>NW_020948983.1:65252855-65325323 GCF_900497805.2 Vombatus ursinus | reverse complement strand
GTAGGGGGATGTTTTCTTTTTGGGGACACTTCAATTTCTTGAGAAGATTGAATGTCTGTGTCCTGGCCAGTGTTAGTGATGCTGCTTCTGGGGAAAAGAGACTTGATGGGATTTTCCCCTCAGTGCTTTGCCCCAGAGACCTGCCTGAGTCTTCTCTTGAAGGGAAAGCTACTTTGCTTTGGACTCCATCTAGCCAGCTACTCCCTACACTGCCCTGACATTGCTGTAGTATGTACAGCTGACTCGTTTTTACTCTTCATTTCCCATTTTGGTATTCCAGAAAATAGGGAGGGGTCTTGTTGCTTCCCAAAGGGAATCAGAAAAGCAAGCACCTATTTCCCCCAGATCTGTTTTATATAAGATAGAGGGTGGGATTAGACTGTTATTGGGATTTCTGGGTACTAATGGTCCAAAATCTACTTAGTTATAAGGGGAATGGGGTGGGAGACAGGGTGCCACCATTACTTTGTCTTTCGCACATCCTGAGAGACCTGGATAGACGTTTTCTCCTTTGTGACTCTTCAGCTGGCTCTTCCTTGTAGAGATGCTGCTTTTGGGGAAAGAGGGCCTTGATAGGATTTTCTTCTGATAGCTTTGCTGCAGACAGCTGCTTGAGGCTTCACCTGAATGGAATAGCATCTCACTTTGAATTCTTATTATATAGCTACTGTCCACTCTGCCCTAACTTTGGTGTCGTACATTTTTTTTTTTTACTCTTCCAACTTTTTTGGAGGGATGAAGAACTTCTCCCAGGGCTCTTTTGCATCAGGCTGACTCTCAAGTGTCACCCTTCGTTAATGGTAGTAATACTACTGCTGTGGAAGGAGGGACTTAATGGTGTTTAGCCCTGTAATCTTGTCCCAGAGACCTACCTGAGGCTTATTCTAAATGGACAGTAACTTTGCTTTGGATTCCAGCTAGCTAGCTAGCTACTCTCTACACTACCCTAACATGGTGCAGGGTGTACACCTGACTCATTCTTATTCTTGTTTTCTAACTTTGACATTCCAGAAGATAGAGGGCTTATTGCACTCCAATGAGTCAAATTAGGAAACCTCCATTTCTCTTATATCTGTTTTATAAGAGGGGAAGGGTGGGGTAGATTGTTGTTTTGGGGATCTCTGGGTGATGATGGTTCACAGTCCATTCAGTTATGAGTAGACACCCTCTGCCTTCTGCTCCTTCTGAGAAGTCTCCTTGAAGATGTTTTCTCTCTTTGGGGACCCTCCTAGGTTCTTCCTCAGCAGACTGGCTGTCAGTGATGTAACTAATGGTACTAATGCTGCTGTTGGGGGAGGAGGGACCTGTTGGGATTTCCCTCTAATGGCCTTGATACTTGCTGGAGGCTTCTACTGAATGAGACAAAATCTTGCTTTGGACTCTGACTGTATAGTTACTATTTTTACTGCCCTAATCTTGATGTAGTATATATTCCTAACTCATTTTCCCTCTGCTGTTCCAACCTTTCCTTTCAAGACATGTAGTTTGTTGTCCTCAGGGTTCCTGGCATTGGGGTCAAAAATTTATTCTCAATCAATCATTCCATCAATAAACCCTTATTAAGACACTGTGCCAAGTACTGAGGATAGAAAAAGAGGCAAAGACTGTCCCTGCCCTCAAGGAGTTCACAATCTAATGGGGGAGACAAGAAGTAAATATATGCAATTATATACAGGATAAATAGGATATAATTAACCTGGGGAAGTTATTAAGAGGGGTTTAGAGAGGTTTCCTTTAAGAGATGGAACTTTAGAGGAGAAGAATGCCCTAAAAAGGAGAATTGGCCAAATGGAAAAGGAAGTCCAAAAGCTCACTGAAGAAAATACTTCTTTAAAAATTAGAATGGAGCAAATGGAAGCTAGTGACTTTATGAGAAATCAAGATGTTGTAAAACAAAGCCAAAATAATGAAAAAATAGAAAACTATGTGAAATATCTCATTGGAAAAACAACACCTGGAAAATAGATGCAGGAGAGATCATTTAAAAATTATTGGACTATCTGAAAGCCATGATTAAAAATTAAAAAAAAAGAGCCTAGACATCATCTTTCAAATTATCAAGGAAAACTGCCCTGATGTTCTATGAACCAGAGGGCAAAATAGAAATTAAAAGAATGTACCAATCACCTCCTGAAAGAGATCCCCAAAGGAAAACTCCTAGGAATATTGTAGCCAAATTCCAAAGTTCCCAGGTCAAGGAGAAAATATTACAAGCAGGTGGAGCCAAGATAGCAGAGTAAAAGCAGTGACTTATTGAGCTGTCCCCCAAACCCCCCAAGTACCTGTAAAAAATGGCTCTAAACAAATTCCAGAGCAGCAGAACCTACAAAAAGACAGAATGACACAAATTTCCAGCCCAAGAGAGCCTGGATGGTTGATTATAAAGGTCTATCATGCCAGGCTGGGAGAGAAAGGTAGTTCAGCATAGGCATGCAGGCAAAACAGGCCTCAGCACGGTTGGAACAGCCTCAGAGGACTGAATCATGGATGCCTGTGGTGGTTTCCAGACTTCTCAACCCACAAATACCAAACACAACTTAGAAGGTCAGTAGGAAAAGTATGTGACTGTGGTAAGAGAGAAGCATACTCCCAGTCCCAGCCCTGGCTTCAGCCCTGGGGTGGTGACTGCTTCCAGAGCTTCCTGGCCACTGACTGAGGGGGAAGTTAAGTGGCTGATTAGAGGGGGATTTCAGGGATCTCTTTGCTGGCACTGAGGCAGGATTCTCTTGCTTTGCCCATGCTTGGATCTGGGTCACAGTTCTGGGTGGCAGTCCTGGGGCAAGGAAGAGCACTGGCATGGTGGAACTTGTAGTGGCAGTGGAGAGGGAATCCTCCTCACAGTTCCAAGGCAGAAAAGAGTGCTTGTGGTCACTCATTGAACAGAGCATAGGCCAGGAAAGGAGTAAACACCTCACCTTTGATCATACCACCTTGGAAGAACTGAAAATTTACAGGTCCCTTGAAGTATCTCTGAAAATAGCTGCACAAAACCCCCGAAGCTTGGTACAGTACATTCTCCACATTGGACGCAGAACACTACCTTCACAAAGAGTTTAAAACTCACGTAATTGGCTGGGATCATGAGCAAACAGTGTAAAAAAAAAGTCAGACCATAGAATCTTTCTTTGGTGACAAAGAAGATCAAAACATACAACCAGAAGAAGACAACAAAGTCAAAGTTCCTACATGCAAAGCCTCCAAGAAAAATTTGAATCAGTCCCAGTCCATGGAAGAACTCAAAAAGATTTTTGAGAAGCAAGTAAGAGAAGTAGAGGAAAAATGGAAGAGAAATGAGAATGATGCAAGAAAATCATCAAAAACAAGTCAACAACTTGCTAAAGGAGACTCCCCAAAAAAAATACTGAAGAAAATAATACCTTAAAAAATAGACTAACCCAAATGGCAGAAAAAGACAAAAAGTCAATGAGGACAAGAATGTCTTAAAAAGCAGACTTGGCCAAATGGAAAAGGAAGTCCAAAAGCTCACTGAAGAAAATACTTCCTTAAAAATTAGAATGGAGCAATTGGAAGCTAATGACTTTATGAGAAATCAAGAAGTTGTAAAAACAAAACCAAAAGGATGAAAAAATAGAAAATAATGTGAAATATTTCATTGGAAAAAACAACTGACCTGGAAAATAGATCCAGGAGAGATCATTTAAAAATTATTGGACTATTTGAAAGTCATGATTAAAAATAAAAAAATAAAAGAGCCTAGACATCATCTTTCAAATTATCAAGGAAAACTGCCCTGATATTCTAGAACCAGAGAGTGAGATAGAAATGAAAAGAATTCACCAATCACTTCCTGAAAGAGATCTCCAAAGGAAAACTCATAGGAATATTATAGCCAAATTCCAGAGTTCCCAGGTCAAGGAGAAAATATTACAAGCAGCCAGAAAGAAACAATTCAGGTACTGTGGAAACATAATCAGGATAACACAAGATTTAGCATCTTCTACATTAAGGGGTTGGAGGGCTTGGAATATGATATTCAAGAGGGCAAAGAAGATAGGATTACAGCCAAGAATCACCTACCCAGCAAAACTGAGCATAATCCTTCAGGGGAAAAAATTGACATTCAGTGAAATAGAGGACTTTCAAGCATTCTTGATGAAAACACCAGAGCTGAATAGAAAATTTGACTTTCAAATGCAAGACTCAAGAGAAGCATGAAGAGATAAACAGGAAAGGGACTTATTAAGGTTGAACTGTTTACATTCCTACATGGAAAGATGATATTTATAATTCATGTGACCTTTGTCAGTATTAGAGTAGTTGGAGGGAAAAAAATTATATGTATAGATAGATTGATAGAGGGCACAGGGTGAGTTGAAGATGAAGGGGTGATATCTGGAGGATGAAATTAAGGAGTGAGAGAGAAGGAGAAGGGAGAAGTAGAATGGGGTAAGTTATCTCACATAAAATAGACAAGGTTTTTACAGTGGAGGGGAAGTAGGAGAAGGTGAGAGGGAAGAGTGAATCTTATTCTCATCGGATTTGGCTTAAGGAGGGAATAATATACACACTCAACTGGGTATGGAAAGCTATCTTACCCTACAGAAAAATAGGGGGAAAGGGGATAGATAAGAGAGTGGTGGAGATGATAGAGGGGAGGGCAGATTGGGGAAGGGGGTAATCAGAAGCAAACACTTCTGAAGAGGGGCAGGGTCAAAAGAGAGAATAGAATAAATGGGGGGGGGGATAGGATGAAGGGAAATATAGTTAGTTTTCCACAGCATGACTACTATGGAAGTGTTTTACATGACTACGCAAGTATAACCTGTATCAAGTTATTTGCCTTCTCAATGAGGGTGTGTGGGGCAGGAGGAAGGGAGAAAATTTGGAACCCAAAGTTTTAAAAACAAATGTTAAAAATTGTTTTCACATGCAACTAGGAAATAAGATATACAGGCAATGGAGTATAGAAATCTATCCTGCCATTTAGGAAAATAGAAGGGGAAGGGGATAAGAGAAGGGGGGAGAGATAGAAGGGAGGGAAGATTAGGGGAAGGGTATTCAGAATGCATGCCATCTTGGGGTGGGGGGAGGGACAAGATGGGGAAAAATTTGGAACTCAAAATCTTGTGGAAATGAATCTTGAAAACTAAAAATAAATGAAAAAGAGAGAGAGAGAGAGATGGAACTTTAGTTGGGACCTAAAGGAAGCCAGGGAAGTCAGTAGGAGGAATTGACAAGAAGATTCTAGGTGTGAGAGACAGCCAGAGAAAATGCTGGGAACCAAGAGATGGAGAATCTTATTTGTGGAACAGCAAGGAGACTGGTGTCAGTGAATTAAAAAGCATATGGTAGAAGTGTAAGAAGACTAGAAAGATGGGAGGGATCTAGGTCATGAAGGGCTTTGAATTCCAGATATTGTGTATTTGTTCCTAGAGGTGATAGGGAGCCACTGGAGTTTATTGAGTAGGGGAGTGATATGGTCAGATCTGTGGTTTAGGAAAATCACTTTAATGATTGGGTGGAGGAAGGATTGGAGTGGAAAGAGATTTGAGGCAGGCAGACCCACAAGCAGGCTGTTATGTCCAAGCATAGGCTGAGGAAGGCTTGCACCAGAGTGATAGCAGTGTCAAAGGAGAGAAGAGGATATGTTTAAGGGATGTTACAAAGATGAAATCAACAGGTCTTAGCAACACATTAGATAATGGGAGGGTGTATGTGTGAGAAAACCAAGGAGAATGAGTAAAGGTGCAACTAGTACTGGAAAAGGTGACCAAGGAGGCTGTGTCATCTAGTGAGAACCAGGTTTCAGTAATACCTAGTAGGTGGAAGAAGTGAGAAGAAAATAAGGAAGGATGAAGGAAGTTTAGTACTTAGGGAACAGGCATTCCACAGGGCACAGGGTAAGGGATGGGTGGTATTTGGCTAAAACTTTGAGGTGAGAAGGTTGAGAAGGATGGAAAAAAGGAGTCCAGTGGTGGGGATTGATGAATAGGGTTCAGATGATGACCTATAGGGGCTCAGAATCACTGGGATATGAAGGGTATAACCAGGTATGAGTGTTCATCCTTGAATAGAGGGCACCACTCTTCCTAGAAGAGGTTGGAGAGCAAGTTGGAGGCAAGTGCAGTATGAGATAGGAGTTATATTATCAGATAGGAGACCCTGCTTCACTCCTTTTCCCTTGGAAGGTTGGAAATTAGACAGGAAAGGGCACAGCAGGAGATAGTAGTTGACCCAACACAGCAGGAGAAGTTATTTTCCCAACCAACTTTCCTCTTCCTTTTCCCTCAAGGGACAGGCACAGCAAAAGATGGAAGGCCTGAGGTCAAAGGGAAGGATGCTCTTCTTTGTACTATAGGTTCTCCACATCCCAGTTGGGAGATCAGGCTGGCAGTAGAAGGTTGGAGTTGCCTTGTGGTGGCTCAGATGGAAGTCATTGCTTTGGGGCAAAAGGAAGGTGCCCACTGGGCCCCTTGCCACCTTTCACTAGGGGAAATGCTTTGCCTAGCAGGAGATAGGAGGTATGGGGTCAGAGGACCATTTGACTCCTCTTTTCACCTGAGGCTGGAGATGAGGCAGCAGAGCCCGGAAGAGCCCAGTCTTCTTCTGCTCAATTAGTATGAGAATTTTGAATCTAGGATGTGTTGGGGGAGGGTCATATTGGGAACTGTTATAAATTTTCCTGGGGAGATGGCAAGAGATTTGAGAGGTTATCACTACTGAATTAGACCTGTGATTTCTTTTGTATAGAGAACCTCAACGGGAGGAAATGCCCTCTACCAATACAGGATGGTACCTTCTCTGCAACTTAGATTCTCAGAGAGTTGCCTAGAGCATTGTGAGTTTAAGTATCTTGCCCAGTATCACACAGCCAGGATATCAGAAGTGGCACTTGAACCCATGTCTTAATTCTCTCTTTGTCCTGGACTAAAATGCAAATGCAACAAAACCAGGCATTTTCCTTGTGGAGGAGCAGGGGAAAGGAAAACCATTATTTATAAGGAAGCATTCCAATGAGCCATCAACCAGAATAGAAAAATAATTTTGTTTTATGCTTTTGTTGAAATAGGATTGTATCTGTATTGATGAGACTACTATGGGTTACTCAATAAATTATTTCTCTTACAGGGAATGCCTTTCAAAAGTCATCTCTAGGGAGGCTGTCCCTCCAGACGTGGCACCTGAAGATCCTAAGGTGGAGTCTGGATCAATTTCTTTTCCTCTAAAGGCACTTGTTGATAGTTCATCCTTCTGACAAGATGGTGAGCCTTAGAGAAAGCCCACTAAAAGGTCTCTGGAGACATTTGATAGTATATTAACTTTTATGGCATATTGGCATTTTAAAATTTGTACCATTTGAGATTAGTCAGTTCTTCTCTGACAATTCCAGTAATCTCCAAGCCAGTGATATTTCCCATCAATCATCAGTTTTTTTTCTACCTCTCCACAACCTCACTTACCATGGAAATTTAAGTCAAAACATCCAACAATAGTAATTGCATCGTGATCACAGGAACTCCTAAAGATACTGGGACCTTATCAGTGCCAAGGCACAGGCTCTGAGAGTCTAGAGTAAATTCAAATATAGCAGCAGTGGACTCTCCAAATGGAGAGGATGCTATATTCCCAGGAAGCTTCAAATTCTAGAATGACTATTTGTAACTGTTGTCCTTGTTATTTTGTCTGCTGTCTATCTTTACCATTGAAAATGGAATGTGATTGAAATAACCAAGATACATTTGTCCTACCACTCACATTTCATACCTTATTCAAGAAAACTCTCTAGGTTTCCTTATTTGAAGTTGGCATCTACTACCATACCTTGCAGTCAATGAAAAGAATCATAGCAGTGATGGATGAAGAGAGAGGTTCCAGTGGCTGGACTAGAATGGTATCCATAGAATTTTCAGGGTTCTGAGATTTTAAAAAATAGGGTCATGACCATAAATTCATCATAGATATTATAATAAGACTTACAGGTTCCTGGGCTCATAAGATTGTCCATTGATTTCAGTCAGAATCATGAGAAAGACCTCTGTGGTTGACAAAATTGGCTTGATCAGATGAGAGGAAAGAAATTCCAAAGACTAGGGTTGGACTTCTAGTTCCAGTTGTCCCAGGAATTTAAATGGAGTTGACTAGAGCCCTCCATAATTCACATCCCTACTGGTTGTGAACATTCCTTGGTGTTCATTTACATATTCACACAATCCTTTGCATAACATCCCATAAAACCTGATTGTCATGGGTAATCTTGAGTTCAGTCACTCAGCTACAAAAAGAGGTGCCCAATGGCTTGAGGGTAGTCAAACTAAAGATAAACACACACACACACACCAAAATCGCATCCGTGTTTTGTGGAGTCTCATTGGCATTTTGTCCTCTAATCCTCATGGAGAAAGTCCAAGTCCTTAGGGCTCTTTCCCAGTTCCAGTTGATTTATTGACCTTTAAGCCATTTGAATGATATCAGGGGGTGGTGTTGTAGAAGGCAGCAGGAGAGACCTGCATACAAAGCCCATAACATTAGAAAAACTTATGTTTCTTTGGTAGGCCTAGGTTTGGGCTCATTTTTTCTCTATGGCAGAATACAGAGGTATATTTTCTCTCTAGGCACTACACAGGGCTTGGTGCCCAAGACCTAGGGCATGGTGAGGATGCTGGTGGTGGTGGGCAGGAAAGACCTGATGGCACTTTCTGGTACTAGTTGTGCCTCATAGACCTGGGATTTCTAGATGGTCCAGGATCTGTTCTCAATTACCCATTATACAACTATACCTTCTCTATTACTATAGTATGCATTCCTGGCTCCTTTTTGCTATAGTGATTCAACCCTGGCTATGTGGAAGACATGGGGATTCTTATACACCAGATGAGGAGAGCCTGAGGAGGAAGCATCACTTTATACAGTGGTAAGAAAGTTTCCAGGCTATTGGAACCTCTGGGTACTGATAGTGCAAGTTAGGGCAGAATCTGTACTCTTTCCTTGGTCTCTGAGAAATCAGTGAAAATCTCATAAACTTCTTTTTCCCTTAGCAACTATTCACCTTGCTTTAGACTAGAACTATCAGAAGCAAGGTAGGAAAGTGAGGATAGAATAGCTAGCCATGGTCTTCAGAGGTCCTGGCAGGGGGAGATAAACCTTGTTGCTCATCTCTCGAACTTAGAGATGGATCAAAGCACAAGTGAACACATTCTCTCTCTACTAAATTTGTATTGGAATTGTGAATCTAGATGAGAAGAATAGAGCTAGGGTGGCATTAAGCAGCTGTCACCTATTTTAGGTTTGTACCTCTCATGGATTTAGGGGAGGAAGATATATTAAGAATTCTTTGAGGCCCAACTGAAAGTTTTCTGTGGGAAGATATCAGGTTATTTTAAACATAATAGCTACCTTACAGCAAGGCGTATACCTTTAGATCTTGTCTCAGTTCCCTCTTTTTCCTGGACTAAAATGCAAATGGTACAAAATTGGGTAATTTCTTTGTGGAGGAGGGCCACAGGAAAGAGAAGCTATAAGTTGTTTAAAAAAAAATTGTTCAGTCATGTCCAACTCTTTGTGACCCCATTTGGGGTTTTCTTGGCAAAGATACTGGAGTGGTTTGCCATTTCCTTCTCCAGCTCATTTTATAGTTAAGTGACTTGCCTAGGGTCACATAGCTACCAAGGGTTTGTGGCTAGATTTGAATGAACTTAGGAAGAGGAGTCTTTCTGACTCCAGGCACAGCACTCTATCCACTGCACCACCTAACTGCCCACCTTTCGCCAAAAAAGCATTACAATGAACCACTGACTAGAATAGAAAAAAATATTACATGCTACTGCTGAAATAGGATTTTTGCTGAATTGATAAGGACCTCAGGGAATGGTCAACAAATTAGTTCTCTTATCATAAGAAATCATCTATTGAAAAGTCATACGCAGGAGGCCCTTCCAAATGTTACACCTGAATTTTTTAGGATGGCAGCTCCATTGGGTGGAACCTTTTCTAAAAACTCTTGTTGATATTCTATCCTGACAAGTTGTCAAATCTTGGAGAAAACCCACTAATAGGTCTGTAGGACCCTTTGCCAGCTTCAACTTGGTTATCAACTTCTTTTACAGTTGGGTAAAGTCATTTTTTTTCTACTAAATCCAGTAACCTCCAGATAGTGAGATTTCCCACAAATCAGCAAATCTGTGTCATACTCCACTATGGTTATTTACGTCACTATAGCAGCTATACTGTGATCAGTGGGGCTCCTGAAATCTAGAGCCTCATCAGTGCCAAAGCACAGGTTCTGAAGGCCTCATTTAAACTCACATATAGCAACAGTGTAATCCAAGTGCCAGGTGGGAAATGTACCTCCAGAAATTTCCAAGTTCTAGAACTGTTATTTTTTTTTGTCACCTTTCCATCTTTGCCATTGAAAATGGATTGTGATTGAAATGAGCTAGGTGGATTCACATTCAACACCTTAGACAAGAAATCTCTTTCCTAGTTGCCTTATTCACAGCTGACTCCTAATACCTCAAAGAGGAGGAGAAGAATCTCAACTATTGTGATTGATGAGATATAGGGGCCAGGGGATGGACTAGAATTAATAGCACCCAAAGAAATTTCAAGGTTCTCAGATGGAAAAACAGGTTCACCTGGTTTTTCATAACCATAAATTCATCAAAATCTTCCTTGGAATGGAGAGCAAACGTGGAATGAAAATAGAAATCCTGGAACAGAGCTATTAGAACATTATTCCCAGGTCTTCAGAGCAATAAGCCTGAACATTAATTTCAGTCAGAATCACGGAAGATATCTTTATGTGTGACAAAATGATCTGGTTAGATGAAAAAAAGAAATAATCAAAAGACAAAAGATGGAACTCTTTCCTAGTACCAGAAATCCAAAGGGAGATCCTCTAGAATTCACTTCTCAACAATTCTTGAATTATATTCTTAGTTTTATTTTGGTTTGACTTAGACCTGTCCTTAACATCTAATCAAACCAAACGGTCGTCAGTAATTTTGTGTTCATTCACTCATCTAGCTACAAAAAGAGATTCCATTGCCTTGAGTAAGCTTAAATTAATGCTGAGGCTCAAGAAAAACAGAATCAAGCCTGTGTTTTGCATAGGAACTCTTGTTGGCAGTTCATCCTTCATCCCCCTTGGAGAAATCCCACTACAAGGTCTCTAGGGCCATTCCCCAGCTCTTGTTGGTGTATCCACTTGTATCCCAGTTCAGTGATTTCAGATTTCGTGTTCTGAGCAGGAACTACTTTTCCAAATCTCACTCACACTGGTGGGCTGGGTCCCCAGAGTATAACTGCCATACTTCCTCTTAGGGTTTTTGTGTAGCGCTAATGAGTTGTGTGACAGAAGCTTTCTTGAACAGAAACTTGGTCCATACTGAGCTTTCCATGCTGCATGGAGCTCTCCTTACAGGGTTTTGGGACCAGGAGTCAACTTGGCGCTGACCCTTGCTCAAATGAGAAAACTGTCCCACATAGAAACTCTTCCAATGATTCTTTCAGTGCATAAGCCAGGCTATCCAATTGGGGTGGGCACAAAAGCATACCTTTCTACAGAGTGCACACCAAAAGAAAAAGTGTCTCTTTCAACACAGGGCACACCAAAATTTTTTAGGGATCTTTCTAGCATAAGTGATCCCCGTAGAGATCCAAGCAATTTCCTCTGGACCACTTATCCTAAAGGGCACTTGAAATTCCTTCCTACTGCCAGAGCAAACCAAATAGAACTCCGAACTCAGCAACAGGACAAGTAGGCTCAGTTAGAAAAGTAGCCATGAATATCAGCTATTTGTGGATTTTAGACATATGCATTCTCATCCCACAAAATTGTAATGAATTTTACTTTCATGAAAGGTAGGCCTTTTAGGTCTATTTAAATACAACCAATCTAGTGATTCCAGACTTCTCATATTAAACTTAGTATCAGTACTTAGGATTCAGTAATACAGAACAGTATCAGCATATCACTATCAGGTATCAGTATGTCAATATTTATACAGAATTTGGGGTCACTTAGCCTCCTTTCTAACTTCAGTATCTTCTCTGTTGATTTATTTGCTTGTGCTCTACATTTGAAATTGAATTTTATTCCTCTTGAAATCTTTTAAACCCCTAAAAAGATTTTTGTCTTTTTTACTTATATGCTCCTAGTGATCCCTTTCTTATTACACCTCCTCCTTGATGAATGCAAGGCTTGCCCTAAGGACCAGGCGTCAACACTATCTTGGGTCTCTTCCACATTGCAGAATTTACTTTTTACCCACCTTGGTCCCTGATTTAAGTGAGTGTCATAGAGAGTGCAGGACTGGATCCAGATAGATTCCAGTTCTGTTTCCTTTGGAGCCAGTGCTGTCATGCCTGCTGGCATGCCTCACTCTAGTTCCCTCCAGGCTTCAATTCTCTAACTGGGACAAATCAGTTTGACTTTTTTTTTGCGAGTGGCCTTCCTGAGTACCAGAAAACCAAATTCCTCCCTTCTGTACATCCTCCTTTTCCTTACATGGCTGGATAGTCAATGTCCACTGCTTGTTGCAATGGGACAATGGGCGAAGGACAGAGGTAGGGTGTGCCAGCAGAGACTCTGCACCAGGAGGCAAGTATCTGAAGTCCCAAATCCTGGGTAGATTTAGGCATCTTCTAAGCACATGGAAGCTGGTGGGTCAGGGGTGCTGAATGAGTGTTATGGATTAGCATTCCCTGTTGTTAATTTATAAGGCTATTGAATATATACATGTACATATATATGTATATATATGAACATATGTTGAATAACCTATGTCAAATTGCTTGCTTTCCCAGGGGGATGGGGGAGGGGAAGAAGGAAAGGAGAGAATTTGGAACTCAAAATTTAAAAAAAAATGTTAAAATTGTTGTTACATGTAATTGAGAAAAAATAAGACTATTACCTTGGTAGGTAATATTTTGAAGCTGTGTTTTCTAGGGATCCTTCTAGTATAAATGATCCCCGTAGAGATCCAGGTAATTTCCTCCTGAAGCTGTTACTTTGAATGTTTAATCTGCTTCCTGAAATGACCCCAATTTTGTGCTAACAAATACATTTTTAACCTTAGTTAGAGAATAATATAGTAACAGTAGAAAACCATTTTAGCTGGCGTAAGTGAGGTGCTATAGAGATCAAGGACTGAATACCCTGTAGTGTCTTTAAAAAAAAAAAATAGTTCTCAAATGAAAGGATTGGCTTTTAACCGATTTTTCCTACTTTTGAAATACTTTCTTATTTTAAAATGATATTGATATCTTTTGTCTTCATATCACCTTAATTTTGGAGCATGTTTGTCACCTACACAGAGAGCCTCCCTTATAAGAAAAAAAAATTTAAAGAAAAGAAGTGCAGCAAAATCAACACATCAGTTTGACAGTATATGCAGTATTCCCCACTCATAGCTCCCCACCTTTGCAAAGAAGGAAGAGGAGTATGTTTTCTCATCTCTACTTGGTCATTATAAGTAGACAACACTTAATTTTTGCATTTTTGGCCTTACTTTTGGTATTGCATTATTGTTATCGTTGTGTATATTCTTCCTGGTTCTGCTACCTTTACTCTGCATCATTTTAGGTTTATCCTCCCAAGGTTCTCTAAATTCTTTATATTTGTCTTGTCTTGTGACATGTTAATCAGTACATTTAAATAGTACATTCATGTACCACAATTTGTTTAAGCAATTCCCCAGCCAATGAGGATCTGTTTTACTTTCACAAAAACAACAGCTATCTCTTCAAGACTATAAATTTCATCAAACGCTTTCTTGGGAATGAGGTTGGGATAATAAGGTACAAAGCAATTAGACCATTACTCTCCTAGGCTCATAAACCTGCCTTTATGGAGCCCTCCATAATTCAAATCTCTTGAAGTTTTATAGGATGTTGATTTACCTGTTCACCTAAGCCTCTCAACATCCACCTGACCCTGATCACCATGACAAGTCTTCTGTCCATTCACTCATAGAGCTACCAAGATTGATTCCAAATGGCTTGAATGGACTCTAATATTAAATTTAAAGGAAATTGCAGGTGTCCCAGGTGGAAAATTTGGGGAGAGCTGCCTCTTCTTTAAAACTTCAAAAAGATAGTGTTTTAATTTTTTTACCAATTTTTTTGTTTTCACATTTACTTCATTTCCAAATATATTCTTCTACCTCACCACCAAGAGAACCATCCCTTGAAACAAAAAAAATTAAAAAGAGGGAAAAAATTTCAGAAAAACTCAACATGTCAACTGAATTTGACATCGTGTCCTGTATTGCATATCTTAGTCTTCCACATCTGCAAATAAAGGCAGGAAGTTAATTTTCTCGTATCTTCTTCAGGGTGGTGCTCTATTATAATTCTATATCATTCAGTTTTTTGGTTATTGTTGTCATTATTGCCACTTACATTGTTGCAGTTATTGTATATATTTTCTTCCTGGTTCTTTGTATTTCAATCTGCATGAATTTATGTGTCCCCCCCTCAAATGTTTTTCTGGATTCTTCATATTCATTGTTTTTTATGGTGCAGCAATATTCCACTCCATTCATTTGCCATAATTTGTTTTGCCAATCCTTGATCAGTGGTCACCTGATTAATTCTTTGCTACCACAAAAAGTGCCTTTTCTTGACTATAAATTGATCAAAAGTCTTCCTTGGATGTAGGGGCAAGTATACAGAATTCACACACAAAGCAATACAGAGAGACCTGTACAAAAACAAGAATCATGTACAAAGCAGTTCATATGACTCCTAAAACTACTGAATTTATGACTATCCATGTACTTCAGTCGCGATCACAAAAGATATCCTCTCTGTGAGGAAGTTAGACTAGTCAAATGAAGGGAAAGAAAATCCAAAAACTAGGGATAGAACTTTCATCCAATCACAAAATCCAAATGAAGATGCCAAGATGCCATATGGTATGCACATCCCCAGGAGTCTTATAAATGTTCCTGATGTTTGTTTACATTTTCACCTAATCCTCCCTTTAATGTGAATGAGTGAATGAATGAATGAAAAATCATATATTAAGCAGTATTTGCTAGGGATACAAACAGAAGCCAGACAGTCCTGCCTTCAAAGAATTCAAATTTTAATAATTGGAGGAGCAACACATAAAAGCAGGTTCCCCTGTTGGTTGGGATAAGACCTGGTGTCTCTCCATCTTACTGGAAGGAAGTAGTTAGTGACTCCCTGCTCATCCAGGCAGTATGGGTGGCCATGTGAGGGAGGGGAGAAGGCTGGAAAAGCCCAGCCCAGGACCCTTGGGTAAAGGGGAAGGGAAGTGGAGCAAGGGCTCTAAGTTCTTTCCCAAGACGTGGTTAAAGAAGAAAAGGCTCAGAGCAGACAGTGATGGGAAGATACTGAGGCTGGAGAAATCAGTTATATACTGCAACATGGGAGACAATTGGAAAAGCATGAAAAGCAAGTGGCTGTAGCTGTTAAACTGAAGGGCTTAGATCACTAGGACCATCAAATATTACACCCAGGCTGAAACATGGGTGGTGTGATTGTGAGATGGCACTAGGCTCTTGGTGCTCCTACTTCCACAGGAAATGTTACAGCTGAGAAAGAACAAGAAGAAGCCAGAGTAAATGCTGTGGCCACTAATTAGCTGCTTTTCTTTGCTGGATTTTGCTCTAAGAATCCACAGCAGGGCTGGAGCTAGGACAGGAAAATGCAGCTCTACGTATTCAAGAGGAAGACATTCCCATTTATTTCCTTCTCACCACCTTATCCTTCTATATACCCCTGAAGAATGCTGGGATGGTGGACAGACGCCAGCAGCCCCAGAAGAGACACCTGCATAATCCCTTTTGGAGGCTGTGTATGAAGCCCCAATACACAAAAAATGTCTCTAATGTATCAAAAAGTAACTACTATTATTTGTATTCTTTTACATATATAAGCATACACCCTAGAACGTCATAGGGCCCCTTTTGTTGGGGGCGAGAAAGGTGATCTATAGGAATTTGCAGAAGATTTTGTAAGGAAAGAGGGTGAATATGACCCTGGCCAGTAGAATTATGTGTGATACCTACTTAGCACATAGTGATATGAATTTTGGACAGGTAGACTCCCTTATCCATAACTGCCTAGAAACCTGGGCAACTCTCTGGGCTGCATACCAATGGGCAGTGTGAATAAAAGGGACTACCTTAATTAGTCTCCTTGTGATATCAGAAGATTGCCATGTAGGTGGCTGTTTTGTAGGGTGATTACTGATTATTGTAGGGTCCAACTACTCCTGGAAATGTGAGTTTATCACTTTACAAAAGTTCTTCTTGCTACCATGTTGGGTTCTCACTGTCATGGTACTCCCATTATTGGAATCAAGATTTCCTGGTGGTAAGGGAGATAAACATCTAGAAAAGATGATAGTAGTGAAATGTGATGTATAAAAAGTTCAAGAGAGGGGGCAGCTAGGTGGCGCAGTGGATAGAGCACTGGCCCTGAAGTCAGGAGGACCTGAGTTCAAATACGGCCTCAGACCAAACACTTGATACTTACTAGCTGTGTGACCCTGGGCAAGTCACTTAACCCCAACTGTTTAAAAAAAAAAAACAAAAAAAAGTTTAAGAGATATAGTGTCTGGGTAATCAATCATTTTATTAATTATGCTAGTGAGTAATTAATAAAAGGATGGTCATTTGATCATCTCTCCTAAACCAAAGACCCCTCATGGAACCCATCCAACACTTACATGCTGTTAGGAGGGTGGGTGTTCCTGAGGGTGGAAATCAACTCTGATTGGTTAACAAGTAATGAGAGAATGACTGTTATAATGAGAGGTAGACTTATTCTAATGAGGGTCTGGTGGATGTGATCATTCAGTCTTGGACAGACAAACTCAGCTATACCCATACCACTCTATCTAGGATAATCAAGACAAAAGGGGGAACCCACTTCCTCCCAGACCTGTCTAACTGAAACACAATGGACTGGAATCCACAAATTCACCTAAACTAGAATTTCCTTACCTTTTGATCAGATCTAAGTTTTCCCAGTTTTGCCCAAGATTTCATCTTACATCAGCCCTGCACTTCAAAGGCTGGCTGAACAGCTTACAGGATTTGAATTCTGAATGAGGAAATAGAAGTCCTTAGTCCTAATTCATTAATGTGTTATTAATATGAGAGAAATAATCCTTTCTCTCAGAAAGGAAGACTGGGAGAAGGGGTCCCTCACGGTTGATGGTCCTCTGAGCCTTCAAGTACAGGGGTCCCATCTGACAATCAGGAGCAGTTTTATATTAGCCACTTATATAGCTAAAATGAGAGATTTCCAGTGACTTCAGTAAACGCAAAGTAATGCTAAATTTAAAGAAAAACTGAGTCAAATCTTTGTTTTGGATGGGAGTTTATAAGCCCTTGAAAATAATAAAACTTCTGCCTTTCTGGAAAGATGTTCCTTGACTGGAACTTTGCATTAATGCAGATGGATTTCCCCAAGGAACACAAAATAGTGAAGCTGGATTAAATGAAAATCTCAAAGCCAGAGACTTACAGCATAAGAGTCATAAATAGGGACTAGAGAAAACAAAGATCTCTAAGACAATATAGTGAAGTAAAGAGACCAAGAGGGAAAAATAAGATGAATGAATGAATGAAAAATTATTAAGTGCTTATTATGTACCGAGCATGGTGCTGAGTGTTAGGGATATAAATTAAAAAGAGGAAGGACAGTTTCTTCCCTAAAAGGGGTAGGTCAGGGGGTGGGGTGAGGGGTGAGGAGGAGAATAAGGCAATACATATAGGGGAGTGGTAGCTGGAGAGGATGAAAAGTAAAGATTAGAGGGGAAAAAAAAGAAAGGCAAGGCCAAGAAGTAGTAAAGAGAGGAAACATTTTTTGGTTTGTTTGTTTTTTAAGGCAAAAGCAATGAACGAAGCAACAAAGATCAACAGATTAGAAGAGAAGAACCATGAGAGGATGTCAGGGGTAAGGATAACAGCGGATGGAGTGCTGGACCTGGATTCAGAAAGACTCATCTTCCTGTGTTCAAATCCTGCCTCAGACACTTACAAACTGTGTGACTGTGGGCAAATCACAACCCTGTTTGCCTCACTTTCTTCATCTGTAAATGAGGGAGAAGGAAATGGCAAACCACTCCAGAATCTTGGCCAAGAAAACCCCAAATGGGGTCACTAAGAGTTGGACACAACTGAAAAATGACTAAAGAACAACAAATTGCAGTGAATAACCCTTGATCTCTGAAAAGTTATGCTAGTGGACCATAGACTTTCTCAGGTCATACCACACTGGAAAATCCTCAAGTGCTGGCTAGGAGTCAAACTGCATGTCTGTCATCCAAAGACCAGCCTGGTTACAATAACAGCAATATTGTATGATGATCAACTGTGAATGATTTAGGTATTCTAAGCAATACGGAGACCCAAGGCAATTCGAAAGGACTCATGATGAAAAATGCAATTCACCTCTAGAGAAAGAACTGATGGTGTCTGAATGCGTATCAAAGCATACTTTTTTCAGTTTATTTGGTTGTTAGTGGGGGTTTTTTTGTTTTGTGTTTTCTTTCACAACATGACTAATATGGAAATATTAATTTTGCATATTGGATTTTCTAAAAGAATGATACACTTGTATTAACAATGATCATATCTGAAATTAATCTAGCACAACATAGATTACAAAGTAACTTCTTTACATCACCTCATTTAATCAAATCTGACAATAAATAAATGGAAACACAATTTTTAAAAAAATGAATGTTAAAAATTGTTTTTACATATAATTGGGAGAAAATAAAATGTTATTCCAGAGAGAGAGAAGGAGAGAGATGCTCCTATCTAGGGAGTGTAGCCACCCGCTGATGAATTTGGTCTTGCTCTTACCATTCATGAAAATCATCTACTAAGGTTCCTCACTGATGCAATCATTTGTATAATGAACATACTTCCAGTACAGTTGTTGTTCTTGTTGTTTTTAATGAATCCCAGATAAAGGTGACTAAATAAAAGTTTTTTCTGAAAAGAAAGATATTGTAAACCCAGAATTAAAAGGGCCCTTGGGCGAGGTTTAGTCTAACCCCATCATTTTACAGATGAGAAAATGGAGGATAAGGGAGGTTATGTGACTGGCCTACAGATTGTAATTTTCAGGTCCTTTGACTCCAAAGTGTAGGCTTTGTTTCTAAAGCTGTGACTTGGCTTTTCTATGTGCTCTCAGTACTCAGAGTCTTTTCACTCTTTCCAATTCACCATAGATGAATAAAGTAAAAATATGAAAAAGTGGTAAAGAAAACAACTCTAAAAGATGGAGGTGGGTGGGAGAGGAGATGCTTTAAATGTATGAAGTCCAAAGATTAGTGTCTCATCTCTATGGGGGCTTCTCTACCATGCAACTCATTCTCCCTTTTCTAGACCATGGCATTTATGTTATATCATTACCTTGTGTGTATTACAGTACAATGGAGTCCATGATGCCATATTCTGACTTTAGGACTCTTTTAAGTGGTCTTTCCTTAAGGAACTTTTAGAGTACACCTGTGATAGTAATAACAAGTGCAGGTCAGTGCTGCCTGGCCATCACACAGCCCTGCCTCTTCTGGAGTGATCTGTATTGTGAAATGTATTATAATATAGCTTATCACATTGTTGTTTTAGTAATATATTACATTTCTTCCAATTGGAAGAAAAGCAGCCATGCTAGGTCCTTTCTGTGAACTTACATAGACACGATTTATGCTAGGGTATAAAAGGGAGAAGCACCATGTGACTTGGTTAGGCCATTCTGGGAGCATAGAGCTATAGCCTCCTTTACTTATATCTCTGTTAAGTGCATTCCTGTGGCAGACGTGGGCACCTTAAGAATCACATACATATCTGGAGGCATCATAGAGGCAGCTAAGTGGAATAATTGATAGAGTGCTAGACTCACGGTCAGGAAGAACTGAGTTCAAATCCTATCTCAGATATTTAATAGTTGGGTGATCCTGGGCAAGTCACTTAATCTATGTCTGCCTCAGTTTCTTCATCTATAAAATGAAGATAATAACAGTATCTACTTCACAGGGTTGTTGTGGGGTTAAAATGAGATATTTGCAAAAAGCTTCACAAACCTTAAAACAGTATATAAATGCTAGCTGCTATTACTATTGTTTTATTATTAGCTATTATTTATTAGCTAGTATTACTATTGTTATTATTAACTTATTTGTATAGTTGTCTCTCCCTTAGACATATAAGCTCATTGGGAGCAGAAATGCAGTATTTTTTGCATTTGTGTTCGTAACATTTAGCACAATACCTGGAACTTAGCTGTTTGCATATTGTCTTCCCATTGGACCTATAAGCTCATTCAGAGAGGAAATGCAAATATTTTTTGCATTTATTTGTATCCCTAGTACTTAGCACAATGCCTGGAACATACTAAGTGCATATTAAATGTTTTTTGACTGCTTAACTCTTCCTGAGGACTCAGCTGAATCTATTGGTGATTGGGACCTGCTCTTGCTGCTTCTCTCTTGCTACTTGAATGTTGATTAGTTATACTAAGTATGATTCTGTTCTTTGAACCTCCATTCTTTGTTAAAAGGAATCTCAAGCCATTAGCAGAATGCACCAACATAATTAGCAACATGTAAACACCTGGCCTTATGAAGGGTGACTTCCCCAGCTGAT
This sequence comes from Vombatus ursinus, assembly GCF_900497805.2. Classification (NCBI taxonomy): domain Eukaryota; kingdom Metazoa; phylum Chordata; class Mammalia; order Diprotodontia; family Vombatidae; genus Vombatus; species Vombatus ursinus. The sequence goes on along the minus strand of NW_020948983.1, from coordinate 65,304,726 downwards.
GTATCTCATGCATTTTATATTGATTCTTAGTACATTTCACTTTAAGAATGAGCCAAATGGAAGGTAGACAACAACCATGGAATGTCTATCCATTTCCAGAGGCTTTTGATTTGTTTCCAAAACTGATTTGGCTTTTCCATGTACCACACAGCACCACACAGAAACAATGAGATCCAGTTCATAACCCACCTCTTTCCTCCTCCTTCAGGAACATAGCTGGTCTTTCCTTTCCATCTACAATTCTCAGATGCTATCTGAGAACACAAAGAGAATGTTTACCATACTTTGTTTATATTTCTTTAGCTAAATACTGAGTCCTCTTTTTAAAAAAACTTCTTCCTTTGGATTCAGGGGTCTCCTTGTTATGTCTTCCTTCTTTTTATTTTCCTCTGACCTTTCCACCTCCATTGAAAAAAAAAAAAGAAAACAAACTCTTGTAACAAATATATATACTTGAGCAAAATAAATTCCTGCATTGGTCATGTTAAACATGTGTGTCTGTTTCTAAAACTTGTAACCATAAGCTCTCTGATGGGATGGGTAGCATGCACCATCATTAATGCTCAGAAGAAATCCTTCCTCTTAAACTGTCCCCAAAATTAGACACCCCTAAAAGAGTGTGGTGTAGATCTGTGCATCTAGGTGTGAGTTGTGCCCTGTGAATCCATCTCCATACAATTGGGGCTCTTCTGATTCAGTGACATAGAAACGATGAGATTTAGAATTGGTCATCCACACTTTGTTTGTTTTATAAGTGGATAAAACCAACTCTCAGGAGGCAGCCATCAGTGTCAGAGGATGGTGTCTGATGATGGGAAGCTTGGCACTAGAAGGCAGAACGTGTAAATATCAATTACCTTGTCAATTCAGCACAAAAGCATCTCTTGCCAAGTGACTTATTCTTAATTCTCTCCAAATCAGTTATTACTAAGTGACTTACTTAGATCAGGATTTAGAAATCTCTTGAACCACAAGTGCAGTGGGGTTGCTACCACAAAGTCAGAGGCAAATGCAAAAAGAGAGGAAAAAATGGGAGCAGAATAAAGGGTGAAAAATGTGAATGGAGAAAACTATAAATAGATCAGTAGGAGAAAAATAAGAAAGATAAGAATGAAAAAAGGACAAGGAAAGATGAAGATTTGTCACTTTAGCAGGGTACCAAAATATAGAGGGTTCAAAATTTAAAATAATAATCTTTAATGATTTTATAATTTTTCAAGTGTTGCATTTTCATTTTGACAACACTTGTACTCCTTAAGTAGAAGCAATGATCTTAGATTACAGGGGTGGGGAATCTGTTCCCTGCCCTGTAAAACTTGGACTGGTCAAATGGCCACACCGGAGGACCTAGAGGGCCACATGTGACCTCGAGGCCACAGGTTCCCCATCCAATCTTAAAACTTCCAGAGCAAGAATAATGTTAAAATAAGAAGTTACCAGATAACCTCCTCCTCACTCCTGCAGCCTAACTCTGCCCTGAACCTCCCTAGCAGCTCCCTCCCCAGAAGTGGTTTTATAGTGTCCCCAGGTTCCCTCTACTTGGGAGGCAATGTCTGAGGGCTTTCTTTTCACAGTGCAATGTCCCTCCTCTCTGCTGATCCCAAGAACTTGTGTCTAGAGTTTTCACCCAGCTTCCTCTAATTTGCCAATTGGTCAACAAGCATTTAAGTGTCTATTATATGCTAGGCCTGTGCTAAGTGCAAGTTGGTGGTGCCTGGATAGAGTGCTGAGTCTAGAGCCAGGAAAACTTGAGTTCAAATATAGCCCCTGATACTTTTTAAGTTGTGTGACCCTGGGCAAGTCACTTGACTCGTTTGCTTCAGTTTCCTCATTTGTAAAATGGTGGCAATAATAGCACCTACCTCCCAGGATTGTTCTGAAGATTAAATGAAATGATTATTGTAAAGCACTTAGCATGCCTGGCACATAGTAAGCACTAGATAAATGTTAGTTATTTTTATTATTAGCAACATAATTAATGTTATTAGGGCTGAAGATGAAAAAGAAAGGTAGCAGTCTCTGCTCTCAAGGAGCCCAGAATCTAATGTATTCATATATATTAATTTTAAATTCATTTTCATTAAAATGAAATTTATAATTAATTTATGTAAACAGCAGGTGTCACTGTGGAGCAAAGTTTGGCCGGCTATTCATTATTTTTTTTTAACCACCTCCTCCCAGAAGGAAAAGGAGAGAAATTGATTCTTTCCAGGCCACATCTTTCTCTTCCCACTGGAAGGTGGGACCTTCCCTTTGTTCCCCATCTCTACCTCAGCCCCAACTTCCCAAGATGGGAAGTTTGCCAGAGGCTTCTATGGTCTTAAACACCTTGACTCTAGTTACAACTATAACTCACTCTTTAGTCCTGGGGCAAATTGATCTCAGTCCAAGTGAGTCTCTTTCTCAGTTTCTTTAAGAGTTTATAAATAATTATAAATAAAGATAATTAATAAAATTATAAGCACAAGATTCTCTTCTCATTTTTAACTGTTGGGACCTTCCTCCTCTCAGATTGATAGTTCTGTGATAATAAATTGGGTCATATTTTGTCTCAGTGCTTACCTAGCCCTTAGTTGTTGAGTAGGCATTGCCTCAGACAAACTGAGACCTGGAAAAATTCAGAAAGGCCAAAGTCACCCACTGCATCCTGGGCCATTGCTAATCATCTTGACTTTCTTCTTGTCACTGGACTTTGATGACTCTGGAGGAGAGAGTGAAGTTGATGATTTTGTGCAGTTCGTTCTCCTCTAAATCCGATTCACGGGCAAGTCAAGGCTTCACCCCTTGATATCATGAGTCCTTTTTGAGAACAGCTCACGACATGGCAATCAGTCTGAAACTCAGTTATATATGCATCATTTTCACATGATGAATCACAAAGTTTGAGGGAACTTTTTGATCATGCCTGCCATGGAGTATTGAGAGAAGCTTAATGGTAGTGCCCAAAGAGGAGGGATTTTTTAGTATTTACCCAGCATTGATTTTATATAACTAGTACCAATTCTTTGGAACGGGGATTCTTAAGCTGCAGTCTATAGACAGATTTCATCATGGTCTGTAAACTTACATGGGGGAAATGATATCTTTGTTTTCCACTAACTCTAACTGAAATATGATATTACTTCACTTATTTAGAAACATTTATTCTGATAAGAGATTAATTTGTTTCACTGTCCTGCCAAAGGGATTCATAATGAAAAAGATTAAGAAATAAATACGTTGCCAGCCATGGTGGTATATGCCTATCTTCCCTGCTGCATTGGAGAGGCTGAAGCTGATAAATCTCTTAAGTTTGGAAGTCCTGAGTTACAGTAGAGCTAAAGTCAACTAAGCCAATCATGCCAGTCCAACACCAGTATGGTAACCCAGAGAGTTGGAGAGCCACCAGGCTAGAAAAAATGGAACAGGTTAAAGTTTACATAGGGACCAGTATTGGAATCTGACTTGTGAGTGGTCCCTGGACTTCCTCCAGCCTGGGCAAGATAAACTCAGTTTCAAAAAAGAAAAAAATGTTCAGAGTATATCCATACCAAGATATCCTTTAGCTTAATGGAAATACTGCTTAAGAACATACTATTTACTCCTAGCATCTTCATACACACACACACACACACACACACACACACACACATCCCATTCCCCCTTAATTTGAGTAAATGTGTTCGTTTTCTAAATGAACTTACTGACCAGGAACTACCTTCCCTTTGGAGAAAGGTTTATGATAGCTTCTTTGCCAGACATATTGCCTATTCTCAATGAATGAATTCATAGTCTGGCTTTTCAGTTAGTCTCTTGATATATTTAATGTGAATTAGTTCCCTGGTACCTGGTAACCTCCACCTTAATTGGTAAGATCCAGGTCCTGAATCTTGGAAACTGAGGACCAGAGCCTTCCCTGAAGTGAACCCATGCTTCAGCCCTATTAATGGGAGAACCACAGGCTGAGCAACCTTTCAGTCTCCATCTACTGAAATCTCTCTTAACTTCAGCACCCAGATTTGTAGAGTGTCTAACATCATTCAAAGCACTTGAACATGTTATCTCATCAGAGGCTCACCACAATCTAGTGATGTAAGGAGTTGTTCATTCATTCGGTTGTATCCGACTCTCTGGGACCCCATGGACCATAGCACAACCAGCCTTTCTGTCCTCCACTATCTCCCAAAATCTGTCCAAGCTTATGTTCATTACTTCCATGACACTAGCCATCTCAACCTTTGCTGTCCCCTTCTCCTTTTGCCTTCAATCTTTGCCAACGTCATGGTCTAAGGAGAATAGGCATTATTTCCCCCATTTTACAGAAAGGATTGAATGACTCCCCCAGGCATCACTGCTGGTAATCAGGAACTTGCTGAAACTGAAACTTAGTCTCTTGTCCATGGATGCTTTAACCCAGTTCTTTTCCACTGTTCTTTGTCAAGGTGATGAGTGAGTGAACAGGGTGTGTTCTCTACCAATGAGGAAGGAAACAACCGATGAGGAAAGATTTTGAAAGAAACAGAGAACAACTCACTGACATGTTAAAACACTGTAATTATTTCCTCTACATCATATTCCTGTCTTGAGATCTCTGGTTTGCTGCTGATCCCACAGAGACAAGCTGTGGACACTTTAGGTTCCTTAAGATTTTATGGTTTCCAGCCATAATAATAACTAGAAGAAGTCACTCTGATCATTCGTTTATTTATCCAATCCTTCCTTCTTTCATCATATGTTTAGAGTGCTAAATATGTGGTAGGCCAAATAAATTCTTCCATTTGTAAAACCTGTCCTTATAGAAGGGACCCTAACCTGTATGGTGTTTGAGTTAAAGGCGTCTCTTACCACATTTCATATAATGGCCTCCTGTGGAAAATTTAACCTCCTGCTTCCTCTTAGGGCATGAAGATGATCTGCTTTTTCCCTGCCCTGTGTTTTTTTTTTCCTCTAAAATGTTGATTTTTTTCATATCCCACCTCTCTTTCAAAGAACGTACCAGCTAAATTATGTCTCAGAGTTGTCAACATTCCTAGTTAATGCCATTCACCATTTCTATCCTGCAGCACTTTTCACATTGCTTCTTCTCTATATCTGTTGGCCTTGCTGACAGTTTCTTTCCTCAGGGATTGCTGCCTTCTCTTTCTGTATTTGCTTTTTTTTCTACCAACGTTCAGAATCCATTGCTACCACTGAAAGAAGTACAGATATTATGAAACAAGGGTTTCACCTCTCTTGCTCACCTTACCATCTGTTCTTTGTCTTTCCCTATTCCCAGATGTCCCCCAAAGGCTCTGGCAGCACTTTGGAGCTAATCCACAGAGGATGAAAGACCTGGTTGGGCATCTCCATCCCAGTCTAAGGAAAACAGAATTAGTGCTTTAGCTCTGACCTCTACTCTCTAACCCACTGGGTTCCAAAACAGCCTAATGGAACTTACATGTATATCCCATCATGGAACCTACCAACTTCCCTTTTCTCTAGGACCTAACCAGATTCACATATTTCTCTTCTTCCTTACAGTAATCCTGTCCTCTTCTCTGCCAGGCAGCAAATCTTAGAAACTGGGAACCTAAAGTAAATAAAGTACAATCAACAATTTATCATTTGTATTTTCACAGTTTAGTCATTTTTAGTCATGTCCCACTCCTCATAGCCCCTTTTGGGGTTTTCTTGGCAAAGATACTAGAGTGGTTTGACATTTCCTTCACCAACTCATTTTATAGATGAATAAAGTGAGGTTAACAGGGTTAAGTGACTTGCCCAAGGTTACACAGCTAGTACATATCTGAGACCAGATTTGACCTCAGGAAAATGAGTCATCCTGACTCCAGGCCTAGTGCTCTATCCACTGCACCACCTCACTGCCCAAAACACTGAATACCTTTAACAATTGATAAAATCACCATACTTCTTTGGGAATCAAGGGTCTAGTTCCTTGTTTCAAGGATAGCCCAGGGTCAACAATGGGTAATGGTGGCCACTTGATCAGATCCTGAAGGAAAAGACAAGCCCATGCTTTTAGGTGTACATAAGTATCCCCCATTCTCCTTCCCTTCCCCCATCTGCTAGGATCACTTTGGTTGGCTGTCAGAGATCAGTTGGATTCTGGGGGTTCCTTTCCACACTATAAGATTCTTCAGATTCCTTGACATAGAGATATTATAATAGAATAGATCTGCCCAACTTATTTCTTTGGAATTTCTTATAAGAAATACTTAGGAAGCAAATATTACTATTAGTGGAGTGATATCTCATGCTAGGAAAATTGCCACAGGAGTGTGAATGTGGAAATACCATGTACCTAATTGGCTAAGCACAAAGACCACCTAAGGTTTTCATTCTTGATTCTCCCTAAAGCATCCACTCTCTCTTTCTGTCATTTCTTAGATCAGTAGTCTCTTCGGCCCTGACTGCTATGCCAGTAAACATCACAGGCAAAACTCAAGCTAAAGCAGAGAGAAGGAAAAAAAATGGAAAAGAAAGAAGAGGTGAAGAGAACAAAGGAGGATGGAGTAGGAGAAATAGAATGGGAAGAAGAAATGCCAGAGAGACTGGGGATGCTGAAGACATAAGGCATTTAGGGGGTTCAGAGTGGTAGAAAAAGGTAACTAGGTTTAAAATTTTTTATACCCTTAGACCCAGACAGACTCACATTGTAATGGGGGAAGCCACACATCTAGGTTTCAGAAGGACAGGCATAGTAATACCCATTGGAGGCAGCTGGGTGGTACAGAAAATAGAGCACTGTAGCTGGAGTCAGGAAGGCCTGAGTTCAGCTGTGCCTTCAAGCATTAACTAATGACCATGGGCAGGTCACTTAACCTCTGTCTGCCTCAGTTCCTCAACTGCAAGATAGGGATAATACTAGTACTACCTCCCAGGCTCGTTGTGAGGAAGTGCTTTGCAAACTTAAAATCATAGAATTGCTTCCCTTTGGAGTTTCCTGGTCTCAAGACTATTCTGCTGGTTTGTGCTTTTTAATCTCCTGTAATTAAAAGAAAACCTGAAATATGTCAAGAATCCTTTAAGCTCTTCTAAGAAGCCACCTCACCTACTGATGACAAACTCAAATGAGATGATATATGTAAGGTGCTTTGCAATCTTTAAAATGTCATATAAATTCTAGCTATTATTATGTCTTCTGCCTATCATAATAAGATTATTAATGATGAAAGACAGTATAGCCAAACTGCCTGTGATGGAGGTACATAGAGGAATGACCTTAGGAGTTCAAAGGATAGAGGTCCTATGAGCTGACACCTTCAAAGAGGAAGAAGAAGATGAGCTGGACTTTGGTGGGTTTTTTAATATCCATTTTTGTTTTATTTTTAATTTATGGAATAAAACAAGTATTTCCATAACATAGCACAGGAAAGAAGATCAAAACATGAAACTGCAAACCTACTATGCACAATTTGCTATTCCTTTCAAATATGCCAATGAAATTATAAAGTAAATTTCTTTTTTTCTTCCCTTATCCTCCCAAGATGGCTACCATCAGACAAAAATGGGGGGGGGGTGTATGTATATGTGTGTGTATGTTTATATGTATCTGTAAAATTATTCTCTACATCTATTTATCAGTTCTTTCTCTGGATGCAGATAGCATCTTTCTTCATATGTCCTTTATAATTAATTTGGGTATTTATAATAGATAACTTGTTCACTCAAAAGTCATTCTTAAAACAATATTGCTATTACTGTATACAACGTTTTTTTGGTTATGAACTGGACTTTGAAGGCTGGGAAGAACTCGAAGGGAGAACACAGGGGAGGGAATGTTTCAGCCTAGAAGTGAACACGAGCCAAGATATCAGATGAGAATACAAATTAGAATGGAAAGACGTATATATGCATAATAAACAGTGTAAATAAATAATCAAGAATATTTGGGAATTGATTGACAGTAGAGGGCAAGAGCCAAGAAAGAGTCACATATGACTGAAATTTCAAGTCTGGGTGCCTAGGGGAAAATGTTCACACCTGTGATGTGCGATTAGGACCACATGGGCCCTCATAGTAAATAAGAGGCTTTCAATGGGAAGAGTGTCAAAAGCATTAATTGAGTAATATATGCTCAGTGGCTGAAAAATGTGCGTTTGAGAGTCAACTTTATCATAAGGACTCTTAAGGAGAAACTGAACCTGGTTGGGAGATAGAAGGGGATACTAGGGAGAAGATGAAGGAGAGAACAGTATTTTAAGCTAAAGCAATGAGGAGGGCAGACAGAATTGGCAAGGAAACAATCTAGAGTGTAGCCTGAACCAGAGTAAAGTGTAATTGGGTAATATTTAACAAAATAAATGGAAATACAATAGAAAAGAGATAATGTTAATGCAGTATGTGGTTTTCTAAGTCAAGAGGCTGTGGTAAGGATCCTTATGTCCGGTTTAGTGACCCTCCTTTTCCATTCGAATTTGGCATCACTGGTCTAAGAGCCTTCTACTTTGAGCAATTTCCTTGCACAAAACTCTTATCCTCTATATTAGCAGTTAATTATGCAAATGCAACAGAGTAGCTAGGTGACCACGAAGGTAGAGCTCAAGAAGACATCATCCTGAATTCAAATTTGGCCTCAGGCACTCACTAGCTGTGTGACCCTAGGCAAGTCACTTAACCCTGTCTCAATTTCCTCATCTGTAAAATGAGCTGGAGAAGGAAATGGCAAACCACTCCATTATGTTTGCCAAGAAAACCCGAAATGGCGTCCCGAAGAGTTAGACATGATTGACCCACAACAGAATGCAAATGCAAAAAAAAGATATATTAGATGTCTGAGGGAGGCTGGGTAGGAGAGAACAAAAGAATATGACGCTAGTTTATGTCCTTTGGTGTTCTATAATGTTGCACAGAGCCCTGGAGAACTCTGCATAGCTGAGCTCAGTTTGGAGCCAGAGCTGGTCTCACTGTTTGGTGAGCCCTACCAGGGCCAAAAAAAAAATGCTTCAGGAAGGATACTGAGGCTAACAATATGACTGTCAGGTGCAGGGAACAAAGGATGCTGTTAGCTATCAGTTGGGAACCTCGTCAGGAAATTTGATTTTATAGGAAGAGAATCAGTGGGGGAGGAAGGTGAGGTTGCTGGGTAAGATTTGTTGTTTTTGGAGGTTCTCTCCTTTAGGTACAGGTTCACCTTCAAAGCTGAATTTGTTTCGGTTTTGATAGGAGATTCACCTTTTCTCTCCTTTCTGGCCAATACAGGCCCTTCCTCATGTGTGGGCCTTGCTGATGATATGGATGGCATTTATAGTCTTCACTACATTAATATTTCTAGCTATCTTCTCCACCCCCTGGTCGTCAGACTCACAGCAATATTCATTGAGTTTGGGATAGATTCACTGCCAGAAGGGACCCCCTCATGTTTTTAGATGAGGAAACCGAGACAGACAGGTTAAGTGAATTGCCCAGTGTCATATAGCTAATGTAAATGTCTGAGGCAGGAATTCAACTCAGTTCTGCCTGAGGCAACTCGGTGATGTGATAGACAAAGTTTAGCTCCTGAACCTCGAGTCAGGAAGACCCAAGTTCAAATCCATCCTCAGACATTTACTAGCTGTGTAACCCTGGGCAAGTCATTAACCCCTGTTTGCCTCAGTATTCTCAGCTGTAAAATGGGGATAATGATAGCATCCACCGGCCAAGGTGATTGTAAGAAACAAATGAGTTAATATTTGTAAAGCACATAGCGTAGTGCCTCGCACATAGTAGGTGCTTAACAAGTGCTTATTTCCTTCCTTCCTGACTCCAAAAGCCCAGTTGCCATTTTGCCACCTGTGTAAAACAGTGCAGACTCAGACATAAAGGTTCTTGTCCACTTTTATGAAAATAAGGTAATTACAAGGAATGTGTCTGAAAGAAGGGTTCAGGATAGAGCACTGGACTTGGAATCAGAAAGACTGGAGTTTGGTTCCTGCCTCAGAAATTAACCTTTGTCTGCCTCAGTTTTCTCATCTATAAAATGGGGATAACAATATCCCTTCAAGGAGTTATTGTGAGAATCAAGTGAGATATGTGTAAAAGCCTGATTGGAATATTTGATGTGGGAAGAAACCGAGAGAATTAGTTAGAAGACATTTACTCCTTAATGTCAGAAAAAGACATAAGGAAGTGAGGGGTGGGGGTGGGGGAAGGAAGGCAGGGGCAACAGAAAAAGACAGAAAGAAAAATTGAAGAAGAGTCACAGATGAAAGATACTGAATTAAGTATATTTCTGTTCTAATTAAACATTAAATTTTTTTTTCCCATCAAGTTTTCTTAGAAATACTAATGGGATAAAAGGAGGATGTGGACAGTGGGGGAAGAGCACAGAAATTGGATGAGGAGGCCTCTGACAAAAACTTGAACTTCTTTCCACTTCCCAGCTAAGGCCAGGGCTGCCCTCAGCAAACTAGAACACAGCCTTGGACACTGTTTTCTGAAGATACCACTGAGAACTCTGGGATCTGTCGCCTCTTCCTCCCCATGGCACCATGGCACCTTAAATACTTGATTACTTTCAATCTTAGCCTGGGTTTCCCACCTCCTCTAGAGATCACCAGGCACTTTTTTGTCCTTCTTCAGGGTCCTTGAGCCCAGGAAGAACCCTACCTCACACTATCCACCTCTGTCATCCTCCACACACATTATGTCTTTACTCACCTTTTCTGGCCTCTCAGTTCTTCCTCTAGGGCATTCCACCCTGTGCCTCTAGTGGGCCCGAAGAATCACTTCCATTGAGATCTCCCTCTGGTAACAGTTAAGGAAAATCTTTAAATTCTGACTTTTTAAAACATTGATTTTCAACCTTTCACAGTACTCTCCCAATTTAGATCTCTTTTGGGAAAAAGCCTCAGCCCAAGACATCAGAGAAGAGTTAGGATGCAGTGTATGCATGTATAATGGGTATCATATTGCTTGGCTTCTCAATGGGTGGAGGAGAGAATTTGGAACTCAAAATTTTAAAAAAAAATGTTAAAAAAAAAAAAAGAAATGCAGTGTATACTTGACCCTACTGAAAAGAACTGGTCTCCCAGCAGTTTCACTGAAAATGCTGGGGAGAAAGGGTGGCAAAAATTGTTCATTTACTCCTACCAGCTCCTGCCCCATTACTCCATCTCAGGACATTCTCTGTCTTTCCTTCAACCCCACTTTACCTTCATCTAGCCCAACCAAGTTATCTTTAGATGAGGAAACTGAGGCCCAGAAGGTTAGTTAACTTACCAGGGGTCATAGATAGTCAGTGTCAGCCAAGTGCAAGCCCAGAATCCAGGTCTCCTGATGAAGAATGCGTGACCCTCGCCCTTCTTCCCGAATGAACTTGGGTACCTGCTTCTTGAGGGGGAAGATGATGAGAGTAGCTGAAGCCTTTCTGGAGACAATGAGATTCAAGTAGACTGGTTAATGAGATAATGAGATTCAAATAGACTGATCAATGAGATGATAAGATTCAAATAGTCTAGTCAATGAAATACTGACACTAACAAGGGTTCTTCCACCCTGGGCAAATGGTCTAAACAATGGAATAATTATGTGCCTAGATATGGGCAAAACTCTGAGCCACCGCCCCCTTGCCTACATGTCCTGGTTACCTCGCCTTCCTGTCCTTGATTACTTACCTTCCTGTCCCTGATTACCTCATCTCCCAGCCTATGGCAGGTTTTCCTTTATAACAATGCCTAGCTTCTCTTGGCTAGGGCCATCTCCCTGAAGCAGCTGTCTCCCTTTGGGGGCCCCCTCCCTTAAGGGGAAGCCCCCAGGATTTCAGTATAGTTATGTTAGTGAAGAGTAATAACTTAAGAGATATCTTGTGTTATGATTAAATTGTAAAGGAAAATTGAGTAGACTGAGTAATGGGTTTGAAAGATTTTTTTTAAAATTAATAAGTTTATTTAATTTTAGTTTTCAACATTTACTTCCACAAGATTTTGAGTTCCAAATTTTCACCCCATCTCGCCCCTCCTCCCACCCTAAGATGGCATGCATTCTGAATACCCCTTCCCCTAGTCTGCCTTCCCTTCTGTTTCTTCCCCCTTCTCTTATCCCCTTCCCCTTCTATTTTCCTGTAGGGCAGGATAGATTTCTGTAACCCATTTCCTGTATTTCTTATTTCCCAGTTGCATGTGCAAACTTTTTTTTTAAACATGTGTTTTTAAAACTTTGGGTTCCAAATTTTCTCCCTTCCTCCCTCCCCACTCACCCTCATTGAAAAGGCAAGCAACTCAATATAGGCTATATATGTGCAGTTATGCAAAACACTTCCATAGTAGACATGCTGTCTACTATGAAAAACTAACTCTATTTCCCTTAATCCTATCCCACCCCCCCCCACTTATTCTATTCTTTCTTTTGATCCTGTCCCCCCTCAGAAGTATTTGTTTCTGATTGCCCCCTTTCCCAATCTGCCCTTCTCTGTATCATCCCCCTACTCTCTTGTCCCCTTCCTGTCCTATTTTCCTATAGGGTAAGACAGATTTCCATACCCAATTGAGTGTGTATATTATTCCCTCCTTAAGTCAAATCCTATGAGAATAAGATTCACTCATTCCCTCTCACCTTCCCCAGTTTCCCCTCCACTGTAAGAGCCTTTTTTTCTGTTTTTTTTTTTTGTGAGATAATTTAACCCGTTCTACCTCTCCCTTTCTCTTTCTCCTAGTATAATCCTCTCTCACCCCTTAACTTTATTCTCCAGATATGACCCCTTCATCTTCAACTCACCCTGTGCCCTCTATCTATCTATCTATCTATCTATCTATATATACATACGTACATACATATGATTTTTTCCCTCCAACTACCCTAATACTGACAAAGGTCTCATGAGTTACAAATATCATCTTTCCATGCAGGAATGTTAACAGTTCAACCTTAATAAGTCTCTTATGATTTCTCTTTCTTGTTTACCTCTTCATGTTCCACTTGAGTCTTGTATTGGAAAGTCAAATTTTCTATTCAGCTCTGGTCTTTTCTTCAAGAATGCTTGAAAGTCCTCTATTTCACTGAATGACCATGTTTTCCCCTGAAGAATTACTCAGTTTTGCTGGGTAGGTGATTCTTGGTTGTAATCCTATCTCCTTTGCCCTCAGGAATATTATATTCCATGCCCTGCAGTCCCTTAATGTAGAAGCTGCTAAATCTTGTGTTATCCTGATTGTGTTTCCACAATACTTGAATTGTTTCTTTCTGGCTGCTTGTAATATTTTCTCCTTGACCTGGGAGCTCTGGAATTCGGTTACAACATTCCTAGGAGTTTTCTTTTAGGGATCTCTTTCAGGAGGAGATGGGAGGATTCTTTCAATTTCTATTTTGCCCTCTGGTTCTAAAATATCAGGGCAGTTTTCCTTTATAATTTCTTGAAAGATGATGTCTAGGCTCTTTTTTTGATCATGGCTTTCAGATAGTCAAATAATTTTAAACTTCTCTCTCCTGGATCTATTTTCCAGGTCAGTTTTTTTTTCAGTGAGATATTTCACATTGTTTTCTAATTTTTCATTCTTTTGGATTTGTTTTACAGTATCTTGATTTCTCATAAAGTCACTAGCTTCCAATTGCTCCATTCTAATTCTTAAGGAAATATTTTCTTCAGTAAGCTTTTGGACTTCCTTTTCCATTTGGCCAATTTTGCTTTTTAGGGCATTCTTCTCTTCATTGGCTTTTTGGACCTCTTTTGCCATTTGGGTTAGGCCATTTTTTAAGGTGTTATTTTCTTCAGTATTTTTTTGGGTCTCCTTTAGCAAGCTGTTAACTTGCTTTTCATGATTTTCTTGCATCACTCTCATTTCTCTTCCCAGTTTTTCCTCTACTTCTCTTACTTCTCAAAATCCCTTTTGAGCTCTTCCAAGGCCTGGGATTGATTCATATTTTTCTTGGAGGCTTTGGATGTAGGAGTTTTGGCTTCATTGTCTTCTTCTGGTTGTATGTTTTGATCTTCTTTGTCATCAAAGTAAGATAATATAGTCTGACTCTTTTTGCGTTGCTTACGTATGATCCTGGCCAATTACTTGAGTTTTAAACTCTTTGTTAAGGTAAGAGTCTGCTTCCAGTGTGGAGAATGTATTGTCCCAAGCTTCAGGGGTTTGTACAGCTGTTTTCAGAGATACTTCTAGGGACCTGAAAATTTTCAGTTCTTCCAAGGTGCTGTGATAAGGGGCGAGGTATTTCCTCTCCACAGCCATTACAAGCTCCACCACGTCAGCGCTCTTCCTCACCCCAGGACCGCCCCTCAGAACTATGACCCAGATCCAAGCATGAGCAAAGCAAGAGATTCCTGCCTCAGCACTGGCAAAGAGATCCTTGCAACCCCCTCTGATCAGCCACTTGATTCCCCCTCAGTCTGTGGGCCTGAAGCTCAGGAAACAGCCAGGGCCCTGGGGGTGGCTGAGACCTAGCCTCTTCTCTCATCACAGTCTCAGACTTTTCCCACTGACCTTCTAAGTTGTCTTTGGCGTTTGTGGGTTGAGAAGTCTGGAAACCGCCACAGCTGCCTGCGATTCAGTCCTCTGAGGCCTGCTCCAGGTTCGCTGTAGCCTGCATGCCCACACTGAACTGTGCTCCTCTCCCCACCCAGCGCAATATACCTTTCCAATCAGTCATCCAGGTTGTCTTGGGCTGGAAATTTGTTTTACTCTGTTTTTTTGTGGGTTCTGTTACTTTAGAATTTGTTTAGAGCCATTTTTTATAGGTATTTGGAGGGGTTTGAGGGAGAGCTCCAGCAAGTCACTGCTTTCCCTCTGCCCTGAAAGATTTAGAAAGATAAATAAAGGCTTGATTGAAAATATGAAAAGAAAATAAGGTTTGGGGATAGATGATGGAACTGTCTCTCTTAAGGAACTGCCCCCTCCTTTAAGCTGGGGTCTCCCTTAAGTTGCTATATCCCTTAAGAGGCTGTGACCTCCCTTAAGGAGGAGCCTGCTTGGTGTGTTATCCAGAATAAATGTCTTTACTTGATTTGGAGATAGTCTTGAGTGAGTTCTTTTGAGGTGACAACACACACCCCAACATTTTGGTGGCCTTGCATCTTTTCACTCCTATCTCCTACTCTACTGCAACAGGGTAAAGTGTGAAGAGTGCCCAATCTGATGTCAGAGGATATGGTTTCACATTCTGGCTCTGCTTCTTGCCCCTTGTGTACCTTGAGGCAAGTCACTAATCCTCCATTCCCTTATCTGTAAAACAAGGGAGCTGAATGGTCTAGATCAGAGGTTCTTTTTCTTCTTTTTTTCTTTTTATTAATTAATTAATTTATTTTTAGTTTTCAACATTCACTTCCATAAGATTTTGAATTCTAAATTTTCTTCTCCTCCTCTTCCCCGCCCCCGCCCCAGCCCAGAGATCAGAGGTTCTTAACGTGGGATGTGTCAACTTATTTTTTAAAACATTTTGATAGCTGTGTTTCAATAGAATAAGTTTACTTTGTAATCCTATGTATTTTATTTTTTTGCATTTAAAAATGTCATTCTGAGGGGGGGGGTGCATGGGATTTATAAAATGGCCAAAGGAATCTGTGACATAAAAAAGGCTAAAAACCCCTGTTGTACTAGGTCATCTCTGAGGCCCCCTCTAGCTCTAAACCTATTATCTTTTCTCTACTCAAAAAGATTTTATAGCTTTTAAAACCAAAGTCCTGAATAACTTAGATATTCTTCCCACAGTTTACCGTGACCCTTCTATTCTTAACTCTTCTGTTGAATAGAGAGCTTAGATTTAGGATTCCCCTGGAGAAGAGGAAAGGAATAAGCATTCATATGGCACTGACTGTGCCAGGTGCTGTGCTAAGCTTTTTGCAAATATTATTTCATTTGATCGTCACAACCCTGTGAGGTAGGTGCTACTGTCACCCTCATTTTGTTGTTGTTGTTGTTAAGTTGTTTCACTTGTGTCCAACTCTTTGTGACCCCATTTGGGGTTTTCTTGGCAGAGATACTGGAGTGGTTTGAATTTCCTTCTCCAGCTCATTTTACAGATGAAAAAACTGAGGCAAACAGGGTTAAGTGAGTTGTACAGGATCACACAGCTAGAAAATATCTGAGGTCATATTTGAACTCAGGTCTTCCTGAAACCACTCTATCCATACCACCACCTATCTGCCTCAACTGCCTCTCTGCTTGAAGGCATACTGATATGTCTTTCATTTTAAAAACTGGAAGTAGCTAAGTTGCCCAGTGGATAGAGTGCTGACCCTATAGTCAGGAAGACCTGAGTTTAAATCCAGCCTCAAACACTTACTAGCTATGTGACCCTGGACAAGTCACTTAACCTCTATATGTCAGTCAGGTAGTATTTATTAAGCACCTACTGTATATATATATATATATAGAGAGAGAGAGAGAGAGAGAGAGAGAGAGAAGGTACTCATTTCTAAAATAGGGGTAATAATAGCACAAACCTCCTAGGGTCATTGTGGAGAAAAAGCAAGATAACATTTGTAGAATACCTTGAAAAATCTTGAAATTTTATATAAATACTGGATCACAATGTTCTGCCTATTCTGAGTAAATTTGACCAGGTCCCTGCCTAGCATTGATCCTTAGGGAGTATTTCTCCCTCAACTTCTCACCTGAGGCCTCCAAGGTGGCTCTGCTAGCCAATGACTTTGTTAGAGGTTCTCCATGATATTTCTTTTTTTCTCTTATGAGGTTGAAGCTGGCAGAAGGGTCCCTAAGGCCCTTGGCCCACTTTATACCAGTTGGGTAATGTCCATTTTGCCCTGGCTATACCAGAACTCACTAGATCAGTAAGATCTCTCATAAACCAGTAATTGAGTTCAAGTTCCCACCAGGAACACAAACAACCACAATAGCCGAAGGCAACAGTAATGGTCTGAAGAGTCCCAGGAGCTCCTGTGAAGTCTATAACCTCATGAGTGATATGACCTGGGCTCTTAAGGCACCAGGTTAAACTCAGACATAGAAACAATGAAATCTCATTACTGGGCAAAGAAAGGTTAGAGTTCTTCAGGGGACTCCTATACTTTGAAACTATATTGAATTCTTTCAGTTTCCCATCTTTATCATTTAAAACCAAATGCATTTGAAATTACCTGAGTACCTAATCCAATTATGACACATTCCACAGAAATTTCTCTACCTATTTCTGTACCACAGCCTTGTCAAGGGACCACCCCATAGCAACCCCAAGTTCATTACCTTTCTTAGGGGAATCTGGGGAGTTAATACGTTATTTAAGTACTTTATGGTTGTTGCTATTGGTTTGTTTTTTGTTTTTTCTGTATCTGTTTATGTGTCCCTGTGAGTCTTTGGCATCTTGTGTATTTTCTGTGGAACAAAATAAAGACTAGACTACTATAGCTGTATTATTTCTTTGAGTGCTTGTGTGGGAGCTAGAGACCCATTTCCTATACATATGGGAAAACTAAGACATGAACTATACCAGGAGCATTTTTGAAGATTTTCTTGGAGTAATTGCAGTTGGGACTACCTAGCCGAAGAGAGACAGACAACACCCCCGGTTTGTTAGTTTGTTTTTGTGGGGAGTCATTCTCTAGAATCATATCCCATCTGTTTAAGCCCAGAGACTTTGGAGGCCATTAAAACATAGATAATCAAAAGCCATAGATGTCCAAAAATTTTCATTTTAGATGCTTTTAATCTTTTCTCCAACCAGATTTTTGGCACAAAGCAAAACACTGGACACTCGTTTAGCCTGAGTTTTGTCATCTATGAAATGAGGGGGTATTGGACAAAATGGCTTCAAGGGCCCCTTGCAGCTTTAGTGCCATCATTCCATGACTTGGCATTGGCTATACTTCCCGTAGTATGACCCAGGCAAGACACAGCCTATCTGCGCCTCAGGTGCCTCCTCTGTAAAATGAGATGGTTAGATCAGATGGCTTCTAAGGTCTTTGTCAGCTCTACATCTATGATCCTATTTGATCCTTAGAATCTCAGCTGGGATCATATATATCCTAAGTCCTAGACTAGAACTATTAGTGTCCAATAAAATTTCAGGATTTGTAGGGGAGGAAAAACCAGGATAACTGGCTTTTCACAGCTATAAATTTCTGAAAATCTTCATTGTCTCTAGGGTCAAGTCTCTAGGAACAGAGCAGTCAAACTCTGATACTCAACTTCCAATACCATCCCATGTCTTTTTTTTATTTTTGCTCAAATATATTTATTTTTATTTAATATTTTATTTTTCCCCAATTACATATAAAAACAATTCTAACATTGGTTTTTAAAATTTTTTGAGTTCCAAATTCTCTTCCTCCCTCCCTCACCCCTTCATTGAGAAAACAGACAATTTGATAGAGGTTAGACATGTGCAATCATATAAAACATATTTCCATGTTAGTCACCTTGTGAAAGAAAACAGACCAAAAAAAACCCCAAGAAAAATAAAGAAAAAGTATGCTTCGGTCTGTATTCGGACTCCATCAGTTCTCTGATATATCAGTGGAGATGGATAGCATTTTTCATCATAAGTTCTTCAGAATTATCTTGGATCATTGTATTGCTGAAAATAGCTAAGTCATTAACAATTCTTCATCATATATTATTGCTATTACCAATGTTCTCCTGGTTCTGCTCATTTTACTTTGCATCAATTCACGTAAGTCTTTCTAGGTTTTTCTGAGAGCATCCTGCTAGTCATTTCTTATAGCACAACAGTATTCTATCACAATCATATACCACAGCTTGTTTAGCCATTCCAATTGATGGACATCCCCTAAATTTCCAATTCTTTACCACTACTAAAAGAGTTGCCATAAATATTTTTGTACATATAGATCCTTTTCCTTTTTGATTTTTATCTCTTTCGGATACAGACCTAGTAGTGATATTGTTTGGTCAAAGGTTTTATAGGCCTTTGGGCATAGTTCCAAATTACTCTACATATTCTCCCATGTCTTGATAAATTTTAGTCAAGACTGAATCAATCACTGAAGATTCTACTCAGAGCTTTGAGACCTACTCAATTCTGCTCACACCTTAGCTCTTTATTCTAATATGCTGCTTTTCAATCTTCTCCTGATTTTTCCAGCTCTCCTAAGGACAGATACTACACTTTGTGTCTTAGGCAGGGTCTGTGAAGCCAGAAATCCCAAAAATCCCAATTACCAATTTCATTTAGCCTCCAAAGGTACTGAGTATTCACTTTTCTTTGTTTTTTTATGTACAGATTTTTCCCCCTCTCTCAGGCACTGTCATTTGTTACAGTTCTAAGAAATCACTTAAATGTATGTCCTTCTCTGAGTTCAGTCAATTGATAAGCAGTTCTTTTTTTGTTTGTTCTTTTTTTGTTTTTTTGGTTTTTTTTTTAGGCCATTGGGGTTAAGTGACTTGCCCAGGGTCACACAGCTAGTAAGTGTCAAGTGTTTGGTCTGAGGTCAGATTTGAACTCAGGTCTTTCTGACTTCAGGGCTGGTGCTCTATCCACTTGGCCACCTAGCTGCCCCGATAAGCAGTTATTAAGTGTCCCCACTATGTTCTAGGAACTATGCTAGGTACTAGGGATATAAATATAAAAAAATGAAACAAGTCTTATTCTCTAGGAATTACATTCTATATTCTTAGATTCTAATGAGGGAGACATAAGAAGAACATATCTATGTACACATATACATATGTGTGTGTATGCAGATTAAATATAAAGAGAAAGATGCAAAAACTAAAAAGCAGTTAAAGCAAGGGAGTTTGGGAGGGAAGGGCATTAGCAGTTGGAGGCATCAGGAAAGGCTTCATGTTAAAAGTCGTACCTGAGCTGCATCTTGAAGGAAGATACTAATTCTTTGTGGCACAGACGAGAAGGGTATATGAGGGAAAAGTCTTCCTGACATAGGCAATAGTCAAGATAAAGGAATACAGGAGGGAGATGGAGTGCCATACGGGAGGAATAGTTAGGTAATGCAAGTGGCTCCAGGCCTGGACCTGGAATCAGGAAAATCCTAGTTCAACTTCTGCAACAGAAGCTAACTAGCTGTAAGAGGGTGGCAAGGTGCTGTTTTGATTTTGCCAATGAAGGTTATGTGTGACCATATGTATCCGTCTATATGTGGCTCTCAGAGAGACAAAAATAAATATTTCTAGCCTCTCCTCTTTCCATTCTTATTTAAAGAGACTTTGACTCCTGCCAAAAGAGAAAGGGAGAGGTTGGGGCCATTCTGCCCTTCTCAGAGAAAGAGGGTACTGGGATAGAATTATATGTAACTATTCTCTTAATTATTGTTGGACAGCTAGGTGGCACAATGAATAGAGCACTGGACTTGGAATCAAAGAGACTCATTTTCATGAGTTCAAATCTGGCCTCAGATACATACTAGCTTGGCCAAGGCACTTAACTCTATTTGCCTCAGTTTCCTCATCTGCAAAATGAGCCAGAGAAGGAAATGGAAAACCACTACAGTATCTCTGCCAAGAAAACCCTAAATGGGGTCACAAAGAGTTGGATATAACTGAAAAAAAGACAATTATTGTTATTCTAAGAGAAGTAATTTTTAGGTTCAAACTATACTCTTGATTGCTATCCTATAATGAGGAAAAAGGGCCTCAAGCTATATATCTAACCAAGCTTTTATTCCCTTCCTACAAAAGACAAGTTCCATAATGAACACACATATAGCAAATAGCTGATGAATCCACTTAGCCATGTCAATAGCAGAACAGAAATCAGGGAAAATATACATAGTATACATAGTACACATATACATACTATACCAAACAATACAAAATGAATAAGCTCTCCCATCTGGATCAAGATAACTCAGCTTAACCAAGAGAGTCTCAGTTCTCACCCAAGAGGAAATTCCCCAAAGTCTAGTCTAACGTAGCACATTGGGAATAGGGACATGATA
This sequence comes from Vombatus ursinus, assembly GCF_900497805.2. NCBI lineage: Eukaryota > Metazoa > Chordata > Mammalia > Diprotodontia > Vombatidae > Vombatus > Vombatus ursinus. Next base: position 65,283,959 of record NW_020948983.1, on the reverse strand, counting down.
GTAATTGCCACTTTTGCCGCATGTCATCATCTTCTCAGTCTTTCTCCCTCCAGAACCTGAAGAGAAGTTGGAATGGTGCATCTCTGTCTTGACATTGGAAGCCAGAAGCACGGATCTCTCTTCCCTCTAGCTCTCACCAAATCTACCTACCCCTCCTGCAGGTTCAGGGACATTGAGTAATCAATCTCCACCAATGAGGAAGGAGTCCCATTCAACTGGTCCTTTGAATCAAGGGTTACATAGCTAATAAAGCTTAAAGCTACATTAATACTTTTGGAACTCCCTGCACAAATGCTATTGTTATTGTTGTTGTTGTTATTTTTTTTAACAGAAGGTCAATATGACTGGACCATGGAGTTCTGAAAAGGGGAAGGAGGGGAGGTAATAATGATGAAGCTGGAAAGATCGGTTGAGGTCAGGTTGTAAAAGGCTTTAGAAGCTAAACCAGAGTTTATATTTTATTCTAGAAGCAATAGAAATCTTTTGGTTGGTGGAAATCTCTGAATTCCCACTTTTAAAAAAATACTCATTTAAAAAACCCACTTTCCAATATAATTCATGGCTCCCGCGTCACTCGGTTCTGAGATTCTAGATCTCATTTAAAAAAACAAAAAACAAACAAAAAAAAAACTTGGAATAATCCCTTGTCAGGAATGTTGTAGATGACATTCTTGTTGGGGTATGTTTAGATTGTCCTAGATGGCCTTTGGGATCCCTTCCCACTGTCAGATTCTGGGATTTACTGAAGCTATGACCATACTGAGAAGATGTGGTCTCCTAGTAGATTTTAAGGACAAAAGGCCTGGCAGGCAGCAGCCACAGGGACAGTAGTTCATTCCTGGTCATTTCCTTGGCCTTAATCTACCCAAGACATCTCCTTGGCCAACCAGACAACTAATCCTGTTCTTCCCTTCCCTCCATCCACTTGATCACACCCAGCTTTGCTCCCATCCCATGCTATTTCCTGAGGGTGTCAAGCTCTAACTACCTTATCTGTTCCTCTTTCCATTTCCCAAACCCTTAGTCCCAGCACCTAAGGAGTTGGAATTTTTTTCTTTTTTCTTTCCTCTTTTCTTATAGAACATTAGAAATTTAGAGAGCTCTTAGAACTAGAAGTGACTTTCAAGATGATAATAATAGCTAACATTTATATCAAGTTCAAATGTTTGCAAAGTGCTTTACAAAAGTCATCTCATTTTATCCTTGCAACAACCTTGGGAGATAAGTACTACTATTATCCCCATTTTATGGGGAAATTGTATCAGACAGAAGTTAAGAAGTTTAATGACTTGTTCAGGGTCACACAGCTAGTAAGTGTCTGAGGTCAGATTTGAACTCAGGTCTTCCTGACTCCTAGCCTGCTTATTTTACAGATTAGGAAAGAGGCCTAAAGAAATTAGTGTATCTATCCAAGGATTACAGAATTCAGTGGCACAATGATATCCCATTATGTATCTGTGTCACAGTTTACTTAGCTATCTCCTAACTCATAGACATGGATTATTTCCAGATTTTTGGAATTATATATGGTATAATTAGGAACAATTTAGAAGAATAGGTCTTTTTTTCCTACTGATAAAATCCTTCAGATATGCCTAGTAGTGGGATCATGGGTCAAAGATTATAAATAGCTTTATAGTTCTTATTGTATATGTCCATATAGCTTTTTAAAAGATTTTCCCAATTCATAGCTCCATTTCTATGCTCTTTGCAACTGAAGGATCAATAGCAGAGCCATCCAGACACCAGTTTCTCAGGCAAGGCCAGAAAGGATCTCTAATCTTTCATTGCAATATCCCTGATGTAAGATACAGGCAAAAAACTATATACTCTTTCTTCCTTCTTCCCCTGCCCTAACCCCCCCTTTCTTGCCCTTCACCCAACACAACTTCCTCCTCTGGTCTCTCTTTAATCTCTACCAATTAGCAATCTCACCCATCACCATGCATATCCCTGGGAAGAGACACACATTCTTTTCCCCAGTTATTCAAATGGAAGGGAGTGTGGGGGGAGAGGAGAGAAGAGGTTGGCAAATACTAACAAAGAGTTTAAATATTCTTTTAAAATTCCAACTACTCTTCAAATTGATGCTTTCTCTCTGCATCTGGTTCATACAAATCCTAGAATGGCTGGGTTGCTCTGTCACAGCTATGCAAACAATCTGGCACCTGGGAGCCCCGATGGCAGAGAACCCAAGGGCGCCTAATATTCTTAGCCAAGTTGACAATGGCTTAGATAAGAATTACCACAAACTCCTCAAAGCAGGAACAAGTGACACTAAAGATGTCACATGTGGTACAGACAGCTGTGGGATATTGAAAACCTGAGAATGCAGCGATACTAAATGTAGCGGGGAGTGCAATTGAATTTTGAAGTGCTGAGGCCATGGAGTTCGCCCAGGTGTTGAAAAATAATAGCAATAAATGCAATTCCCCAAACTGAAATACCATTAGAGCCCCAATAAACCTGTAAAACTCTTGCCCCGCCTACAGTACACCAAACACAAGAGATAGCCAGGGTAGGTGATTTTAAAACAGGGACTGAGTTTGACTACAAAGAGAGAGGTTAGGAACATAGTACCTTGCTAACCCATGCACTGGACCTGGAGTCAGGAAGAATTAAGTTCCATTCCAGCCTTAGGTACTTACTTACTTAGCTATATGACCATAAGGAGGTCACTTAAACTGTTTGCCTCACTTTCCTCATCTGTAAAATGGGAATAAATAATAGCACCTGCCTCCCAGGGTCATTGTAAGAATAAAAATGATATAATATTTGTAAAATGCTTTACAAACCTTAACACATTATAAATACTAGCAATTATCATTATTATTAATATTATTATTCCTTTGCCTTAGCAGGACCAAGATAACCAAACAGCTTACAAGGCCCATCCCCTTCAGATTTGCTCAGGATTAAAGGGACAGAAATACAATTAAATGAATATGATGAGGTCTAGAGGTTTAGGGGTGCTGGAACCCCGAGATCCAATGCGGGCCCTGCCTGAATGAATTCAACCCAAACCTTCTTCCAGCCAGAGAAAAAGTTTATTAGAGATAAATCATATAGGCCAGACTCTTAAGGAATCTGAACATTAGTAACGCCCATGGGGATGAGTGGGCATGAGAAAGTCTCAGCCTTTTGGGCATGAGAAAGTCTCAGCATTTGAATGGGGGTCATGGTGGATCTTATATACACTAAAGTAACTTTGGGTGACCAGAGGAGGGGGCTGGGAAAAGGGTCTAGAGGAGAATTCGGATTGGAAGGTCTGAGAGATTGAATAGACAATGGGAATAGATAATGAAGCGAACTGGAAGGAAGAAGTTTGAAAGGCATCTGCATAAGATCAAAAGGTAGGGCTAGGGCTTTCAAAGGGAGATAAGGGGAGTTGATAAGGAACCAGAGACCAGCGTAAAAAAAGTGTAAGGGTTTTCTGGGGCCCGTAGACAAATGGGAGCCAAATTCTTTTTGGCAATAAGGGGCAAAGATCTCAGCTTCTGAAACTGAATGATGGGCACATACCCCATCATATACACTTGGTAGAAAGAGAGACTGACAGAGAGAGGAGACAGAGAGAGAAAATAAAAGAATAAGAGAGAAAGAAAAGAAAGAGGGAAGGTGAGAAAGAAAAAACCCTCATCACCTGAAAGCAGAGCTTCAAGAGAGAACTTTGGATCACTGAGTTCCTGAATTGCATCAGCAGGAAGTTCCCAACTTTTCCATGAATTAATAGTCATGGAATATCGATATGTCAAGAAATGAAGCTTCAGTGTAAAAGTGTACTCTTGGGAGAACAGCCTTGCAAATGTGTTTTTTCCCGTCCCAATGGCTTAAGTTCTAGACTGAACAGGAGTCACCAAGAAGACTCAAAACCTATATTCCCTGGATGTTTGGAAATAAATAGTTTTGGGAAACGTGGTGAGTATATGTGTTTCAGATATTATTCCTTATTACTTCTCTTCTACTCTATTTTGAGTTAATGTCCTTTTCCTTATTTGACGTCCTATTATTAATTCTACTTAGGTCAAAGAGATCTAGTGGAAAAAAGGGACTACCCAGCATTGGTTTTGAATGGGTAAGGGGCCCAAACCAGTGTTAGATATCTACAGGTAGGATTCCAGTCCACTAGCTATATTCTGAGGGACTTCATTGAAGGTCCAGTTGGCCAAAGATATATGGCAATAATTCTGAAGGATGTTACATTCCCTACAAAGTATTGAGGACCTCTATTTTAAAAAGATTCAAGTTAGACTCTGAATACTTTAAAGAGAGGCTCTAAAATTTTACAGACTCAAGCTAAAGAATCAATAGCTTAATTTGGAACAACAGTTAAAGGAACCATTTAAATCATGGAAAGGAAGTACCAAAGCAGAGAGTAAAAGGAAGAGTTATTGAATTAAATGGTCTTGGTCAATTCTTTTACACAATCCCTGATAGAAATTTGAGTCCTGATTAAAGATATGAAAAGGAGCTCAGGCTCAGGCATCTGACTTGACTGATAGCCTCTCATTTACAAAGGGAAGGAGGAGTTCGGTTTTTAAATCTCCCTAGTTTTTAGGAGAGATAAAAGGTAACTTGAAAAAAGGAAGAGAGTAGATCCTTTAAAGAGAAAGCCCTCCTGTGATAAAGCAATAAAAGAAGAGCACAAAGATAGCCTGACCTGCTCAGTTTGAGGAGAAAATTTGTTTTCTTTGTTAGCAGATAAGGATACTTTACATTTTAGGGTCCTAAAACAAAGAGCACCTTAGCTGCTAAAACTAATCCGTCTACCTAGGGTTCTTCAGAACTCAGGAAATGGCTCTTATAAAAGAGAGACAATATCATGCAAATACAGTTAGCCATCGTCACCTCCTCTTGAGCGCTCTCTTCAAAGTTGTTTTTTTTTTTTTCCTTCAATTTTTCCTTGTGGAACTTGTGGACTACCTATCTCCTTGCCTATGTAACCTTGGATGGAGTTGACCATCCAATTTGAGCTGCATTCTCAAAGAACCTGACTGCAAAGGCCCCTGTCTGGGAACCCCAGGGACTGATTCAGGCCTCACACCATCCAGGAGTTGTTCCTTTATTAATCAGTCAATAAGCATATATTAAGTGCCTACTAGGTAATAGGTGTTGTGTTACCTGCTGGAGATATTGTTGTTGTTTGTCCTTGGTGTCTGAAGAGGACCATGACATCAGAGAGGTGATGCCATAACACGCAAGTGAATTGGATTTAAGTGAGGGAGGGCTGTGCAAAGTCACCAGAAAGGCAAAAGACAGTCCCTGCCCTCAAGGAGTTCACTATCTAGTGGGAGAGACAACATGAAAACAGCCATAGACAAACAAGGTATCTGTAGGATAAATTATACAAATAGAGGGGGGCCCTTCATCCCCTCAAGTGACTGGGAAGGGGGTGGAGAAGTTCAGTGCTGGGCAAGTCAATGAGTGTTCCAGTATCCAAGCAAGTCTCTAAAACCATGAGTGGCAGAGATGTCATCAGTCTGCTTTGGAGAAGGCAGGTTCCTCACCAGGCATTCCCAAAACCAAAGAAATCACAGATTTAGTCCCTCCCAAAAATTAGCATTAGGGTAATTAGATTCCATTCCTTCTTCCCCTCTTTTTTCCCCTCTCAGTTAAATGATTAAGTAATATCCTCCTATGATACCACCTCATACCTCTCAGATTGGCTAACATGAAAGAAAATGAAAATGGCAAATGCTGGAGGGCATATGGAAAAATTGGGACACTAATGTACTTTAATGTGAACTGTTCAACCATTCTGGAGAACAATTTGAAACTATGCTCAAAGGGCTATAAAACTGCATACCTTTTGACCCAGCAATACCAATACAAGATATGTATCCCAAAGAGTTCAAAGAAAAGGGGAAAGGATCTATCCGTTTGAAGAAAAAAAAACTTTATAGTAGCTCTTTTTGTGGTTGCAAAGAACCAAAAATTGAGGGAATGCGCATCGATTAGGAAATGGCTGAGTAAGTTGTGGTATGATTGTGATGGAGTACTATTGTGCTATAAGAAATGACGAGGGGAGTGGTTTCAGAAAAAAACGTGGCAACACCTATATGAACTGATGCAAAGTGAAGTGAGAAGAACCAGGAGAACATCATACACAGTAATAGAAATGCTGTAACGATGATCAACTGTGAAAGACTTAGCTACTCTGATCAATACAAGAATCCAAGACAATTCCAAAGGACCCATGATGAAAAATGCTGTCTACTTCCAAAGAGGTCTGATGAACTCTGAGTGCAAATTGAAGCATTTTTTAAAAATTTTCTTTATTTTTCTTGTGTATGTGTGTGCTGTCTTTTACAACATGGCTAATATGGAAATGTGTTTTGCATGATCTCACATGTATAATTGATATCATTTGCCTGCCTTCTCAATGGGTGGGTGTGGGGCAGGAGGGAGGGAGTAATTTGAAACTCAACATTACAAAATGAATTAAAAATTTTTTACATGTAATTGGGAAATATTTAGCAAAATAAAAAATAAATTATAAAGTAATATCCCTCTTCCTCTCTTCCCCTACAACTTGTTTAGTTCATTAGTTTAAAATTTTTCATTTTTATGCCTTTTTCTAAAAAAGAATTTCCCTCTCTCATTCTCTTCATTATTTATTTTCCTTTTTCATCTATTCTAGACATTTATCTTTGATTCATGGCCTTCCTACTTATTTAGTCCTTCTCTAGTCTCTCTCTTCCTACATCAAGAACTTTTGCTGAACCAGTGGGACTCAGCCTGCTTGGGAAGTTCCATTCCAAGTTCTGCTGACCACTCCAATTGGCATCAAGATTGGAGAAAAGGACTCATAGATTCACTGCTCACACCTTAAACCTGTGATATATTCTGGTTCATGACTCTTGGAGGCTCTTGTAGCATTTTCTGATTCTAATAAGACTCTTCTCATTAGGGATGAATCTCTGCTACCTGTAGTGCTGTGGGTTATCTTTATTTTGGTAATTTGATTAGCTTCTTGCTTCTTTGGCTTATCATGCTTATTAAGACAGTATCTGGTTCCAGAGTTGGTTTTCCTTACGCTTTGGTTTCCCTTCTGATGTTACCATCCAACATTTGTTATGGGAACACTCCCCTTCAAGTTTACATTTGTTTTTGTAATGGAAAGGAGAGCTTGGTTTGAACACCTCATGCTGAAACAACCTCCTCATTTCCTCCCAGATGACTGGAGATTGTTATCTAGTGATTCCAACTTTTCTGCTACTTGCTCTTATGATGTGAATAATAAAAAAAATCATGAAGAGACCCAGGCCCTTTCCCCCATATATCATTGTCTTGATTTTGGCAACAGTACTTGTCCTTCATTCTGGCATTCAATCTACTAATTGCAAGCCAAGGTAAGGTGGGGACCTTATTGGTGAACCTAATATGTTGGAAAGTGAAGAATGGGGACCTTGGAAAAATTTCCTGGAAAACTTTCCTCTCCTGGGAATGCTAATGAGAGTGAAAAGGCTCCCACTCCTTCTACTAAGACCTTCCCCTGGACATGCCATTCTTTCCCAGAAGGGAAATGTCTATGTAGGACAGGTATTAGGCCCTCTACATCCAGCAGGCCCACATCTCCTAAGCCTCCACCTTTTAAAATTTCATCTTCCCAATCTACTATAAAACCTTCTGCTTATTTGAATTCTTTTAACAAGGTTTCTTCTCCTTTAAATACGTCCATGAATCAGTCCTTTTTATAGAAGCAAGTCACCTCACATAAACCAACAACACTCCTAGATAACCCAACAATGCTCTCAGATAACTATGCTCCTAGATAATCCAACAGTGATCTTAGCTCCTGTCAATATAATCTCCAGTAGTATCTCCTTCAATTTAATTCCTAATAGTAGCCCCATCAATATAACTTCCAGCATTCCTTCTACAATATATTATGCCCCTTCAGTCTTCTGTGAGAATCTTTCTAGCCCAGTTCCTGGTCTAACGAACTCTTCCAGCAATTGGGGGAAACAGCAATATACAAACTTTACTCTGTCCCCCTCAATGGGCAGGCTGTAATCTTCCTATGTGGATTCTAGTGTTATTAGCAGTATCACTGGTGATCATTACACCAATATCATTGGGAGGGGGTTAGTATTATTACAAGTGGTACACTGGGGGAGTCATAACATCCCTGACCCAAGTAGGAATCACATATTACAAGCATAGCCTCAACCCAACACAGTTCTTACTAATTTAACCAAATAAAGGAGTGCTATTCTATAACAGAAGAAACATATCTTGAAAATTAGATAGATGAATGTGAAGCAACAGATAAAAGTGATACTGAAATGGAGAAATCAGAATGTGAGAATCTTGATGAACTCTGGGGTAAGGGTTATTTAGTCATAGTCAAGGAATATGAAAATGTAAAGAAACTTGGGACCAATCCACCTGGTGAGTCTACCACAAGGCAAGAGAAGAGATGGCAAAGCTGTTTGTCATTACAATCCCTGTTATGTTGGCCTGTTCGTGTTTTGTTTTTTTTTATTCCCTCTTGCCCTTGGAAATGATAGGTATGTACCTGTCCCTCAATATGGCATACAACACATATGAGATTTAAATACCATTAGTCTGAGTCACAAGAAAGCTAGCTGTGTATTTAAGAGAGAAATTAATGATCATAGTAGTGACAAAGCCACTGCAGAACAGAATCTTTTCAATTCTGTCATACATATTTGTGTTCCAAAGAAGGCTGGAGGCCTTATCTGTGCTGTTATAAGAGAAAGATTTAAAACTCTCAACTGCTTTAACACCACTAATAGCCGTAATGGAATAGGAATTGTTTGGTGGCTAAACTCTAGCTCCTCTTTTGTGCCTAATTTATTGTTACTGTTTGTGTTCCATATTTCATTTTGTTTTTAATGGTGGAAATCTTCCTCCAACCGCTCAAGAAATAACCCCACCTCTGAAGCACTTCAAGCTATGGATATCTTTCAGTCTAAAAAGGACAATGAATGTCTGTCTACCTTTCCAGTGTTTGACTCTGAGGAGCCCACCTGCACTTGAGTCTCCCCTGAAACTCACCCTAAAGCTTCTCCATCTACTCCATTCTCTCAGATTTTTCCTGTGGTGTTTGTGGAGATTTTGCTCTTCGGTATCATTAAGAAGCTTTTATTTGTGACTGCTCTAAACCGTTTTTTTGTCAGTGTGGGAAAGAAGCATCTTCTTAAATGTGCTACCTTAACTGACAATTGTATTAATGATAAGAAGTGTGTTTTGTGTCATTTACAAAAGTTTTATCTATTAGGTATGAAAAAAAGGAAGACAAAGAGGAAGCCTACTTCCTCATCTGATCTTCTAAAGTAGTTAAGTAGACAAAGCCACGTTCAAATTGCAGGAACTTCTATGTTAAACTGTTTCTAATTTGTCTCTAGAAATGGGGAAATTAACTGTGGTGCTAAGGGAATCCCAGGACTCACTCACAAGTCAAGTTGATGCTTTGCCCAGCTGATCCGCAAGTTTACTGGCTCCCTCTGAGACTAGATAAATGCACTAGTGCACATAGTTATGCAAACTTTGGAACAGTGGAAAGAATTTGATACCTTCTTTACTGATTCCTAGGCCAACTCTATCACCTTATGGTAGCTAGCATTTTTCTTATCTGTTTTAATCTCTGACTGTTTGGCTATTCTAGCATAATGACTACTCCACTCTTTGAAGGCATCCTGCTCTCTCAAAGTCTGCAAGCCCAAGACAACCAGGGAAATTGGCTTGCTCTGTTCTACCCAACTCCTGTGTACCAGAGCCTTCTTATTCACTCTTATTCACTTCTTATTCACCCATTTGGGGTTTTCTTGGCAAAGACACCAGAGTGGTTTGCCATTTCCTTCTCCAGCTCATTTTACAGATGAGGAACTGAGGCAAACAGGGTTAAGTGACTTGCCCAGGGTCACACAGCTAGTAAGTGTCTGAGGTCAGATTTGAACTCAAGTCTTCCTGACTCTTGACTGGGCATTCTATCCACTGCGCCACCTAGGTGTTCATCTAATGAGGAAAAACCGATTCCAATGCCTGCAAAGCAGTAACTGTCCTGTTACTCTCTTCACTAGGGAGAGTTGTTCATTATGTCAGATAGACATAGAAGCAAGTCACTTCACTTTCAGTTGGGTATGATCCAATCCACTTACAAGCTTAGCTGCTCACAGATGCCTCAGTGAGTAGTTATCTGTTGGAGGTCCTCTTAAGATTGACCTTGCTGTCTCAGGCTCCCATTTTAACTATGTCCACTCTATAGATTCATGAAAAGAATAGACTTTATTTGATGACTCTTTGTTTTTTGCAGAATTTGACTGTGGTATGACCTGTCCTGGTCATTTGTCTCCACTGCCTGAGTCTAAGAAGGATGGAAGCCCTGTCTTTGCTTTGCCTGTCATTCCTCCTGACTCAGTTTGTGTCCCTCCTTCTCTGTCATCCTGCCTAACTGGCCATACTCCTGGATCATCATCCCAACAGAGTGCAGTTTCTCCTGCTACATCGGGACTTTCTCACTCTGCTCCGACAGAACTCTTCCCTCATCATTTAGTCTTTTTTTGTGTGATCTGCAGTGGGTTTGCTTCTGGCTATTATTATGGGTCTCTGTGTCATGACAGCTGTGCTTATGTTTTTAAGGTTGTAGTGAAGAAAGGGAAGCTTCCCGAGTGCAAGAACAATAGTGATTGCCCCATCACCATTGATTACCCTGCTAGATTGCCCAGCATGTTGCTGGAAGAAGTACTACTGTAAAGGCATGCATTTTGGACTACACAAGCATCTTCCTGCTACCAAATATCTTTTGTGCCTTGATGGTCTTACCCTTGCATACTTGCCAGTTTGTGAATGTGAAGACTCTGGCCCCATTGCTGCTCCCTCTGAGCTTGTTCCTTGGCCATCTGAATCCCAATCTCCACAAGTGACTATAGCTCCCCCAGATACATCTACTCCTGTTTGCACCTCTGTGTCTCAGCCTCCCATGTCCACTTCTTCATATACTCTAACAATGATTGAACTACATCACAACCCCATTCAGCCTCCTTCCATCTTGCCAGTTCGTGAAACCTCCTGTACTCAATAGATGTGATTGTGCATCATCAGTAAAAAACTTGGCATCCCATCTCCATCATGACAACTATATGACCTGCTGCAATCACTTCATTAAGTACAGGAAGAAACAGCTTTTGCACAGGGCATCCAACAGGTGTGATACAAAAGCAGACCATGATTCTTCTGGTCCTATCTATATCACTTGCAAAGCTTGTTTTTTTTTTTTTAATAGATATTTGATTTTTGTTGTTTAACTGATCCAACACACTGTGTTGTGTGATGGTTATGTCACAGAATTTAATGAAAATTAATCATTGTAACTTAATCATTATGTTATAAAAGTTGTACCCCTTTCCCCCCTTCTTGTCACCCTTGCATCTCAGTAGGGGACTTCCCCCTCTGGTATTTTGCATTGCCCATAGAGAACAGCCCTCTATGTGTTTTTAGACCTTAGCAATCCATAAAAGCCCTAGATGTTTTTTGGATCAAAGGGTGGAATTGTGAAAATAATGTTCATTACCCACCCACCCACACTCAATTTAATCAGTGTTTACTCAGTTCATTGTGATTTATAGGAATCAGTGGTTGTCTGTAGTAAAACAAATAGGCTAGAATGAAGTTTGATTTCATCAATACTGTTAGAATAGAAGTTATTTAAGTTAGGATTAATTTACTTACTACATATAGATTATTTTATTGCTTTTAATTGATGTATAAGATAGATTTAAACCTAACCTGTTAAGCCTGATATAAAGATTTATATTAACTTGTGTATTAGCCTCATTCTATCTCCCACCACCAGTTTATTCTGAGAGCTGTGTTCCAAAAAACCACTTTCCTCATTTTCTGTGTTCTTTCACATGTAATGTTCATCACTGCTTGTGAAAAGTCCCAGAATCCTAGTGACTAAACATTGACAAAACACTGATGATTGATGGACATATCCCTTAGCCAATCATAAGGTTTCTCCTGTTTCTGGAACTGACCAATCATGGAATTGTACTATCTCATTCTATTTTTGGTATTCCATTAATGACTATAAAAGCAATTTCTTCTCAAGCTGAGGGATCCTTGCCTGCAGAGGAGAGACTTGAATCCAATTGCTTAGGAAGGACCAGTCCCTCTAATAAATTGAACACATGCTTGGAGCTTTGCCTAATTGTCTTTGATGTACGTTGGATTTTAGGGGCCACGTGTATCTTTTGTGAGACTTGTAAATTCAAGTTTTCTATTCTGTCAATTACTTCTGCTGTACCAGTCATAAATTCTACTTTCACAATTCTTATTTCTTTTTTAAACCATTCAGGAACATCCTGCTGGCATTCCACGCTCTCTTAGAATTCCACAGGGTCTTCTACTCCATATTCCTTTGTTTCAAAATATTTATTCAAAGATGGCTGGCCTCCTTTACCTGATCTGGAGGCAATATTCCCTTCTGTTGTTACTATCTTCCCTGCTGGTTTATCTTCTTATGCCTAAGGTCTTTTGTTGAGTTTTCTTCCTACTGAGATCTTTGGTATTTTCAGAATTTGATTTTTTTTGTCCCAATTTTCCACTAGTGCTCATTTTCTGACTCCCTCCTCTTTGATGGTGGTTACCTTGGGAGCTGGACCACGAAGCCTTTTCAGTTTTCTCTTACAGTGAGCAATTCACATTTTACTGTCCTCAGTCTTTGCCTCAGGCAACTTCTAGGAGGATAGAACTGGCCTCAGCTGGATACTGGGCTCTTTCCCTCAAGCTTAGTGGAGTGTGACATAGCCACTCACATGTGCCTGGTCCCAATTACCTCTGTTCTTCAGTTCTGTGGCTATGCTCTGTTTGCAGCCAAGAGAGCTGCCAAGCTCTTGTCCCAGCCTGAGCAAGCTTCTGCCTGTATTTCCACCACACTGGGAAGACACAATGGTAGTATAGAGTTGAAATCTCTGTAGACCAAGACCAAGGCATTGGTTTCTGCTGCCCTGTTGCAGTGCCCTCTGGGCAGCTGGGGAGAGATGCTGAGTGAGTGAATTAGAGGTTAGGAATTATTGGCCTTCTCTATTGTTAGTTTGTTTATGGTTCTTGGTGTCCTAGGCCATGGAGACAGCTGATATTGCTTTATATCTGATACGTAATTCCTATTTGGGAGAGGTTTGAGAGGTCTTGAGGATCAGAGAAAATACTCAGTCCTTAACCTTGTTGATCACATGAACTAGAAGCCAATTAGATTCAATCTAACAAACATTATTAATTAACTACTATGTTAAAGGCACATATATGTAAGTTGGCAGCAGGCAGAGCCTCCTATACATGCTTTGAGAACTGGACCCTCATTGTCCAGGCATAAGGAACATCGCAGAAGAAGAGAGCACTCACAACCACTGGAGGACAGGGAAGGCTTCAAAGAGGAGGTAGCCCTAATTTAAGTCTTGATGGAAGATAGGTTTTCTGAAAGGAAGAGGAAATGCTTTCTGAGCATAGGGAATGACTTGCTTGTGAGAGCACATGGGGGCAGAAGATTGAGCATCAAATTTGGGGAATGCCTAGTAACTCAATTTGATTGGAATATGGGTTTCATGAAAAGGTTTCAATGCTGGGCTAAAACTTATGAAATAAGGCTGGAAAAGTAGATGAGAGCCAAATTGTAGGCAGCCTTCCTTTAATGAAAAGCTAAGAAGTTTATACTTTATCCTGTGAGACCTGGGAAGCCATTGAAGGTTTTGAACAGAAGGACTGTGCACTAGACTTTGGACTTGGTTAACTTTTTCAGTTACCCTCTTATGGACTCTTATGGTTACTTCATCAATAAACTAGAAATAATAAAACCTAATCTTATATATCAGTGTTATGAGTAAAACAAAATTAGTCAGTCATCAATCATTTAGCTAATGAGTATTATGTGCCAGGCACTGTGCAAAGTGATGGGGATACAAAGAGAGGTAAGAACAGTTCCTGCCCTCAAGAAGCTTACATTTAAATGGGAAAAACAACATGTAAATAGGTACATATTACCTGGAGTAATGGAGTATTTGGAAATAGAGTATAGAGTAGATGGAAGGTAACCTTAGTGGGGAAGGCTATAGCTTGGGGTCGTCAACTTTTTTTTATGTCATGGATCTCTTTGTCAGTTTAGTAACTGTTTTTAAATGCATAAAACAAAATACATAGGATTACATTGAAATATTGCTGTTGAAATTTTAAAAAAAAAGTTTATAGTACCTAAGTTATGAACCCCCTAGAGTACTTAGGAAAATTAAAAAGCAGCTATTATTATCAAAATTTAAGAAGAATATTCTGAACCAAAAACAAGTGGCAAATTCAATACCATTAAGACTATATAGCAATTTGTCATTCAGGAGACTCTGAACTTCCCCATCAGTGCCACTAGGCCTGTGCTTACTCATTAACACACTTGTAGGTCAGAAGTTTTCCTGAAAGTAAATTACTTAAACCAATACGCTCCTGCTGGACATGGGATGCTCCTAATACACTCCCTGAGACTCCAGCCAACTTTGTCTGCTGAGGTTAGTAGTGGTTCCTTAGGCTGCCTTCTTAAATTGCTGCCTTCATTAAGTCACTTCTTTGTGACTCACTTGGTTATTGTTTGATTTTTGATGGCTAAGAATGAATGTAAATTGTTTCTGTTCTGGCCAGAAACCCTGAGGATCTTCCCCTCCCAGACTGATTTTTTTTTTTGAATAGGTAATGAGACCATTTTTTGCCTCATTTCTTACCTAGCTTTAATTATTGAATGAGTGTTGCCTCAGACAAACTGGGACTTGGGAAAGACCTTACCTTAAAAAGGCCAGGGTCTCCCACTGCATTCACGACTATCTTCAGTCTCCCTGATCTATGTCTTACCACTGGACTCAAATGGCTCTGGAGGAGAGAGTGACGCTGGTGACTTTGCACAGCTCTGCCTCAGTTAAATTCAATTCACTTGCAAGTCAAGACATCACCCTCCTGATGTCACTGTTCCTCTTCAAGAAAGAAGGACAAACAACAATAATAATCTTTGATTAAAATCTATCACTCTTTCCCTATTATCCATGGAGATAAAAACCTATATTTCTTAATGAGGCATTCAAGGACCTCTATAGCCCCAAACTGATTTTCCAAACTTACTGTCTATATCTACTTCCTAACACACCTCTTGCTACCACCAGATACCAAGGGCCAAATTCTTAAGTCTCCCTCATATGAATAGGTTTAAGTGAACAAAGCCATAACTAGTTATTTTGGTACCTAGACAGCAAGCTTCACACGCTATACCTCTCCCGCCTTCCTCCCCCAATCAAATGTTTAAAATAAATTCAGTTCAAGTACTATAGTACAATGTAAAGAACACTGGATATGAGTTAGACGACCTAGGTTTGAATCCTGAATCTTCTATTTAGTACCTTTGTGCTTTTGTGTAAGTTACCAAATCTCTCCAGACCTCAGTTTCCACATCTGTTTAATGAGGCATTCAGATTAGATGGAATTTAAGGTCTCTTCCAGTTCTTAATCGACAAGCCTATTTGGGATAAGATAGGAAGAAAAGCCCCATGACACAGTATGGATGCTACTAGGTAGGCTGCCACTTTGGGGGGAGGAAGCCTCCAGGGAGAGAGAAAGAATGCCATCTGGTAGCTTCTCATTTTAACTAAATGTTCATGTCAACTAAGTGCTACGCTCAATTCTTTCTATGCCTTTGGTGGAGAATAAGGCTGTCACAACCCCTTAAATGTCAGTGATCAGAGAGAAAGCCCACATCACTCCACTCTAGTTACAGCTCTGTATATAAGGGATCCCTATGCTATTTATAGGAAAGAAGTTTCCTCTTAGGGTTATTTCTGGAATATTAGCATGTAATAAGTCTGTCCATCTCCTCCTGTCAGGCCTATTAGGCACTACCTAAGTGACATGAGCCACAGGTTCTGCTCAGGTTCGACTGACATTCATAATAGGAGCCAGCCATGCTTACCTGAGAAATCATTCAGAACGGAACAGACCCCAAAATGCAAAAGGACAAACCCAGCAAGAGTGGAATTAATCACCTGGGAAAAATGGAAACTCAACTCAGGAGACAAAGCATCTGACACGAAAAGAATTCTACATGGAAAACTATTAGACATGGGTGTTACACATCCCCACAGTCTGCAGTAAGGAGAATAAATCATGTTGCCAAGAGCAATTTGCAGGCAAAAGAAGGTTAAAGAGAATAGATTATGAGACTGGAAAATACAGAAGGGTTTTTCAGGCAGAGTAGGGGCCCAGTCACAGCTCAGAGACTTGACCACTTGACTAGTTGAGAAAAACAATGTCACCATGAAATTCCACTGGGCCCTGATGGCATAGCCAGTGACCAAACATGACAGAGCTGCTGGGTGAAGATGCTTATTACAGAGTCACCAAAAGGCTTTACAGAGGATCTCCAAGGATTCTCACTCCTCAAAATACTGTAGATTTGTCTGAGGACTGAAAATAGTAGGACATTGCGGAGCATTGGGGGTGGCAAGTAAGGCAGATCATGAAGATCCGAGTAGGATACAACTAGACAACTGTATGTAGCTTTTTAGCCAAAGATTCAGTTTGAGGGAAATGCTTTGTAGAAAGTGGGTGCTGTGCTTATGCTTTTGGTGCATTTTTAATATATTGAATGTAATGTGAGAATGCCTGTCCCAAAAAAATCTCCCTCCGTGGTTAAGACATTATTGTAAAAAAGTTCCTATGAAAACATCAGTGTTATCCTGGGAGGAGATGATGTTCAAAATTAGTTTATTCATTAGCATATTGGTTAGCTGTTGTGAGGCAAGGAAGAAAGAAAGAAAGAAGAAAAAGAGAAAGAGAGAAAGGAAGGAAGAAAGGAGGGAAAGAAGAAAGAAAGAAAAAGTAAGAAAGGGAGAGAGGAAGAAAAGAAGGGAAGGAAGAAGTATTTTTTAAGCAGAAAATTGCAGAATCTCTTGAAAGAGATAAGCCAAATAAATTTGGCCTACTCATCCACAAAGGAAAGATTACCCAGATTTCAAAATGTATTTGCAATGTAATGTGTGAATAATTTATACAGTGCTTTTAAGGTTTGCAAAGTGCTTTGCATATTATTTCATTTGATCCTCATAACAACCTGTAAAGTAGGTGCTATTATTATTTCTATTTTACAACTGAGGAAGCTGAGGCAAAGAAAGGTTTAATGACTTGTCCAGAGTCACATAGCTAGTAAGTATCTAAAGATGGATTTAAACTCAGGTCTTCCTTTTTTTAATATATTTTAAAAATATTTCTTTATTTATTTGTTTTTAGTTTTCAGCATTCATTTTTATAAGATTTTGAGTTTCAAATTTTCTCCCTTTCCTTCCCCTTCCCCCTCCCCAAGACAACATG
The DNA here is from genome assembly GCF_900497805.2 of Vombatus ursinus. Lineage (NCBI taxonomy): Eukaryota > Metazoa > Chordata > Mammalia > Diprotodontia > Vombatidae > Vombatus > Vombatus ursinus. The sequence continues at coordinate 65,266,601 of NW_020948983.1, read as the reverse complement.
CAATCTGATATAGGCCATACATGTACAATCATAGTAAACATATTTCCACATTAGTCATGTTGTAAAGAAGAATTAGAACCAAAGGGAAAAACCAGAAAAAAAGAAAAAACCAAAAACCAAAAAAAAAAAGGAAAAATAATATGTTTCAGTTTGCATTCAGACTCCATAGTTCTTTCTCTGGATGTGGATAGCATTTTACATCATGAATCTTTTGGAATTGTCTTAGATCATTGCATTGCTGAGAAGAGCTAAATCTATCAAAGTTAGTCATCTCACAATGTTGCTGTTACTGGGTACAATGTTTTCCTGGTTCTGCTCCCTTCCCTCAACATCAAGAACTCAAGTCTTCTTGACTTGAGGTTCAGTGCATGGGCAAGCAGGGTATCATGTTCCTGACCTCTACCTTTGTAGTCAAACTCAGTCCTATTTCCTCCTGATTCCATTTCTAGTGCTCCAGTCACTGTACCACCTAGCTGGACAACCAACAGAGCTTGTCATTACCATCCTAAAATATTTAACTTACTTCTTTTTGGTTAGTTGGCAGGTTGAATACTGTGTTCACTCATCTCTATTCTTTTGAAGGATTCTTGTAATTCTTCTCTTTTGCTGAGTTATTTAGGGTTTTTTATGCTTAGGGTCTTATTTGCAGGATATGTTATTTATGTGAACTAGTCATTTTTCTTTGATCTTGAGAATAACATATTTCAATTTTTGCTTTGTTTTCTTGTAACCACAAAATAATTCTACATTATTCTGATTGGTTTTCTTAGAATTTGAAAGTTTTTCTTTGTTGACTATACTATTTGTTCTTTGATCTTATAGTCATGAAATTTGATCATTCAGTTTCTTGGTGATTTAAACTTGAATTCTTTCTGTTGATCTTTCATAGACTCTTTCAATCTGAACTTTATTTTCTGTTTTCAATATTTCTGAGAATTTTTTTCTGTATGATTCTTGAAGTATGATAGGTTTCCTTTGTTGTGTTTTTTTTTTTCTGAAATATCTATAATCCTTAGATTATCTCTCTACATCCTGTCTTCAAGTTCAGTATTCTTTTTTGGTAGAATATCCATGTTTTACCATTCTTTAAAATAATGTGTTCCATGATTTTTCCTTCTGTCTCTACATTTTCAAGTTCCAATTCTATCATTTTCTTCTCCAGAGAATCTTCTGTTAAGCAGCATGATGCTGTCTTGGGTTCTAAATTCACTAGTCTCCAGTAAGACTTGTTCATTTCTTCCTTAAGAGATATAATTTCTGCTCTTATTTCTTTAATATTTTCACTTAATTCTCTGATTGTTCTCTTGAACCATTTTGGAAATTCTTCAAGTTGCTCCATTATGTTATCATGGGAACTTGAAGGATTGTGGGGGGGGAGGGGGGAGAGTCATCTTGTTTAGAGCATTTTAACTCTACTCCTCTTGTTATAAAATGTTTTTTTTTTTCACTTAGGTGGCTCTTTTGTTCAAGTGGTTGTCCATTTCTCTTCCTCAGTCACCTCTTGCCTATTTTATTCAATCATTCTGCTGATTTTTCCATAGTATCTTTACTGAAAATGTGCTTGCTATCACTCCTTCCCCTACAGAAGGCCCTGTACAGCCTGTTCTTTCTTTTCTCAGCCTAAGAGTTGGAAAAGGCCTGTCTCTCTCAGAGGGTGAGTGGCTAGTTAGGTCATTTGCCACTGTAGTGGGGCCTATTTTCCACCTTCATCAATTCAACTCGTATGGGCTCCACTGTCTCTTCTGCAGCTCACTTTCTTTGTTACTTAGCTGGTCCCTTTGGGCAGATAGTGAAAGAGTTGGGGGAAGAGTCCCTCAGGAATGCTCTGAGAAGCTTTTGAATTGGGTCCCTTCTCCACCGTTTCCTCAACCCTTCTGTTGGCTACTCATTTCTTGCTGTGCTTTAATTCCTTCTAATCAGTGCTGCATGTTGGATCTCTTCCCTCTGCCACTTTTTCATTCCCCAAGGTCTCCACACTCATCCCCAGCCTCCCTTTTCCTACTCTTTCTAGTCTTTGAGCTAGTCTGATCCGTAAGCTTCAAATTGTCCTGGTAGTAGTTTCTCCTGAAAAATTCTAACAGGGTTACCTCCAAAAATCACACAACTCTGAGGGCCTTAGGCCTACAATGGGCCAGGGTACGTAGGAAAGGTAGGGAGGACAAAGTGATGAAGTACCTAGAATAACATACCGGCCAGTTAGTCTAAAGTTATTTTTTTCTAAGAATCACCTTTTGGCAGTTTCTTTCGTTTAACTTCTCGTCACTGTTGAGTTGACCATATTTGGGGGATTTTTACTTGAATGACTTGTTATACTGGGAGAAAAATTGCCCCCAGCAAACCTCTCAACTCTGACATCTTCCTAGGATCCTCCCAAGTTATAGTGACTGGAAAAAGATACAAGGGCCGACAATGGGAGAGCAGAAATTGGAAGTGGAGATGCAGAAATGACATTGCAAAAGAGATTGGGCGTGGGGGTGCATACAAAGAATGGAAGCTGCTACAGATTTTATTAGCTAAAATACAGTGTGTATAGCCAAATACTTACTGAAAGTGATTTTGGAAGTCACTCATAAAAAATAAATTCAATGATTCAGAACACTACATTTCCATCACCTACATCAGGTAACCCAGTTTAAGCCACTTTAGAATTCAGTCCATTCATTCTCCACCCCTCCCCCCCTTCTCTGAGTCATCCTTCCCCTACTTTCCCTCTCTTCCCCTGAAGTGGTTACAACTCCCCAAAGAGTCCACTCGCTGTATTTCCCCGTTACTGATTGACTTGTCAATTCAAAAACAACCACTTAGACTAATTTTCCCCCTGACTTGTCCACTGGTTTGACTGAATGGATGGGGGGGTGTTCCAGTGCTGTGTAACTTTAAAAGCTCTTTGTGAGCGGCCCTGTGGTGGAGAGTGAGAGGAGCTAATTTCCTTTTGACTGTTCATTTTTTAAAAAGCCATTTCTTAAATTTCCCCCACTGCATTCCACCAAACCATAGGAAAAACATGACCATTAACTGGCTGTGAAATCTTGTAACAACTGCTGCCTATTTGTTCTCTGAGTTACTGGTACACATTCACAGCCTCAAGCATTCTGAGCCTCAAATTTTGTTCTGTAGAAAACATAACTGGTGATCGCCACCAACAAGAGCTCTTTGTGATGTTCTTATCATCATGTGTGATTGACTAATGTCTCAGCAACTGAGCTTAATAGAGCATAAATGGGCTTTTCTTCCTCCTGACCTCTCTTTACCCACTAACCATGGGCTCTGATAACCAGCCTAAGGCCTTGGAGCATCTGTGTGTTGCCCTCCCAAGAACAAAGAGCTAATAATGGTAAGTTATTGGCATGTGTATGCTCTTGGGATGTCTGAAAAGCCCACTTAAAAGTGGCAGATGTCAGGGGAGAAAATTATGGACTTATACAATTTTAGATTCAATCTGGTTCCTTCAATTAACCCATGAGGAAACTGAGACCCAGAGAGAGGTAGAGGATTACCCAAGGTCACATAACTAATAAATGCCAGTTCTGGGACTCTATATTAGGTCAGCCTCCAAGACTGGTGCTCTTTCCAGTATTCTATGCTGCCTCTCGATTGAATTTAGGTTTCCCCAGGATATCAAAGCCACTGTTGTGACTTTTATCACATATGCAAAAATCTTATAACCAAAAACTAGGAGAAAAGAAAGAAAGAAGGAAGGAAGGAAAGAAACAAAGAAGGGAAGAAAGGATTTTTTAAATGTTTACTATGAAGCAAAGAATTTTACTTACAAAGAACTGTATTAAGCACTGGAGATACAAAAAAAAAGGGGGGGGAGTTCACATTCTAATGTGGAAAGCAGCACATGTTGGAGGTTTCAGCAGTACATCAGATGGAAAAGTCCCATGGTCTTTAGGGGGCAGTGGCCAAACAGATATTAATGGTTCTTCTTTCTTGTCATTTCCAGTGATAAAAATCATATCAGTTTTTCATGTTGAACCATTAGAAAATGCCACAGAAGAAATGCCAAACAAATAGAGCTGGGAAAATAAATCTCAGGGGCCAAAATGAAAGAAGAGGGGGTACCTTGGTATAGCAGAGAGGCTGAGCAGGTATGTAATAGAGTCATGATTTCACATGTAATCCTCGTTTTCTGTTGTACTTTTTATATGGAAAGGTTCTCTCTGTCAGTGTCATTCTTTGTCTCTCTTTTTCTATCTCTCTTTTAATTCTGGAATTAAAGAAAAAAATTTTAAAGATAAAGAGACAACAGCCTAGTGAACAGAGTATAGGCAGGAAAAACTAGGTTCCAATTGGCCTCTGACATTTGTTAGCTATTTCATCCTAATCAAGACCCTAAAATTCTAAGTGCCTTAAGGATTACTCTAGGATTCAGCTACTAACTCAAGGACCGGTAGCCCTTGGAAGGAATCTCCAATTTTATAAAATAACATATCCTTTGAGTATGCTTACATTTAAACTGAAAGTAACCAGAGATCATGAAATAGAATTATTTGGCTTGCATCTGGTTATAAAGTTTGACTTGAGTAAATAAGTAAATCTACGGGCTAAAACAAATTCTCTATACAGAAAAGTTAATATTAAAGATCCTGCTTTATATAGAGAGATAATACTATAGGAGATGCTGACTCTGCAGGATGTCATGAATTATTTTTCCCTCTTTGGGTAATTTCCATGCATTTGGGATGTTGTAGATAGTGTTGCTGATATTGTGTGGAGAACAATTGTGTAATACCGAAGTTATTCAACACATAAGCCAATTCCTAACTGTTCCCTTTTACTCACATCTTAGCCAGACCTCTTTTCAAGGCTGTAAGCGTCTGAAGAAGGCCCTCCTTATGTTGGGTGAATTTCCATGTTAGGCTTATGAGAGGACATGAGCAAGGTTTACAAAGGAGGGTGAATATGGGGAGTTTGAGATGTAGTACTGGAGGGAATGCCTCCATTGGTGGTATCACATACCCATTGAATTATTGGAGTATGCCAGAGGATAGGCAGGTCCTCATTTATAGCCTTTGTTCATAACATGCCTGAGTAATTATTTTGCCTTATTATGGCCATATATTATGGTGGTTGTTTCTACCTTTGTAACATTTCTCTTTTGTGCCCCCTTCTCTCCTCTGACACTGCCACCACCTTGGTTCAGGACCTTATCACTTCATGCCTGGACTATTGAAATAGTCTACTGGTGGGTCTGCCTGCCTCAATTCTCCCCACACTTCAGTCCATCCTCTACTCAACTGTCAAAGTGATCTTCCTGAACAGCAGATCAGACCTCGTCATCTCCACCCCCACCCCCCACTACCTCCATTCAATAAATTGGCCCCTGATCACCTCCTGGATCAAATACAAAACCCTCTGTTTGACATCCAAAGCCCTTCATAACCTGGCTTCCTCTTACCTTTTCAGTTTATTTACATCTTACTCCTTATTATGTACTCTTTGATCTGTGACACTGGACTCACTGTTCCATGAACAAGACAATCCATCTCCTGACTTGAGGTTTTCACTGGCTGTGTAAGGCATACTTTCCCTTCTCATCTCCATCTCCTACATTCTATAAGAAGCCTTTCCTGGTTCTTCTTATTGCTAATGCCATTCCTCTGAGATCATCTCCAATTTATCCTGTATACAACTTATTTGTGCATAGTTGTTCACATGTTATTTCTCCATTAGATTTTGAGCTCTTTGAAAGAAGGCATTGGTTTTGGGGGGTTTTTTGTATCCCCAGCACTTTGTATCCCCAGTATGTGCCTAGCACATACTATATACTTAATAAATGCTTGTTGACTTGTTTTGGCATGGTAATATACCAAGGACACCATAGATAACCTGGTAAGCATTTACATCAGTCTCTGAGATTCACTAGTGTGGCCGAAGAAATAGATCAATAAAAAAGAAAAAAGGAAAGAAAGGCTAAACAGCCAAAAAAAAAAAAATACATGTTCTTAGGTTGCTGGGTTATTCTTCAGAGAGATGCTGCTTTCTGAATGCCAGTTAGCTGCTGGATCCCATCCCAAAAGAAGTTGCCCTGCAAAGACATCCAAAGTTCCCTGAGTGGGTTTGGATGCTCTTTGTGACCTCTCTGACTCCAGGGCCCCTTAAAAAAAATGTTTAAGACTTTACCCATTCTGCAGTGAAGTAACCGTAGGCTTCTACCAGGTCCTGGGGCTTGTATTTGCTTTCTCTCCCACGTAAGTAGTTTATTCCTTATTTTTTAGTGCAGTGTTGTGATGACATTTATGATGTATAGCAAAGCAAGAATTATCTTTAGGAGCAGAGAAAAGACAAAATAGTGTTGGTCTGATAAGATAAAAGCAGCAAAAGATAAAAACCATTTATTAAGGGGGAAAGATGACTTTGCCAAACAGTAACAATAGCATTCATCCCCTGCAGAGAAGGGAGAGATGCAAAGAAAGGAAGCAAAATTCCAGGTGTGTGCTTATCTGCTTCTTTTCCTGCATGGAAACAGCTTGAGGAAATAATAAAAAAGCAGTGGCAAGTACTGAGTTTCATTCATCTGTAACATATAAAAGCATTATAACAGGAGTAGAGCGGGCTGATCTCGGAGTCAGGAGCCCTGGATTCTAGTCCTGGCACTTAGCAAATGTATTAGCTTCGAAAAAGCCCCTAACCTCTCTAAGGCTCAGCTTCCTCACCTGAAAAATGGAAATACTGACATCTGCAGTATTTACCTTGAAGCATAGGTGTAAGACTCAAAAAGAGGTATAGTATATGAAAGTATTTTGTCACTTGTCCAAATCAAATGTTCTTTCTTTGGTACCACACTGCTTCCTCTATGAAGGATCTGTGATTTTATTACTAATCTGGGGGAGTCATTCACTCCACTAGCACAAGTCACACTGTCTACTATTTAGTAGATTGATCTGAGAGAGTTACCCAGATTCACACAGCTGTTGTCAAGAGGAGGATTTGATCCTAGAGAGTTACCCAGGTTCACACAGCTGTTGCCAAGAGGAGGATTTGAACCCAGCTCTTTCCAACTTCAAGCCCAGCATCCTATCATGCCAAGCTACCTCTTATGAAAAATAACCCACAGAATTGTAGAGTTACTCATAACCTGTCAGGAATCATATACACAGTAAGTAATGACATTCAGTCATGTGGCTGATTTTCTAAAAGGTCTTCAGTCTTAGTTGTGGTGTGTCAAAGATGATTGGCCCCTGAGCCAGGAAGAGGAGCCCACTCAACAGACTTTAATAGGAGTGACTCTGCCCTCTCATGCTTTCTTCCCATCTGTCAAATGTTTGCACCTTCTGAGATCTCCCTCAGCTTTTCAATGAGAAAAAGAGGAAGAGGTAAAATTCTCTTTTTCTCCTTCTTCTGCAGCCATGGCAGCTACTTAGAGTCAATTAATCCTTCATGTTTTTCACATGCATTTCATTCTTTCCATACTCACTGATATCCTATTTCTACCCCTTATCATCTCATGATTAGATTATTATGGTATTTCCTAAAACTCGTTTTCCCGTACAAGCATATCTTGCATAATGTCATCATGACCCAAGTCATTTCAAAATGTAACACCTTCCCTAGAGACATTGTCTTTGAGATGAGGAGAAACTGAGTCTTTCCTTAAAATCTATACACACATTAGCTGGCAATTCTCCCCACCTTCATGATATCTTGGGAGGGTTACAATAATACAGTTATCCCTTCCACATCGTGACTAGTTTCAATATATCGTGGGTTGGTATAAGTAATTAAATGGGAATTTTGCGGAAGCCGCAGACAATACACAAAGCCCAGCAGACAACCCAGAAAAAGTTTAGAATCTCAGAAATGCATAAAATGTATGGGTAGTATTGTGTAATATTAACATATTTTATCTTTTGATACCATAATAATTCAGACTTCTTCTCTGGGACAAAGGAAGGCCAAAACATTTTATGAAGATTTTCCAGATCCCAATGGCTCTGTGCCTCTAACCCCCATGATGTGGAAGGAATAACTGATACCTTCGATATGTTATCACCAAAAGCGGTACTGTCTACATTGGTAGAGAGAGTTTCCTCACCCGGAGTTAGTTCCCTGTATCAATGAAACCACAAACAATTTGTACTGGGATTTGTACCCCCCTATAACACTGCTATTATTTCTATAAAACTATTGAATGGCTCTGGCTCAGCTCTATATTATACCTTTGGAATAAAATATCCCTTATACATATTATTTTCATTGATATTAGCCATGGTACACATATTACATTTCCCTTCTGGCTCCTTCCTCTCCCGTCCACCTGGTAAGTGACTGCCAAATTTTTCTTCCCCAGATACCATGCCCAAGTATATGACCACCAGGAAGACCAACTGCCCATGGAGGTGGCCATTTTCTCTTGTTATTTTTCCCACTGCCTTTTGCTAGGGAAGGTTTGGAATAATGGGATGTCTTCTACCGCAGACATAGTTCTGAGGAGTTGCTGGTGTGTCAGCACACTTATAAGCGGCACAGCTTTGCCATCCTATGGGTTAACTTGCCACTTTTCTGCCTGGATGACTTCTTCTTGCCTCTGAAGTACTGGGCTGCACTGATAGGCATGCCTCTGTGAGTGGAATACTGTCTGAAATACCATAATGACCAACAAAAGCTATTGAAGTGGGTAGGAATTCATTTGCCCTTGCTCTGAAAGTGACCCCCAAGAATACAGAGTTACCCCAGTTCCTGGTGTTTCTGTCTTTTTGATGTGAGTGGCTCTGTTCTCTGCTGTTACTTCTCACAACTCTCAGAACGTCTGCTATTCACCTGTCCTCTCACTGCTTCTAATCCTTCCCATTGCTCTTGCTGTCCAGAAGCTCTTCTGTCACTGCTTTCTTTGTTTTGTCCTCTTCTCTCTCTTTCTTTGTTTTATCTTTCTCACCACCACAGCCCAACCCCTCTTCTCTCCTTGTCTTTTTTTCTCTTTATGGACTCTTGGTTTCTTCCATGCTTTGTTGGCAACCATAGGATTCAACTTTTATAAGTCATTGCCAGACCATGAGACTACATCTTTACTAATATGTTACATTTTGTTATACACAATCATCATGCCTTTAGCTCTTCTAGTCATTGCTTGAGAGGAGATAAAAAAATGTTAGAAGTTTTACCTAGTTGGGCATTGAAATGCTATGTGTGCTTGATTATATATATATTTGGGAGGAGGCTAGGCAATAGGGTTAAGTGACTTGCCCAAGGTCACACAGCTAGCAAGTGTCAAGCGCCTGAGGCTGGATTTGAACTCGGGTCCTCATGACTCCAGGGCCAGTGCTCTATCCACTGTGCTACCTCGCTGCCCCCTTGATTATATATTTTAATAGGTTGTTTTTTTTTAAATTTCTCATTGGGTAAGGGAAGAAAGATTGGAGGAAGAAAATTTGGAACTGAAAATAAAATAAAATTGAATTTTTAGAAAAGGAAATGTTATGTCCACACAGTATATAGGCTCTTTAGTAAGTGCTGACTTTATGAATGAATTCTAATAGTTGAAAAAGAGCTGAATTTGGAGCCACAGAACTGAGTTTGAATCCTAGCTCTGTGTGACCTTGGGTAAGTCACTTAACCTTTTGAAGTCTCACTTTCTTCACCTGTGAAATGATGGATTGGACCAGATGACATATAAGTCTCTTTCCAGCTCTAGTTCTATGATCCTATGAAAACCAATACAGTGATATTTATGCTTACTAAAAAAAGAACAAAAAGCAGTCCAGTTACAATTCCACTTTCTAGCATCGAGTCTCATAAGATCTGTGATTTGGACAAGAAATCTTATTAAGGACATGATTATCTAGTGATTTACTTTAATAAATACTTACTAAGCATCTTGTATGCATGGAAGACTGTAGTGGCCACTGAGGGAAATACAAAGAGGTATCCATCAGATCTTAGAATTTAGAGCTAGAATGGACCTTAAAGATCACTTGGTCTAATCTCCCCATCTTAAAGAAACTGAGGCCCAGAGAGGGTTTATGATTTGCTCAAAGATATTAAGGTCACAAGTGGCAGAGCTGTCTTCTGATTTCAAGTCTCCTGCTCTTTCCATTGTACTACAATCTTCACATGACATTTTATTTTAATTTAATTTATACCCATTAGATTATAAACTCCTCGAGGGCAGGGCTTGTCCCTCTTTTTCTTATTTAAATCCCCAGCACTGGCTGAGTACTGCCATTTTCTATGGACTCTGGTATGAGTCCTATTTTCTTAGACTACTGTTTTAAGCCTCGCGAGCTTATGTTCTTGTAAGGAAAGCTGGTGACCATATGCCCAGTTTTGGAATGTGTGTCTGTTTGTGAATGACATGGAAATTCCCTGATTATCTGAATGGGGGCAGTGAATAAAAGAAGTGAAAAGTCCTGCAAAGTGTGCCTGCAGCCCATAATTTCAATAATAATATTTTATCAGAACTAGACATCACATTTTTGCTGCTTGTTAATCCTTCCACATTTGAGGAAATTCTAGTTTGTCATGCCTTCAGTATGATGGATTTTGTTTTGTTTCAATAATCAAAAACATTTATTAAGCACCTACTATGTGGCAGGCAGTGTGCTAATCACTGGGGACACAAAAGGTAGTACGTTTTCTCAGTGAGCTGACAGTCTAATGGAAATGTATGTTTGAAACATTAACCTGTAAAAACCATAAGGCAAAAGATGTTCCAATAGATGCTTCTCATACCAATTCAGCAGCCAAGCCCTGCCCCCCCCCCAAAAAAACAAACCAAACCAAACCTCTTGTCATCTCCATTTCTTTAGTAGAGCATGAATGGATGGAGAAATTAAATATTTTCACAGTGCATATACTCCTTACATTGATAATCCCTTAGGAGTCGCTTAAAGTTCCCTTTTCTAAACGTAATAAATTCACTAAGCCATTAGTCTGCTTATTTATGCTGTCTTTTATCATATTTGATAATAGCATGGCAGCTGGAGAAGTTACCATTTTCTCTATCCCAAAAATACCCATAAGGCCCCAGCCTCAATTTCTAGGATTCTCTCTTTTGTTCTTACTGACCTGATTTTTTTAGTGGTTTCTCTAAAGAAAGAGAAACCTTGGGGCTGTAGTAAAAATATTTTGTGTATTTTGAGATAAAAGTTGAATAAACTTAGTTTTCAAACTTTTCAGAGCCTTTTCTCCAGGAATTCCCAAACAAATATGTAGTGATACCATCTAGCTGAGTCTACATAAGCCATGGGGAATGGAGATTTAAACAATCATTATAAATAGACAATCTAGGATAGGCAGTCCCCAAACGGAGAGGCAACATGGTACCACTAAACAAGTTCTATGCTTAGGGTCAAAGGATCTAGGTTCAAATAACAACTCTGCCATCTATTACCCATGTGACCTATGGCAAATCATCTTTCTTTCTGGTCCTCATTTTTTTCACCTATAAATGAAGGAGGATGGGGGGGGTTGTAGATTTATATCTTAGAAGCCATTTAGTACAACCCCCTACCTTGCAGATGAGGAACTGAACTCAGCTAAGAGGGTAATTTGCCCAAGGTCACCCAAATAATAATAAGCAGAGCAAGAATTTGAACCCAGCTTCACTGACTCCATATTCAGCACCATACTGTACTAAATGACCTCTGAGGTCCTTTCCGGCTTTAAACGCTGGTCTTCTTGTTCCTTTATAGCAGGATTTGGGCTTTATGATCTATATCATTCTTTCAAATCTCTACTTCACATTGCCTTTGGAAATGCCCCCAGGACATTAAAGGGAATGACTAACTTCAGTTAGCAAGTAGTTAACATTTCAACAGAAATACAGCTAAGAACCATGAAGAAAATTGGGACTGCGTGTGCTTGTTTACACTCAATGTTGAACTTGAGCTCTCCAAACAGACTCTCCTCCTCCTCCCCTGCCCTCTCTGCTGAACTATCTTTAGCATGAATTACTTATTATTCATTTTACAAACATATGTGGAAACAATGACCTCAGCAGTATGGGCAGAATCAGAGACTGAGAGTCTTTGGAGTGGGAAGGGGGACTGGGAGGGTCGAGTCAATTTGATTCTTTAGAGAAAATGGTGACAGATGGACTCATTTAGCTAACTTGAAAAACCTCAGTTGTCCAGAAATAAACTTGCATCTCAACCACATCCACTCATCCACAAAACTTTGGAGGTGATACTGTTTTCTGGAGAGTTAAAGGGGGTAATTGAATATAATGGGATAATTGTCAGTCGTTTCCCTTGGTTTTGGACTGTTTTATCATAAAAGAATACCTTAGCTTTGTACAGTCTTCAGTTTTCAAAAAGCTTTTTCGTATGTTATCTCATTTGATTCTCACCAAAAAAGCAAAGAAACAACAACCAAAACCCAACCTGTGAGATGAATAAAGATTATCATCCTCATTTCACCCATGAGAAAAACAAAAATCAAAGAGTTTAGATGACTTGTTCCAGGCCACTTAGCGAATAAGTATGGTAAAGCTTGGATAATAACCAGAGATGTGTATAACTCTCATAGGGTGAATGGGACTTTGCCCCAGGTTGCTGTCATCCAGAGGACTGAGTTTTCTATGGAGGAAAGATGGAGGAGGTGTTCTTCCTTCATGTGTCTATGAGAGGGTTCTGTACTTATACTTCTGGGCTCTCACACTTCTTGGGGTATAGAAGCTTCCCCTTCCCCCAGTTCTCAGAGAGGGCGAGGTGACAAGGGCCAGACCATTCTGCTCTACTGAATGATCAGTCCCCACAACTGTTTTTAAACCCCATGTGAAAAATTCCTTATTAAACCTCTAGGCCAGGTCTGATGAATTTTTTAGTCTAGTATTCTTTTCATCTGTCGTGCTGAGCCCTTGTTTATATCATACATTACAGAATTATAGACACTTGGATATGTTATTCTGAAAAATGAGGATTTGGAGTTCATTATACCATTGTATAAATAAAATTTATGCTTAGACTATACACATAATAAGATCCCCAAAACAGAAGGGAAACTAATATAGCGCAGTCTTCCCATTTGGAAAGTTCCAGAATCTGCTTCTCTAAATTTATTCTCCTACTAACCTTTGGAAAGCTTCTAATCATAATTTCATTCTTTGTTTCATGGTCAGTATAAATCACTGGATGGCTTCCTAGCTATTCTCCAGGGTTTCAAGTTCATATAAAATGCTATAGACATTAAAATGACTATAATTTGTGAGTGATAAAAACGTGTTCCTGATAGATTTCCCCCAAACCCTCTAACGCCACCTATTAGTGTCTGGGCCATTACTTGACTCTCATTTTTCTTACTGTGCATTTGAAGATGTCACTGTTAACAGTAAAAATATCTATTGGCCATCCCCCCATGAATGGTGCTAACACTACAGTTACTAATTGATGGCAATAATTTATATGCCACAGCCATCTACTTCCTGTCTTAATCACCAAAGACATACATACACATACAGAAAACTCCAAGAAATCTAATGATAATTGAAAAGGTAACATGATAAAGCAGCAGAAGCAGTAGTAATATAGTTAATAAAGTCATCAATGAGAATTTGTTAAGCACCTGATGTGGGGCAGCTAGGTGGCACAGTGGATAGAGTGCTGGGCACAGAGTTAGAAAGATTCATCTTCCCGAGTTCAAATCTAACCTCAGACACTAGCTGTGTGACCCTGGACAAGTCACTAAATCCTGTTTACCTCAGTTTCCTCATCTATAAAAAGCTAGAAAAGGAAATGGCAAACCACTCCAGTATCTTTGCCACACACACACACACACACACACACACACACACACACACACACACAC
>NW_020948983.1:64908805-65252845 GCF_900497805.2 Vombatus ursinus | reverse complement strand
ACACACACACACACACACACACACACACACACACACACACACACACAGACACAGACACACACACCAGAACAAACTCAAATGGGATCATGAAGAATCAGACGTAACTGAACGACAACAATATGTACCAGTCACTGTGCTAAATGTTTTAGGATTTACAAAGAGTAGGATCATAGTTTTTAGCTGGAAAAGACATTAGAGGTCATTTAGCCCCCCTGTTTGGGGCACAGTAGATAGAGCACCAGACCTAGAGTCAGGAAGACCTGAATTCAAATTTGGTGTCAGACATTTGCCTAGCTGGGCAATTCACTTAACCCTGTTTGCCTCAGTTTCCTCATCTGTAAAATGACAAACCACTCTAGTATGTTTGCCAAGAAAACTCCAAATGGGGTCACGAAGAATTGGACATGATTGAAACAAGTGGACAATAAAAAGGTAGGGGAAGTTTGGCTTTTAGTTCAAGATACACAAAGGGGCCTCTGTCAATAGCTAATGATTCAGGTTCATGGGATCTACAGTTGGAAGGAACCTCAGGGATGATCTAATCCAACCTCCTCATTTTACAGATGAGGAAACTGAGGCCCAGATAGGTTAAGTAAATTGCCCAAGGTCACACGGGTTTTAAATAGCAGAGCCAAGATTCAGACCCAGGCCCCATGACTCTAAATTCAGTGATCTTTCCACTGTGCCTCATTTAATGCTCACAATATCTATGTGAGGTGACTATGAAAAGTATTTTTCTTATTTTACAGATGAGGAAACTGAGGCTGAGAGACATTAAGTAATATGCCCATTGCCATATAGATAGTAAGTGTCAAAGGAGCAATAATGCTACCATTCTTGGCTCTGTCACTAAACTGTACAATATTGACTAAGTCAACTAGGGCAAAATAGTGTGATGTAGTGGAAAGAATGATGGCTGTGGAATCAAAAGACTTGGCTTTGAATCCCAGCTCTTCTTTTTTATTTTTTTTAATGAGGCAGTGGGGTTAAGTGACTTGCCCAGGGTCATATAACTAGTAAATGTCAAGCATCCGAGTCCAGGTTTGAACTCAGTTCTTCCTGAATCCGGGGCTGGTGCTCTATCCAATGCGCCATCTAGCTGCTCCAAATCTCAGCTCTTCTACTTATTACTTGCATGGCCTTTGGCAATTCCCTTTCACTTCTTTAGGCCTCAGTTTCCTCACCTGCAAAATAAGAAGTTGAATTAGATCAAGGCCCTTAACCTGGAGTCCATAAACCTGTTTTGAAAATATTTTAATAATTGTATTTCACTATAATTGTTTTCTTTTTTAATCAATTCTATGCATTTTGTTTTATGCATTTAAAAACTTTATGATCAGAAGGGTCCCGTAAGACTTCACCAGCCTGCCACAGGGGTCCATGACACAAAAAAGATTAAGAATCCTTGGACTAGCTGATCTTTGAGATCTCTTCCTGCTGCTTTAGGTCATAGGGTCTTAAGTCCTAAGGTCATTGATGGAAACCATTTATGTATTTTGAACAAAAGCCAAATCTCTTCCCACTCCTGAACAAATGCTAATGTTATCATGTGCCAAAGAAAGAGAGCAAATGAAAGCAACAAACCATCTCTTAGCTAGATTCATCTTCATGGTCACGCCAACCCAATCAGTAAGGAGTCAGCGATCCCCCTTCTTTCTGAAACTTTGTTCTGAAACCAAGTGAAAGACATTGCCACTTTAAGAGAGTGGGCATTGGCCAAGCCCTCCTCCCAGATGCAAAGTCATTCTGTCTCACACAAAAACAAGACATGTGGCCCTGTGCACACAGAAATGATGCCACTGACTTTGAGTCAGTAGACCACACACTTACAATTTATTTTCTAGGTATGATGAGTCATCTATCCTGCTTTTCTTCGACCCTCTTATAGCATTCAAGCTGAGTCACAAAAATGGAGTGATTAAATAAATTAAATAAAAATTGGGCTTGTTCTCTTCCTCAGGTCCTGAACTGACAGTCGATCTTCTGCCTTGATATCAAACCAGATTTTTTTTTTTTTTGGTGAGACAATTGGGGTTAAGTGACTTGCCCAAGGTCACACAGCTAGTTAAGTGTTAAGTGTCTGAGGCCAGATTTGAACTCAGGTCTTCCTAACTCCAAGGCCAGAGCTCTATCCACTGCACCACCTAGCTACCCCCAAAACCAGGTTTTTAAACCCAAACCTGAGCTGGAGTGTTAGCATTAAAATAGCAGAAAAAAAGCTCAGACTCCAACCTTCATTTTTGTTTAGTCTTTTTTTTTTTTTTTCGGTAATGACCAACGCTTTGTGACCCCATTTGGGGTTTTCTTGGCAAAGATGATGGAGTGGTTTGCCATTTCCTTCTCCAGATCATTTTACAGATGAAGAAACTGAGGCAAACAGAGTTAAGTGACTTGCCCAGGCTCACATAGCTAGTAAGTGTCTGAGGCTGGATTTGAACTCTGAAGGATGAGTCTTCCTGAGTCCAAGCCCAGAACTCTATGCACTGTGCATCCTTGTTACCTCCCCTCAATCTCCACCAAAGAGGTTCTAGAAAAATTACAACTTTAACCTGATGCCTATGTCAATGATGTCTGAGTCTAAGGTTTTACTGATGGGTCAGGAGGGAACAGAGTAGCCCCAGGTCAGGACTGTGGATGGACATCAGTATAGGAAAGGGAGAGTCAAAAAGCTATTACAAAAGACCGAAGCTTTACGGAAATAGGTTGAGTCAGATGTCAGCTTCCTCAGCATTCTTAAATATCTTTCCTCCCAATCCAGATCTGATTTTATAGTTGGAATCTCCACTCTTGCTCTCAGTTTTTCTACTTGTTTTACCAATTAGTATTTGAAACCCTGGTACAGGCCTAGTTTGATACTGGGCTCCCAGTTCAGACCTTTCCTTCTCTGCCTTTACATCATATGATGTTTTCTCAGTCACCAAAATATATCATTCCTGACCTTGAGAAGATGTGACAAATGGGAACAATACCCAAAAAAAGGGCTTAAGTGCTTGGTCAAATAAAGACTAGAGAGGAAGGAAACGTGAAAAAATGAAGGAATTAATTCTCAATTTATATATAACAATTTGACATTGAAATTAATAAAGGAAAGACCAGAAGTAATATAGGGGGGAAAGAAAATAATAGGAGACATCAACATACCATTATCAGAATGTGACAAATAAGAAAAGTTTAAAGATTTAAAAATCACAGATATGAACAGCTAACTTAAGAAGTTGGAATTGATAGAAATATGGAGAAAATTAAGTAGAAGAATTAGGGCATAAACATTCTGTACAAGTATGTGTAGCATACTCATAAAAATTTCATATGTTTGGTCATCGAGAAGACTTATATAAATTCAAAAGGGCAAAAATTATAAAAAATTTTCAGATCACAATGTGGTAAAAGTAGGATGAAACTAGAAACCATGGAAATGGCTGCATTTACCAAGGGAGAAAGTGTAGAGAGCCAAGATAAAAGGGCAAGTATAGTCTTTGGAGGTGATGGTTAGGCACTTGTGTTTAAGGAGTAAGGGAAGATGAGGATCTATCAGGGGAGACAGAAATGAAGTGATCAAAGGGCTAACATAGGAACTATGGATGTGAAACTAAGGATCTTAGGATCATACAGCACATCTCGGGCTAGGAGGGACCATGGATATCGTCCAAAGAATTCATCTAGTTCAATCCCTTCATTTTGCAGATGAGAAAGAGAGTTTGGGCAAGTGACTTGCCCGAGGTCATACAGATAATAAGTGACAGAAGCAGGATTCAAGCTTAGATTCTCTGACTCCAAAGTTAGCCCTCTTCCTAGCGAAGGTAACAAAGCCAATGTCTAATGATATAGAGATATCAAGGAGGATTAGTACAGAAAAAAAAAAACTATCAAATCTGGCAATTTGGAGAGAATAGTTTTAGTAGACAGATATCCTTGGAGCCAGGAAGGTCTGGCTTCAAGTCCTGCATCTGACATACACTGGTTGTTTGAACTGGGCAAGTTATCTAACTGTAAGAAACTAAACTCCCAAGAAAGAGGAGCTGGAGAAGGAAATGGCAAACCACTCTAGTGTCTTTGCCGAGAAAACCCCAAATGAAGTCCTGAAGAGTCAGATACGACT
Source organism: Vombatus ursinus (assembly GCF_900497805.2). Lineage (NCBI taxonomy): Eukaryota > Metazoa > Chordata > Mammalia > Diprotodontia > Vombatidae > Vombatus > Vombatus ursinus. The sequence continues at coordinate 65,248,746 of NW_020948983.1, read as the reverse complement.
GAAAATGACTCAACAACAAAACTGTTAAATGAGATAACGTGTAAAGTGCTTTACAAACCTTAAACTACTGTCAGTTAGCAATTATTGGTAGTAGCAGCAGCAGTAGTAATAATAGTAGTAATGAAATGAAAAGGGTGGAATAGATGACCTCTGAGGTCCCTTCTGACACTAAACAAATGATCCTACATTTTTGCCTTTATGTCACCAGGCATAGCACAGTGTCCTCCACTTAGCAGGAAATTTATTAATTTCCAACGTTTGCTAAATTGAATTGAAGGATGATTATCATATAGCAGTGGAGGACTAGTTGTAGTTAAATGGCATCAAGCCGTAACAGGTCTAGTTGATGCAGGGACCTGAGATCATAATTGAATCTTAAAATCCTAGAATTTCAAGGTCTTAATATCTACCCACTAACCTGCACACTTCTTCCTAATATCCATTACCTTAGCAGCTGCCATTCAGGAATAGGGACCCCGCCCTTCCTCTGAGCCAGCCCCAGGGAACCAAGGGCCCTACAAACCCCAGAACCCAATGAAAGCTGTCTTCCTTGACAAATTGGTCTCAAAATGAGCGGAGGCTTTCTCTCTAGAGCCCTCCCTAAAATCCATTCAACCAGCAAATGTTCCCAGCCTGACCTTGCTTTCAAAGTGTTAATGTTCACATATGAGTGACGCATGGCGTGCTCAGGACATTGACCTGTCAGAAAGCAATGAAAAGGATGGAAAGGTTGGGAAATAGCCCCCAAGAGAAAAAGAAACTGAACTTGTTTAGCTCGAAGAAAAGAAAGCTGAGAGGATAGACTTAACAACTGGCTTCAGATGCCATGAAGGGTGGGGATGAGCAACTGGTTTTCATTACTCCTAATGACAGGCAAAGAGAGAATGGGTCTGAATTTGCGAGGGGACTTGGGTTAGAAGATCTTATAAGGATCATAGCTTTAAAGCTGAAGGGGACCTCAGAGGTCACTCCAGACCATGTTACAGATGAGGAAACTGAGGCCTGGTGGGGTTAAGTGACTTATCCAAAGTCACGCAGGAAGCAGGTGGCAAAGCCAGGGTCCAAACTCTGCTCCTCTGGATCCAAATCAAACATCGAAATGCTCTTTCCACTACAACATAGTGTCTCGGCACTCTTAATACAACCTGCAAGGGTCTTTTCTTGAATTAATAATACACCCAGCTAGCTGTGCCTTCCTAGAAAAAAAAGATAAACCTTTATAAAGACAGCCAGCTAGGTGCAGAAGAGAGAGGCAATAAGAGAATAGCTCTCAGTTGTCCTGTTTCATCAGCTGGGAAATGCCGTTCACTGAGCATACCCCCCCACTCTTCCCCTCTCCCTCCACTCATTGGAGTTTCCCTTCTGTTGTCCCCCCTCCCCAAGCCATGACTAGGATTGTTTATACCTGCATCCAGAACCACAAACTAATGCAGCAACTGAGGCATCTCCTTTATTTGGTGGGGGAGGGAAGGATCTGAGACAAACAATGCTCAAGAGAGGAGACAAAAACCTTGGAAGACCAGAAGGTGTCTCTGAAGAGATTGCCCCCCAAACCCAACCCCCAGAAAGAGGGCTATGGTGTAGCTTCCTATTTTAACAAATTATTTTTCATAACTAGGTGCTAAAGTCAGTTGTTTCTTCATATTTGACAGCCAAGATGCCTGATTATTTAGGGGAGGTGGGGCATTGGGAAGTAGGAGGTAGTTAGGTGGCACAGTGGATAGAGCACTGAGTCTAGAATCAGAAAAAACCTGTGTTCAATGTTTAGTATCCCTAGCTGTGTGACCCTGGGCAAATCACCTAACTTCAGTTTTCTTGTCTGTAAAATGAGGATATTAATAACATTCATCTCTCAGGATTATTGTGAAGATCAAATGCGACAATATTTGTAAAGCACTTAGCACAGTGCCTGTCACATAATAGGCACTTAATAAATGCTCCTGACCAAATTCAGCCCTGCCTGTCCTGGGGACCTATGGCATCATTGCTGAAAACTGAACACACTGGCCTTCCCAGCTGAATTCGTCTCAGGTACCAGAATTCCCAGCTATGAATTTAGTTACCCTCATCCTTCCTCCTCTCCACATTCATTTCTAAAAGACTCTAATGTCCAAATACACATGTTAGCATGTATAAGTCTCAATCTATTACCTTTCCTGGGAGCCTTTGCATTTCTAGCTTTCTCTCTAAATGTGGAATAAAGACTTTGCCTTCTCGTTGTCAGTAGGTAAAAAGTCATTTGGGAGGGAGTGGGTATTGAGCCAGCTGACATGAAGGTGGAGAGTTGGGTGGGTAGAGATCCCTACCTGTTGCCTCTGAATTCAGAACCTGGGACTCCTTGCTTGGGTTCTTTTTCCATTTTTTGAATAAGCCCTTTTCCCCACCATTGGGCTTTTTAATTTCTACTAGTTTGACACAAAGGGTAGATGTGCTTTGCCAAGTATCTGTTCTTCAACTCCTCAGTGCCTACTTGTCCTAAGCTTTCAGTGACATCTCCAAAGCTCCTTGGGGCAGGTCACTGCTTTTAACTCTGCCTCTCAGGTTCTTCCTAATGCCTGAAGCTTGCAGCAATTCACTTTGTAAAGCTGACTAAACACATGATAGGTTTTTTCAATTTTCCCCATTCTCCAACCCATCCTCCATTCAGCCACCAAAGAGATTTTCCTAAAGTTCAATTCTGAACATGTCACCTGCCCCCACCCCATCCCCAAACACATGTAATAAACTCCAGTGACTCCCTATCACCTCTAAGATCAAGTACAAAATGCTCTGTTTGGCTTTCAAAGCCCTGATGGAGTGATGGGACCTGGTCTCCCTAAAAGGAAAAGACCATGTCTTTGAAAACAACCCAGTCCCAGAATTTTCCCATACATTTCAGTAGCCCAGATCACTGGTGCCTCTGCCCAAGGCATCTGGCCCACTCCTGCCCATCTATATCACTTAATTAGCTTATTAGACATTCCTTTTCCTGTTGCACCTGGCCCACCCCAAGACTACTTACTACTCCTTAATCCCACCCAGATTCTTTTCACTGTCCTTTTTGAATATAGGTATCGGTTTCACCCCCATTAAGTTGCAGGTTCACTAGGAACCCTGCTAGCTACTATTGGCATTACAATAAACTGCCCCTTGACTGGAAGTTGGTTTGAGGGCATGAATTCCTTCCAGGCAGACACCACCCTATATCCTGACATTTCAGGGTTCCCAGCAACCACAAACCACATCAGCCAGTCATAACCTAGTCCTCTTCTACATTTTCAGTCTTCTTAAAACATATTCCCTAATGACGCTCCATCTCTCTGGGCATTTTCTCTGATTGTACCCATGCCTGCAACACTCCTTCTCCTCATCTCCATTTATTGACTTCCCTGGCTTCCTTTAATTCCTAACTAAAATCCCATCTTTTACAAGAAGTCCTTCCCAACTGCTCTTAAATCTAGAGCCTTTCCTCTTTTATTTATTTCCTATTTATCCTGTATAGAGTTTGTTTGTACGTGTTTGTTTGCTTTTTGTCTCCATTAGATTGTGAGCTTCTAGAGAGCAGGGATTATCTTTTGCCTTTTTTTTTTTTTAAATCCCTAGCATTTAGCACAGTGCCTGGCCCATAGTAGGCATTTAATAAATGTTTATTGACTGACTGACCAACAGGAGGTTGGATTTATTTTTTTCAGAAAAAAGAGGGAGGGAGGGAAGGAGGAAGAGAGAGACAGAAAGAGGGAGTTTATTACATACTTACTAGCTTATTATGAGCCAAGTACTGTGCTAACCACTGGAGATAAAAATACAAATTAGCAGGAGAATCTCTATCTTCAAAGAGGTTACATTCTAGTGAGAAAAACAGCATATAAAAGGAGAAAGGGGACCTGAAAGAGGGATAGAGAGAAAAGGTACCTGTGCCTGGGCAATGCAACAGGCAAGAAGGAGAAGACAAGTCCAGAGAGAATCCAGGTGTAATTATAGATAAGATGCCCAAGTCAGGAAGAACTGGGTTTGAATCCTATTTCAGAAACTTACAAATTATCTTGTCCTGGGCAAGTCACCTAATTTCCTCCATCCTCAACTCCTCATCTGTAAATCTGGGACAGTAATACTTATACCACCTAACAGAGTTGTGAGGAAGGTACTGGTACCCACTTTTATGCTATATTAATGTGAGCTCTGAACATAGTATTAGTAGAAAGTATGCTGGCTCTTGAGTAGGAGAACCTAGGTTTGAATCCAGCCTCTTTTGAGGTAGGACTATATGTAACCTTGGGCAAATCATTTATCTGGAAAATAAGGGTATGTGACTCAGTGACCTTTGACATTCCTTCCAGCTCTGAATCTATGATGCTACAATCCCAGGAAGCTAAGTTCCTTGTCCAAAGGGTCACACAGATAGGGTGGGTCTCTTGATTCTCTTGTCTGGTCAACTTTCAACAATCTTTATAACAACAATAATAGCTGGTATTAACATAGAATTTTAAGGTTTGTAAAGTACTTTATATATGTTATCTCAGTCAATCCTCACAACAACCCTGCAAAGCAGGTGCCAATATTATCCTCATTTTACAGTTGAGGAAACTGAGGCAGACAAAGGTCAAGTGACTTGGCCAAGGTCATACAGCTAGTATGTATCTGAAGCAGGATTTGAACCCAGGGCTTCCTGATTCTAAGCCCATCAGTTTATCACTAACCCTACCTGTGTCTTTATTTGGGGTTAAGATAGCTAATGGACCATAAAATCCAACTTTACAAATTTGGGGGAACCTGAAAGATCCATAGGATCACCAGAAAACTGACTGAGCTTTCTCCAGTCCTTGAGAAATTGTTCCTGTTTCCCAAATTACAGTTCCCTATAAACAGAATGAAAATTTATCCAATTGGCAGCACTTAAAATAATAACAAAAGATGAATCTGTTTAAAAATAATTGGTCATTTGTGCTCTCAGAAAGTTGATGTAAGCTCATGAAATATTTTAATCAGTTTTTGTGCATATTTGCCATTGTCTCTTCCTCTCCCAGACCTTGGTATAATTTAGCACAACTTAATTTCCTAGTCCCTCCCCAGTGCCCCAATTTTGTGTGTATACAGGATAATTAGAAGTGGCTTTCCTTCCTAAGAAAGCAGAATTTTAGTAACATACTCTTGGTAAGACAGTAATAAACTCTGACTTCCTCAACAACTTGGTCCTCCCTTCCCTGTAGGTAGGATCTGATATTCTCAGAGGGCTGGAAGCAGTTGTCTCATCTGAGGCTTAATTTTAAAGCCAGGTTTCTGGTCCATGCTCGGTCATTAACTTGTTCTATAACCTGAAGCCAATCACTTGGCTTCTCTGGGCCACAGCTTCCTCATTAAGACCTGAGTTCAAATCTTAGATATAAGCTGGAATGGACTTTAAAGGCCATTAAATCCATGTCTTTCATTATATAGATGGGGAAACTGAGGCAATGAGAGGTTCAATAACTTGCCTAGGGTCACACAGATATTGCGTATCTGATGCAGGATTTGAATCCAAGTCTTCTGCACTTCAAGTCCAGGGCCCTCTTTACTATACCATTTTTCCTATGCTCCTATATTCCTTTGCTTTCAGACAAGACTCTATCTACTAAGCTATCTTGAACTGAAATGGTCCAAGCTTATCCCCAAAGATGATTTGAGAAAATATACCTCCCTCCCTCCTTTGCAGAGGTCGGGGGAAGGGGAGAGACTATGCATGTAGAGAATTGCCTGTATTGTCAGACTCATTTGACATGTTGCGTTTTTTCCCCCTTCTCTTGCTTCTAAATTTTTCTGGGTTACAAGAAGTGACTTGTTCAGCATGGATAACAGCGTATTTGAAAATGAAGGTGATAGGTGATGTAAAAACAAAAGATAACAATTAAATATATTTAATAAGGAAAAATAATAGTCTACCCCATCCTTAACTCTCCAGAGAAGAAATCTTCCGATTTTTTGTCATCATATACTTGAACCCCTCCAGTTGGGTAGACCTTTCTTAAGTCTAGCATGAAATCTGCCTGCTGCTGCAGCTGACACATTCTGCCTTATCTTTTCCTTGGAGGAACAGAAAAGCTGTTTGCTATCCCACATTTCCTGAGAACATGAGAATCCTCAGAACCCTGAGTCAGAACCATAATAGTCTGTCCAGCACCCTTCTTCAGTCTTTGGCAGCAACACTAAGAGATGTATTATTTAAGGGGATAGTCACCTTCCTCAATATCAAACTCAGAGGTTAGTGATGTCTCTTCAAAGATCCCTAGTTTCCCATAATAACCTATTCTAGGTCTGTCATCCATGAGTTTATCTAAATCCTTCTTGAATCTATTTATAATTTCAGCCTGTACCACTTTTTAGAGTAATGAATACCTTATATCATCTTCCTAGTACACAGTCTGATTATCCTCAAAATTCTCCTTATTCAAGATCCCCCACGATGTGACTTCAGCTGACCCTTTCCAAACTTATCTCTCCCTGCCTCCCTTAAGGTACTCCCATATGGCAAAGGCAGGGAGCCTCTGTTCCCTAAAAGTATCACAGGTTTTTCTGCCACTATACTTTTGTTTACACTGACTGTGCCTGAAATGTCCACCTCTCCACACACACACACCTCTCTATCTCTTGAAATCCTTCCTGTCAAATGTGTTCTACATGATTGTACATATATAACCTACATCAAATAGCTTACTATATTAGAGAGGAAGGAGGCAAGAGAGGGAGGGAAAAAATTTGGAACTTTAAATTAATGTTAAAAATTGTCTTTACATGTAATTGGAAAAATGCTATAAAAAAGAAAAAACCTTTCCCATCCTTCAAATCCTATCTCACATATCACCTCCTTTGTATAGCCTACCCTCATTTCTCCTAGCCAGAAGTGATGCTTCCCACCTATGAACTCAAAGCACTTTTTTCATGCCTCTGTAATTTATTTTCATACTCTGGTCTGTGTTATATTTATTTGTGAAAATGTTTTATTTATCCCAACTGCATGGTGATTTCCTAAAGAACAGTATCCATGTTTTATTCATCTTTGTGTCCCTCTCAGCACCTAGGACAGTGCTTTGCTTTTATATGCCTAATCAATATTAGTTTAAATAAAGTTCCATTTTCTTTTTCTTTTTTTTTTTGCTTTAAATTTCCCCTTAAAAGGCACCTTAGCATTCTACTTCTCTCATTTTATAAATATAGGAACTGAAATCCAGAGCCTAGAGGGCTTAAATGACTCACCTGAGATCACATAGCAAATTAGGGGCAGAGGAAAGATTAGAACCTAGGTCTTAATGCCTTGGTTTTAAGGGAGGCATAGTCCCCTTGCTAGGATGCAAAAAACCTGCCTAGTTTTATCAGCAACATATTTACCACCATTTCTTAAGTTGAATTGTTTCCATAGCTATCTAATTTGATCTGTTTTACATGGATTCTTATTAGAGTAATTAAAAAAAAGATATTTTCTGAACTTGTTCAAATTCTGCAAGTGTACCATTTCTGAAGCCTACGGCTCCCTTTGAATTTATCACAAGATTCCTTCCCCAGAACCTTTCAAGTCTTACCCCACAGGTAACTATCTTTTCCAACTATGGGCAAGGTCAACTTTGAGTTTGTTCTTAATCTAAGCAATTATTTTTTAAGTAATGAAGGAAACACTCCTCCAACTCTGAAAAGTAGTCAGCCGGGGATGTGCTGGTAAATGTTGAGCAACCAGCTCTCCAGAGGGGAAGAAATGTACCCACAATACACTTTCAAGTTTAACTTACATTATTAATATTTTCCCCATTATTTATTTAAGTTTAGACAATCAACAGAACAATACATCTAGCCCTGATTTATAGCATCTGCTGATTTCTAAGGTGTAAATGTTCACTCTGAAAATTTAAAGATCTATCCAGCCTGTCTAAACCAGTGCCAGCACATTACTGACTATGGCTGTATCTATATTAAGTGAATAGTTGAATGAGAAAGAAAGCACTGCCTTGAAAGTCAAGAGACTTGAATTTGAATCCTGGCTCCATAACTAAGTAGTTGTATGACCTAAGACAAGTTGTTTAACCTCTCTGGGCCTCATTTTCTTCATCTACAAAATGAGAGTGATGGACTCGATGACCTCAGTTGACCCTTACAAATTTAAGATTTTATGACCAATGTCAGAATTTTCTAAGGAATCGGATTGTCCAACACCCATGTATTATCCAAGTTATGGACAGTGTCAGGAGGCTAATGGAAAGATCTATTAGTGAGCATGGCGAGTTTTGCAGTAGTGTTGTTTATGAATACACAGGAATGCCTGCTGTTTGTTTGGTAATACTAAGACACAATCTCTGAGAACATCTGATATCTATAATAAGCTTAAAGTCAAATACTTGGGAAGACAGTCCACAGATAGCAGATGTTTTCAGATCAGATAATATCTCCCTGAAAATGTGTGAGCTATTCAACTGCTGGAGTAATTGAAAATGAAAGACCATCAGTGAGGGGGGGTGGGGAGGGAGGAAGGGAGAGAATTTGGACCTCCAAGTTTTAAAAAGGAATGTTAAAAAAATCTTTCTACATGTAACTGGGGAAAAATAAAATTCTAAATAGAAAAGAAAATGAAAGACCATTCAAGGAATATTCATCCAGTTACAAAATAAACCCAAATTTATAGGATAAAATGATTTAGAATTGGAAGGTAGCTTTTGTTGTTGTTGTTCAGTTGTGTCCAACTCTTCATGGCCCCACTTGGAGTTTTCTTGGCAAAGATACTGGAGTGGTTTGTCCTTTCCTTCTGCAGCTCATTTTACAGATGAAGAAACTGAGGCAAACAGGGTTAAGTGACTTGCCCAGAGTCACAGTATCTTAGGCCAGATTTGAACTCACAGAGATGAGTCTTTTCTAACTTCAGGCCTGGCACTGCACCATCTAACTGCCCAGGAAGGTAGCTTAGAAGACATCTATTTCAATCCCTTTATTTTATAGGTAAGGAAATGGATGAGTAATCTGATTGTAATAAAAATGTTGGGGCAGCTAGGTGGTACAGTGGATAGAGCACCAGCCCTGGAATCAGGAGGACCTGAGTTCAAATGTGACCTCAGACACTTAATACTTCCTAGCTGTGTGACCCTGGGCAAGTCACTTACCCCCAATTGCCTCACCAAAAAAATAAATAAATAAAATAAACAATGGGCTTTATTAAAAAAAAGTCAAAAGTTATTTTATTATATTTATTTTTAAAACCTTCATGATATTTTAAGTCACATGAAAGTACAGACAATAAAAGGACCTCACACATTCTTGTATTGGTAAAACAAGGTAAACAGAGTCAATAACAACTCCTCTCCCTTCTCCATACCATTGTGTTGGCTTTTCCCTGAGCCTGGAATGCACTCCCTTCTCATTGCCATCTCTTGGAATGTTTGGCTTCCTTCAAGACAGTTCAAGTGGCGTTTTCTATGTGAAACCTTTGCTGATTCTCCCAGTTACTCTTATTCTCCCTCCCTAAACTACCTTATATTCATTTTTAAAATATTCTGCATCTACTTACATATATGCCTCTGGAATAAAGTGAAAACCCTTCCTTTTGGCATTTGAAAGCCCTTCACAATCTGGGTCTCACTACTAATTGTAGACTTCACAATAATTGTATAGACTACACACGACATTCTATTTCCTACTGCCATAGCTTTGCACTAATTATCCCTCTTACCTGGAATACATTCCATCTTCATCTCGGCCTCTTAGAATCCTAAAGTCTATTTGAGGCTCAGCATATGTTCCATTTCCTATGTAAGACGTTTGCTTCACTTAATCTGTGTATATGCTGTTTCTCCCGGCAGAACGTGTGTGTGTGTGTGTGTGTGTGTGTGTGTGTGTGTGTGTGTGTTTTGTTTTGTTTTGTTTTGTTTTTGGATAGGCAATAGGATTAAGTGACTTGCCCAGGGTCACACAGCTAGTAAGTGTTTTTATGTGTCTGAGGCCGGATTGGAACTCAGGTCCTCCTGAATCCAGGGCTGGTGCTGTATCCACTGTACCACCTAGGTGCCCCCAGAGTGTATGTTTTTTGAGAGCAGGAACTGTTTCATTTTGGTATCCCAGTACTGTGCCTGCACATAGTAGGCACTTAATAAATGTCAGTTAAATTGAATTGAATGTGTTTATTACAAATCATTGTTACCTATTAAACTATGATGCCAGGAACTTTGACTTACTAATATTTTGTTTATCTAGTTGGGGGGAAGGAAGAAGGAGTATTTCAGTATATACTCAGAAGTAATGAAATTATATTTCCAAAATACTGTAACTGAGAATTTTGACTAATTCAGGCTGACTCTCGCACTAATTACTCTAAATTTACAAGGTTTCATGTATGTTATTAAGAGGTAGCTTTGAGAAAAATCTTCAGGTGCTTTACAGAGCCATCTCCTTCATTATTTATGACAATGATGGAAATATTGGATAGACTGTGTTTCCACTTAATTTAGGCTTCAAGGCCATAAACAAAATGAGAACCTCAGAAAATAGTCACAGCGTAAGTTTAAAACCATGCTTCATTCTCAGTTCTTTAAAATTTTCAGATTAACAAAGCTCTTTGAAAATATCTTCAGACAGATTGTGTGGATATATTACAGACTTGAAGAATGGTTTCAGGAGCCATCAAAGCATTATGGGCAGAGTCAGGAAATTTGAAGATGTCCCCAAGGCAGCAAAATAAATCGTTTCATGGCCAAACAAAGCACTGACAGCACAGGGAATGTGTTAGGAAGTTCCCATTTTAAGTATCTACAAAACCTAGAAAAAATGAAAAAAGTAGATGCCTCTTTGCAACATCAAATGAAAAATTTGAAACAAATACCCATAATTTTTTCCCTATCACTTAAAAAGCAGACTCTTATCTTGCTGAAAACATTAGCTCTCTAGAGCTGAGAAATTTCAGAGTCATCAATTTGAATATGCCTGAAAAAAAATCTCTAAGAGATATGTACTATAGTGGAAACAGCCTTGGAGTCAAAAGACCTGGGTTCAATTCTTACCTTAGCAATATAACTATCTATGTGATATTGGGCAAGTCACTGTATTCTCAGGTGTCAGTTAAAATGAGGGATTTGAACTAGTTGACTTTGAAAGTTCCTTCTATCTCTAAACCTACATCTCCTATCTTTAAGGTCCCTTCCAACTCTTAATCCTATAATTCTAAATTGAACCCTCAGTTTTTCTTTATTATTCATCCTCTAATGAAAAGTTGAAAAAAAAAAGTCACATGGAGTCCATTTAAGTCAGTCAGCCAATTAACATTTATTAAACACCGTGGATGAGCCAGGCACTGTGCTAAGTGCTGAGGATACAAAGAAAGGCAAAAAACAGTCCCTGCCCTCAAGAAGCTTGCAGTCTAATAGAGGAGAAAACATTCAACAGCTATGTACAAAAAAGCTATATCCAGGATGAATGGGAAATAATCAACAGTGAAAAGGCACTAAGGATTGAGAAAAACTTCCTGTAGAAGGTGAAATTTTAGCTGGGAATTGGGGGAAGCCAAGGGAAGCCAGGAGGCAGAGATGAAGAGGGAGAGAGAATATTCCAGGGATGGGGGACTGCCAGTGAAATGCCTAGAGTTGGGAGATGGTTAAGTGTGTCAAATCCTGTGATAGTGTCCTCCTGAAATAATTAGCCAGATTCTCTGGCCTGGAAACCTTTGGGTTCCCATAACTGGTGCCACCTAGCCCCTACCTGTAGGTTTGACCCTGTTCCTAAGCAGGACAAACATAGGAAATGAGAAATGGATAGATTACCCTCTTGGCATCAAGTCCATCCTCCTATTGCTCCCATCCTGACTTTGGATCCCATCTAATTACTGGGCTTTTGGCTTATTTTTCATCACTAAGCCCCAGCCCTGTGTCTTGATTCAGTAGATGGGTCTTGCTTCAGTAGCTGGGTCTTGCTCCAGTTTTCCCCTACCTCCTTGCCTGAGTGTCTGGCTTGTTTCCCTCTCAAATACCCCAGATCCTCTAGTACTGAAGTCCTTGCCTTACTTCCCCAAAGTCTCATGGGGCTAGTTTATTTTCCCTGTACCTCAGCACTCTTGGTTGGGTCTTGGCCCAAGTCACAACTTTGAACGTATCATGTTCTATTAGGAGGAAAACATATACACATAGAAATACATACAAAATAAAAAACAAAGTAATTGGGTGGGGGTGGGAGGGTAGACTAGGGAGCCATTAGTAGCTAGGGAGTTCAAGAAAAGTCTCATGTAGGAGGTAGAACTTAGCATTGAAGGAATCTAAGGATTCTGAGAGGCAGAAGTGAGAGAGGAGTGCATTTCTAACATGGCGGCCACCCATCCAAAGGTTTAGAAATAGGAGATGGATTGTCACATGTAAAGAAAAGCAAGAAAGCCAATTTAGCTGGACTACATGAAGAGGAATAATGAAAAAGAAGACTAGAAAGATAGGTTCAGTCAGGTTATAAGATGCTCTAAATGCCAGTCAGAGAAGTTTGTATTTGATTCTAGGGAGCCCCTGTAATTAACGGTATAGGCAAATGACCCAGTCAGACCTGTGTTTTAAGAATTTAACACCCATTCAGAATGGTTAAAGAACAGAGAGGACTGAAACAGAGAAACCAATTAGGAGGCTATTACATGAAGGCCTTAAATACACTGGTGACCTTATGTGTGTGAAGAAGATGGATGATGAGTCAAATTTATAAGAATATAAGTCACTTCCCATTTGATAAATAGTCAAAGGAAATGAACAGGTAGTTTTCAAACAAGGAAATCAAAGCTATCTATAGTCATGTAAAAAAAAATATTCTAAATCACTATTGATTAGAGAAATGCAAAATAAAACAACTCTTAAGTACCACCTCACACCTAGCAGACTGGCTAATATGACAGACAAGGGATGTGATAAATGCTGGAGAAATGTGGAAAAATTAGAACACTAATACATTGCTGGTGGCGTTTTGAACTGATCCAATCATTGTGGAGAGCAATTTGGAACTATGCCCAAATGACAACCAAACTGCACATACCCTTTGATCCAGCAATACCACTACTAAGTCTGTATCCTAAAGAGATCATAAAAACTGGAAAAGAACCCACATGTACAAAAATATTTATAGCAGCTCTTTTTGTGGTGGCAAAGAATTGGAAATTGAGAGGACGTCCATCAATTGGTGAATGGCTGAACAAGTTGTGGTATATGAATGTAATGGAATACTAGTGTGCTGTAAGAATGATGAGCAAGCACATTTCAGAAAAACCTGGAAAGGCTTACATGACTGATGCTGAGTGGAGTGAGCAGAACTAGGAGAACATTCTGTGCAATTAACAGCAACATTGTGTGAAGATCAACTTTGATAGATTTGGCTCTTCACAGCAATACAATGATCTAAGATAATTCCAAAAGATACTTGATGGAAAATGCTATTCTCATCCAGAGAAAGAACTATAGAGTCTGAATGCATATCAAAGCATACTTTTTCCACTTTTTTTGTTTTTTCTTTCTTATGATTTTTCTTTTAGTTCTGACTCTTCTTTCATAACTTGACTAATGTGGAAATACGTTTAATATGATTTTACATGTATAGCTTATATCAGTTTGCATAACATCTTGAGGAGGGGGGAGGGAAAGGAGGGAGAAAAAATTTGGAACTCAAAATCTTATCAAAGTGAATGTTGAAAACTAAAATAAATTTTTTTTGAAGAAAAGCAAAAAAAGGGGGAGAGGGAGTGACATGAGAGAGGTAGATTAGAAAAAACAATCTATTTATGTAAGGACATTCTGCCTGAATTTTGTTGTATCAGCCAGGTGTGATAACTATGATTAAAGAGCTATCATCCTGCTGTTATGGGGAGAGGTTTTAGCCACTATAACCTAGCACATTGAAGTTCAGATGGTAACTCTGAAGAGAGAAAGCCCAGAAGCAAAGAGCGAAAATCACACTAAGATCCTAGCAGAGATCATCCACCCATCTAGTACCACAATAGAAACATTCAGCTGAATGCCCAACAGTCATCACTAATAAGAACCAGTGAAAACCAATTTGACTGGTACAGATCCAGCCCCCCGGACGAGTGGATGCTAAGGTTTAAATGACCCAAAGACCCAGCATTGCCCCCCCTTCCAAATCATTTGCTTGCTAAAGCATAGAATAAAATTTCCTGAGGTGCTTGCCCTCATTCCTTATGAGACAACTCTAGAAAATACTCTGATTCCAGTGATCTAGATTTTCCCACTGCCTTGCGTCACAGGTATTGGGACAGTCCCTTATAGAAGCTGTTTGTCTAAAACTCTATATAAATTTAGCCTCCAAGTGGCTTTGGGGCCTTGAATGAGTGTATAGCTCGATAACATGTCTATCCACTAGCCTGCACATGGAACTGGGAGTGGTGGGGATGTGTTCCCTTTTGATGTTACCCACTGGCACCTGACCTCCTCCCATGGCTGCCATCCTTGTGAACAGTGTCATTCATTAGGAACAGATCTCTATCCTCTTGTCTCACAGCTAATCACTCTGAGATCAGCACAAGAGGTAACCATCTAGCAGGGAACAGGCCCACTGAGAGCAATACAAAAACCTCAACAAATAACATTGGTTGTCCTACATCAGAAACATGAATCACCCCAGCAATATATTTTCCTTGCATGTGTGTCCCTCAGACCTGGTTCCTATCCCTGCCCATTTTTCTCATTAATGACATAGGTATTTATGAGAAAATATATCCCAGGGTTATAATAAGAATCTTCTATTGTGATTTTTCTTACAATGCTATTTTGCTAAATGCCTTTGCTTTGAAGTAATTGTGTCCTCTGGCTGACTAGAAGAAAAGTAAACACATCAGTGGGGGCTCATGAGTTATGGTTATAAATGAATGTGAACCCACATTGCAACTTGAGTCTGGAGTAGCTATTCTTGGTGTCCCACATTGAGACAGATTGCCTCGGGTGCTATAGACAGATAATACAAGGGCTTTTAATAATAAGGTAATAAATTGCTGTTCCCCACCCCCAGTCACTGGCATGTAGCTAGCTCGCTAGATATCATCTTCCCTGCCTGCCGGAACTCCATGGCCCACTCAGCTTGTAGTTCTATCAGAGAAGGACAGAACTGACCTTTTCCTGCCACATCCTTGATAAAGCTAGCCTGAAGTCAAGGGTGTTACAATGTGAGGCTAATTATTGCCTTTTAATATTCTCTACTATAGTGGCCCTCTAGGGAAGAATAAAATAAAATGATGCATTCTAATAGATGAAGCAAATACTGGCCCGGGAACCACGTGCTCCTGCTCTATCCCTGTCTGGTTCCATGACCTTGGGCAAGGTGGTTGACCCAGACTTGTAATCTTTTTTTCAAAACGAATGTATTAACTTGCTTCAATATTTCAAATGAGTTATAATTTTAATGCTTCGAATATGGGTAGCCCTCTATCAGGGCAGTAAATAATTTAGTGAATGCCTGTGGCTAAAACACTTTATCACCTGGTGGCCAACTGTCTGGGGACGAGCTCCTTGAGAAGGCTATCTAGAATTGATGCCTCACCTTCCTCTCCTCTCACTCTCTTCTTAACCCTCTGTTGTCTGGCTTCCAGTCTCACCACTCAACTGAAACTGTTTGCTCCAAAGTTACTAAATATCTCCTAATTTCCAAATCTGACAGCCTTTTCTCACCTGACCTCTGACCTCTTACAGCCTTTGACATTTATTAAGTTCCTACTATGTGCCAAGTACTGTCCTAAGCACTCTGGATACAAAGAAACTTAACAAATGTTTGTTGACTGACTGTTCCCCAGACCAGTGGAAAGACTTGGAGTCAGATAACCTTAATTCATATCCTGAGTGACCTGTGACAAATCTCTGTAAAATGAGAGAATTGAGCTAGACTAAAGTCCCTTCCAACTCAAAATCTATAATTCATTGATCACAGATATAACCTATGACTGGACTTATAGTAGAAGTCTTTCGAGTTTAGCAAGACCCTCTGGATTTCAGGAGTTCTTCACCTTTTTAGTGTCATGGACTCCATTGCTAATCTGGTGAAACCTGTGGACCCCTTCTCACAATAATGTATTTACATTCATAAAATAAAAATACATAGGATTAAAAAAGAAAACAATTATATTGAAACAAAGATGTAGGGTTTTTTTCCCAATCCAAGTTCATGGACCCTCTGAAATCTATCCACAGACCCCACATTAAGAATCCCTGCTCTAGAGTTTAGCATCTCCTAGGATAGCTTTTGCAAAACCAGAACCACCTGCGCACCACAATGAAACATTGGAATGTGTCTTTTTATGTGTTTGTGACAAGCAACAAACTCCTGCATTTGTCTTACCTATTGCCATCCCCAAAGGGATAATGTGGATGTCAGTGAGCACCTTATCAAAAAGATCTTTCCTATTAAAAAACAAACAAACAACCTAACCATCACTACTAGAGATAGGATGCCAGGCTGGCTGAGTCATAGGTTGATGCAGCATGACAGTTCTCATGTTTATCTAGGAGTATAGTCCAAAAGCTACTGGACATTTATTCACTTGTTATTATCATTTTAATTTATCACCACCTTGTTTCCTTTTAATGGAGCTTAATTTTATTTTAAAATTATTCTACTTCTACATGAGTTTGGTTTCCCGTCTAAAATGTAAAGGATGAAAAAGTCTGTCCTTGATACTTTCCTAGTGTAACAATGAATAAATGTGCCAATATTTCTGAAGCATTTGAGATCTTGGGGGGAGGTTTTGGTGGGGGTGGGGGCAGACAGACAATATTAATTCCAGACCTTGTCAATATCACTATGTTCCTAATTCATATTTCAATCTACATTCTAAAGCGTGATTGTGTATCTATACTGCATGCCCTTTACCCACCTCTAACTGATAAAATCCCTCCCTGCCACATCCTCCATGCCACCTTGCCAGGTTATACAAGTATAACTAGCCCAGGGCTACTGGGGTTGTGCCATTTGGAAGACACAAAAATTTAACACCTGTACTCCTTCAGCAGAGTAGAAATCGTTCAGGGCAAGGCTAGTTTAGATAGTATCTAAGGAGTGGGGAAGACAACCGTGGGGACAGCAGACTGTTCCTTTTCTCTCTTCCTCTATTCCATAAAAAAAAATCCTCAACTCTCCACACACCACCTGATTCCATCCCTAGGTTTGCCTTCCCCCCACCCTTCCAGGCAGACCAATCTCTCTCTCACCCTCTCTCTGCAAGTATTAACACTTCCCCACAGACAGGATGCATATTAATCTTGGTGTTAGCTTTCTTCCTGTACAATGGATGGGAGGAAATGTTGGCCAGGCATAAGTTGGACCAGCAGGCCTCCAAGGTCCATTGCAACTCTGAGATTCTGCCCTGAAGCCACTCTAGTAACAAATTCTCTTCCCCATTCAACTAATTTGCTTTCATTAATTCTTATATTATTTTCAAAGCCTGATACATAAGGTTGATTTAAGGGCACATTTCATTTTGCTTGCCCCAAGAAACCTGCCCTAGGTGCTGAAATTGCTAGTTATTAGCTCTTCCTGATCCTTGCAACTGAAATTGATCTCTCCTTACTCAAATTTCACAGAGCACTTTGTCTGAACCACTGCTTTATACAACTCATATTCTGCCTTGTGTCACACTTCTATATGGGCAGATCTGATTTGCCCTCTTATAGAATCATTGTTTTAGAACTGTAAGTTCAACTTCCTCATTTAATGAGAAATTTGCCCAAGGTCACCTGAGTAACATTTGACCCATGATTCACCTCCAGGTACTCTGATTACAAATCCAGCCATCTACTGAACCATCCTGCCACCCATTCACCCTCCCTCAGTGAGATTAGCTCCTATGGATTCAATTATTTTTATGTAAATAACTCTAAAATTATTATGTCTACCAGCTCTATCTTCTCTTCTGAGCTCCAGACTCACACAGATTATAAACTCACTGAAGGCAAGGACTGCTTTATTTTATCATTATATACCCAACATTGAATATCACAATAATAGATTTTTAATAAATATCTCCATAAATTAAAAAATAAATTAATTTTTTAAAAAGAGATAAATAAACATTTGTCAATTCAATAAATAAAAATTTTGCCTTTGGGAGAAATATGTTTGCAGTTGTGTATATGACTCCCTGATTTATCTATCTAGCCCCTGTCTTCTACCTGAACTCTCATCCTGAATCAGCAACTATCTGGGACTAGGATCCCTTCGCTAAGAAACTCTAGGTTTGGAAGACCTTGGGAAAACCCCTGTTCTCTCCCTCAAAGCAAGACACTGGAGAAGGGCGAGTGAGGTTTGGAGTCAGCCTAGTGGGACAAGAGTCATACAGGGACATAATCTTTAAAAGCAATAAGAAATTGAGAGGCCTATTTTATCCCCCCCCTTCTTTCTCTTCCTCCCCCTCTCCTTTTGCTTCTCCCTCTCTCATCTTTCCCCCTCCCCCTTTCCCTATTCTTCTCCCTTTTCTATCCCTCTCTCTATCCGTCTACCTCTCTTTATCCTGCTTCTTCCTATCCTTCTCCCACATTACCTGTTCGACCTCTTCAGTCAAGGCTGTTGAAGCCATCTAGACAAAGGGAAACTGCTTTTAAGAAACTTGGCTTTGTTAGGACTCCAAATACAATTCCAACACAGATATTCCTGGCAATAAAATGCCTGGTTGTTCTCACAGCAAAACAGGGAAATACAAAAGGAGAATGATATTTTTAAAGGAAATCATCTGTAATGTGTTCGCTTCAACCAATGTGATTTGTCCTCTGCACCTGGCTGACCCCTGTTTCCAGCCAGTATAGAGAGTAGCACAAGATAATTTCAGATTAACAAGGTGCCCATAGTGCCAGAGTTCGCACAATCTAGGCTATAAACCAGGGCCTGTCTTTCCTCCTTCCTCCTGCACTTTTTTCTTTTTTTTAGGTTTGGTAAGGGACCAACCACCAAAGAATCAAGAATATAGATAGAGCTGTAACTGAGTCATGGCAGCCAAGACTTGCCCAAAGTACCTGAATGTAAAACATGTCAAATTTAGAGAACTCACACAAAAAATCAAGCCCCTCCCAACCTCTGCATGAATGGGGGAAGCAACCACAAGCCTGAGGAGGATAACAATGGAAAGGGTAGAACCAATAATGTGCCTAGAACCTTCAGACACAAGACTAACACTGTCGCATGCTGCAGCCCTCCCTTCACCAGGGTTTGGGGTGGTTGGACCAGACATCTACTCTTCCCTTGATTCTTCTGAGGCTCTTTCTACTCCACCTGAGGCTGAAAGGGGAACATAGTGAGGATGGGAACCTCCTGAACTGCAAATATGCTGCATACTTGACCAGCCAGGGCATGAGAAAAGAGGAAGTATGGGGTTATTCTAATACCAACTGGTGGATGACTTTCTTTTGCTTCATTTTTATCTATCAAAGCACCTTGCACAGAAATGAGGGCATGGTAGAGTTTCAATAAATGCTTCATGAGTAAATGAATAAACTGATGAGCAAATTAGTATCTCTAGAACCACTTCATAATTTGACCTGGGGCCAGCCCCAGGGTCTGCTGTAGTCTGCTAGAAAGAGCCTCTCCCAGAGGTCTGGGGCTTAAATCTAGCTCTGCAACCAATTCACCCTGAGGCAGGTCCTTTAATTTTTGTCTGCTTCATTTTCCCCATTTGTGAAATGAGGATAATAATTCCTTCTCCTCATCTCTAGGGAATGATGAGGAAATGAGTTGAGGGAGGGCTTCAGCTTAGAAGAGAGATTATAAATATAAAAGAATAATAAGATGGCATGGCCAGTAGTACTTGATGATAATATCATTCACATCAGCAGAACACTTTGTAATTCTTTTCTTCTCAAATATCACCCAGCCTTCAACATTTTCATCAACCCTGTCTGCCCATCAGAGTGACATTTGGGGAGCCAATTGGTGGCAGTGAGCACTGGTAATATGAGGACCAGGACCACCCCAAGCTTGCCTCCTGCATCTCCAATATCTTCACTAAGTATGGTCTGGGGCATTTTACATGTATGTGTGTGTATGTATATGTGCAGATATATACACATATACCCGTGTGTGTGTGTGTGTGTGTGTGTGTGTGTGTGTGTGTATGCAATAGATTCTCATTATTTGCAAATTCACTAAAATTTCTTTGTAACTCCACAATCGGTACTTTGGCATTTTCAGTCATTCACAGAGCTTCACCCACTGCACATTTCCAGCTGAGGTCAAACAAGGAGAACTCTGCCTTCTTGTTTCAGTTCTTATATTGTAAACAAGTGTCCTTTTTGCGGCCTATTGAGTACCCATGTTTTTTGCATTTTTGTGCTTTTTTGCTGGTGATTTCACTGTTTCAAATGGCCCCCAAGTGTAGTGTAGAAATACTGTCTCGTGTTGCTACGGGCAAGAAGGCTGTGATGTGCCTTAAGGAGAAAATATGTGTGTTAGATAAGCTTCATTTAGGCATGGGTTATAGGGCTATTGACCATGAGTTCAGTGTTAATGAATCAACAATATGATACGTCCAGAAAAGGGAAGAGGAAATTCACCAATGTATATGTAAAGCTACTCCAGAAAGTGCTAAAGTAAATAAATGTTGTGGCCATAGGCTTACAGGAATCTAACCCTGTATTTCCTCTAGTAACAATGATTCAATATTCATTAATTCAGGGTTCACAGTAACTTTATAGAACATAACCACTACAAATATACATGTATGTGTGTTTGCATTTATGTATACATGCATGTATGTATATGTATATCACACAAGTGTACACATATCTGTCCTGGGTACAAACATTATTTGAATTTTTTATTTGAAATTTTAGCTGCCTATTTTCTTTTTTAATGTCACAACCATAGCTAGGCTTTGTCACTTCTCATCCTAAGGGTTACGTCAACGTCAATTGACCTATAACATCAAGAATCTGTGGTTTCACAAGGCTAGGAATGTCATCCTTCAATTCGGGTGGCCTAAGTTTGAACAGCAACAACAATCTAACCATCTCTGATCTCCCTTCATCTTCTCTCAGGCCATCATTACCTCCTCCCCGGCAGAAAATTGGACGCCACCCCTAGAACTACCCTAGGCTTTGATTGGCCAGCTGTGGCGTTATCTTGCCAAGGTGCAGGCATTTGCTGGACATCTCCACACTGTGTTGTCTCCCTTCCTCTCCACTAGACCCATGATTTTCACCTCCTTCCCAGCAGAAAATGCTTCTACCCGCTTGGGTTTTGATAGGCCAACTTTGACCTTATAGCATCCACATTCAGGCTTCTACTATATGCTTCTAGCATATAGCCTCCACTCAGATTATATAATTTCTGCTTACTTCTCATCTGAAAATTGGAAATCTCCTTACCCTTTTTCATCTCTCCTTCATGTTTTGTCTTCCTCTGTTAGAATATAAGCTTCTTGAGGGCAGAGACTGTCTTGTTTGCATTTATTTATATTCCCAGCAGTTAACACAGTACCAGGCATACAATTAGAGCCTAATAAATGCTCTATCTATATTTCTTGCTTTCTTTCCTTTAGTAGATAAGTCTTAGAGTTACCTAAGCCTGTGAGTTTAAGAGACTGTCCATGATCTTACAGCTGTTGTCAGAGCTGGGATTTGAACATGCATCTTCCTGACTTCAAGTCCAACACTCCTTGCTATACAATACTCGCTCTTTGGCATATTGTAATAGCATCCTCAATGGTAGCCCTGCTTCCAGTATTTCTCCTTCTCTGATCCATCCTCCACTTAGGTACCAAAATCATCTCCCTAAGGCAGTGATCCCTCACTACACTGATCAAACCCCTTTAGTGGATCCTATTGCCAGTAGGATAAAATATAAATGCCTCTAATTGGCAGTTAAGGCCCTCCAAAATCATCATCATTGCCACCTTTCCAGTCATTTCACATTAATACCCTTCAGGTAAGTACTCTATGTTCCAACTAAACTATACTACTAGCTATTCCTTAAAATCAACATTACTGTCCTTAAAAATATGTCCCCTTTTCCCACTCATGCTGATACCACTCCTGTATGGACCCCTCATCCTTCACCTCTTAGCCAGAGTACTACGACAGCCTCCTTTTGGTCATATCTCTCTCCACTCTAATCCATCCACCACTCAGCTGCCTAAGTGATTTTCCTAAAGCGCAAGTCTGATCATGTGACACATCAACCTCTTCCCCCCATTCCCATTCAACAGACTCTCTGGCTCTCTTTGCTTTAAAGACTAACTGCACATTTCTCAGAAGAAGGATAGAAGGAAGGAAAAAGCATTTATTAAATTATTATTATGTGCCAAGTACTGAGTGCTAAGAATACAGATTTTTTAAAATTTTTTAAAATTTATTTTGATTTATCAATAATCACTTCCATAAGCTTTTGAGTTTAAAATTTTTCTCCCCTTTCCTCCCCAAGATGGTGCACAATTTGATATAGGTTATACATTTACAATCCTATTAAACATATTTTCACATTAGTGATATTGTAGGTAAAAATTAAAACCAATAGGAGGAATCATCAGAAAGAGGAAACAAAACTCAACAGAAGAGAAAAAAAAATCTTTTTCTCCATGCTTTTTCCCCCTTTTTATGCTTTTCTTTCTCCTTTCTCCTTTACCTCCCTCACTAGTATTTTGCTTTTGACTACCGCCTCCTTCAGTCCCTCCTCCCTTCTATTAGCCCTTTCTCTTTTCTTCCCCTTTACCCTTACTGCTTCTTCCCTCCCTTCTATCCCCCCTCCCTTTTCCTTCCCCTTTTCCCTCCTACTATAGGGCAAGTTAGATTTCTATACCTAATTGATTATGTTATTCCCTTCTTGAGCCAAATCTAATGAGAGTAAGGTTCAAACAATGCTCATCCCCCTCCCTGCTTTCCCTCTGTTGTAATAGGTTTATGTGTCTTTTCCTGTAATGTAATTTACCCTTGTCTGCCTCCTCCTTTCTTAGTACCTTTTCTTAGATCAGACTAATCCAATTACTTAGATCCATTTAACCCACTTGATTAGATTTTTTTTTTATCATTACATTAAAGTCAACTTATATCCACCCCCTTTATGTATCCTCCTTTAACATGGTGTAATAACAATACAGTTCTCAAGAGTTGCAAGTGTCATCTTCCCTTGTATGGGGTGTAAACAGTTTGCCCTTATTAACATTATATAATTAACATTATATATATTGTATCTTTCTGTCCCATTTACCTTTTTATGTCTCTCCTGAATCTTGTACTTGAAGACCAGATTTTCTTTTGAGCTCTGGTCTTTTTATCAGGAAGATTTGGAAGTCCCCTATTTCATTGAATATCCATCTCCTCCCCTGAAAGATCATGCTCATTTTTGCTGGGTAAGAATACAAAATTTTTAAAGTGAGATAACCCTTGCTCTCAAGAAACTCACATCAAAATTGAGAAAGACAATGCATTAAAAGAAAGTTCTGCAGCGAAGCGTATTGGAAAGGTTCAAAGGGAGTCCTTGGATTATGCCAGTAGGTGAACTGACAGTTTCAGGAATCTGCAGGGCTAGAGGCAGGGCAGATAGTAAGTCCTGGAGGACTTTAGGAGGCCGTGGCAGAGCAGATGGTAAGGCCAAGTGGTTCTTCATCTCACCAAAAGGAATAAAGTAGATGACCCACATGTTATGCAAGCCATGTGAGTGATTCAGCAGCTCAGATGGGTTCTGGACAGCCCAGCCAGGGAAAGGGGCAAAGGTGAAAGTTGGAAGCCAGGTATACTTGTTATTGATAGCCCTTCCCACTGCCCGGCCATCCCAGATAGTTTCTGGGATAGATTGAAGCCATGGGATAGGCAAGTAAGGTAGGCAGAAGCTCTTCATAATCTAGGTCTCTCCTACCTTTCTAATCTTCCTACACTTTGGTCTCTCACTTCTCACTATGCAATCACACCATGCTGGCCTGCTTACTTTTCTACATACATAACATTACCTCTCCTAACTCTGTGCTTTGTACTGGCTGTTTCCCATGACTAAATGCCCTCTCTCCTCACATCCCTCTTGAAATTCCTGGTTTCCTTCAAGGAATGCCTCTAATTGACTCAAACCCCACTTTCTTCATGAAGACTTTCTCGTCTCTCTAGCTTCCAGTGCAACCGCTTCCAAAACTACCTTGTATTCATTTTGTGTTTATTATGCATATGCTATTATATATATTACATATGTATCATGTATATAATAACTTTATATATGTATAGGTTGTCTCCCCAATTAATACATGCACTCCTTGAGGGTAAGGACTATTTTGCTTTTGTCTTTTATATAGTTGTTGCCTAAAAAATATTGATTGAAATTAATTCAATTCTTCCATCCTCAAATTTGTCATAGCACTTCGAACTTCTCTGCATTTCTCACATTCTGCCTAATATCTAAATATTTGTATAAATATCAAATCTTTTTATAAACTCCCTGGAGGCAAAGATTATGCCTTATTTCATCTTTGTATCTTCAGCACTTAGCACAGTGTGTCCTTGTACATGGTTGAATCTTAATATTCATTGAATTAAAAATTGAAAATACTATGATAGATGATGGATTAGAGGCAGCTACACAGCTGAAGTCTCCCAACATTCCCCTCCAAACTTTAAAATAACTGCTCAAATCAAATTTTGGAGTGGCAGAGCCGACATAAGGTCAGAGTGAGACATTTTTCCAGCCTAAGACAATTTAGGAGGTGAACAGAAGAGACTGTAACACGGGGGTGGAAGTCAGTCCAGAGCAAGGTAGCATCATTAGATATGAGCCTTGGAAGTGGCTGCAACAATGGTGGCAGCAGCCCCTGGAGCTCTCAGCCCAGAGATGGTAAGGGGATCAGGCAACTTGTCAGAAACAGATTACAGGGGACTCTTTGCAGGCACCGGATGCATCTCGTGCTGATTGGCAACTCTATTGCATGTACACAGTTCTCAGTTTCAGTTACTGGACAGAGTGGAGCACTGGTAGTTGGTCACAAGAGAGCAGGGGCCCTGGTCCCAATTCCACAGTGAAGGGAGCATGAGCGCTTGTGGCTGCAGGAGAACAGGGGACCTGGTCACAGTTCCAGGGCCAAGACCAGTACTAGAGCTTGCACCTGCAGAGGAGCAGGGTAAAAATCAGAGCACAGACCAAGACAACAGTGATCACACCTCTCCCTGGATCACACCACCATGGAAGTACCTAAAACTTTCCCAGAACTAACTCTAGCAGCACGAAAAAGCCTAAAGCTTGGGACAGTGCATCCCCACCCCTAGGTGAGCAGAGTATAGCTTCAAGCTTAACCTTCAAATTCAAGAAATGGTCTAGCAAAATAAGCAAACATAAAGTGATGTGCAAAGGAGCACTTTTACAATGCAGGGGAAAATGCAGTGGGCGTGGGCTCATTCTCATCTCATCGGATTTGGTTCAAAGAGGGAAGAATATATATACACACTCAGCTGGGTATAGAAATGTAACTTATGCAGTAGGGAGATAAGAGAAGAAGAGAAAGTGGGGATAATAAAAGGGAGGACAGATTAAGGGAGGCAGAGGTCAGGAGCAAAACAGACTTTTGAGGAGGGACTGGATGAAAAAGAGAAAGAAAGCTAAGCAGAAGAAAATACACTGTAGTCAGAACTGAATGTGAATAGGATGAGCTCACCCATAAAATGGAAGCTGATAACAGAATGGATTAGAGAAGAGAATCCTCTAATACGTTGCTTACAAGAGACACTTGAAACTGAAAGGCACACAAAGAGTTAAAATAAAGGCCTGGAATAGAATCCGCTAAAATAAAAAAGGCTGGGGTTGTCATCATGATCTCAGGCAAAGCAAAAGCAAAAATAAACCTAATTTTAAAAGATAAGCAAGGAAACTACATTTTGGTAAAAAAGTAGCATAGTCAATGAAGTAATATCAAAAAATTTTAAAAGCAAATTTCTTAGATGAAGGCCTCATTCCTCAAACGTAGAGGGAACAGAATCAAATTTATAAAAATAAGAGCCATTCCCCGATTGATAAATGGTCAAATGATATGAACATGCAGTTTCCAGAAGAAGAAATCACAGCTATCTATAGTCATATGAAAAATACTCTAAATCACTATTGATTAGAGAAATGCAAATTAAAAGAACTTTGAGGTACCACCTCACACCTAACAAAAATGACAAATGCTGGCGAAGAGGAGGGGAAAATAGGTAGACTCATAAGCTGCTCCTGGAGTTAACATTCTGCATTAACAATTTGGAACTATGCCCAAAGGGCTTTAAAACTGAGCATAGTCTTTGGCCTAGCAATATCACTTCTAGGTCTGTACCCCAAAGAGATCAGAAAAAGAAAGACCTGTATGTACAAAAATATTTATAGGAGCGATATGCTGGCAAAGAATTGGAAAATGAGGGGATGCTCATCATTTTGGGAATGACTCAAGTTTGTGGTATATGATTGTAATGGAATACCATTGCACAATACCTAATGATTTCAGAAAAAGACAGGGTAACACCTATATGAATTGATGCAAAATGAAGCGAGAAGAACCAAGAAATCGTCACACAGTAACAGCAATGCTGTAATGATGATTGACTGTGAAAGACTTGGGTACTCTGATCTGTACAATGGTCCAAGACAATTACAAAGCAGTCGTGATGAAGTATGCTATTCACCTTCAGAGAGAGAACTAATGAACTCTGAATACAAATTGAAGTATAATTTTCTCATTTTCTTTGTTTTTCTTGCTTTTTGTGATATGGCTAATATGAAAATATGTTTTGCATGATTTCACAAGTATAATTGATATCGTTTTTACTTACCTTCTCAGTGCAGGGGGGAGGTATGGGAGGGAAGGAAGGAGAGAACTTTGAACTCATAATTTAAAAAGAAAAGAATGTTAAAAATAAATAATAAATGTTTTTAAAGTAAAAAAAGGAAAAGCTTTAAAAATAAGAAAACACTACAATAACGTCTTTATATCAAGTTCTCAAAAATTTTTCTGATAATGTTTGAAGGTGAGCCAAACTAACACCAGAGTCATGAGGAAGATATTGGGAAGTTATTTTCATTTCTGCAAAAATGAAATAAAAATCTGGTAGTTAGCAAGGGACCTATAAACATCAGCCATATTGATGAAGTACAACAAGGCGTGGTAGTGAGAAGACTGACCAGGAAGTCAGGACACCTGGGTCTTGCCACTAAGTGATTTTGTGATGTTGGCAAGTCACTTTACCTTTCCTGGCCTCAGTTTCCACTGCAAAATAAGGAAATTTGACTGGTCTCCATGGGCCCTATTAGCTCTAAAATTCAGGGATTACATTATTTCAGCCTTAGAGAAACAAAGTAGAGTGACTTCTTGTTCCTTTAGCCAAGAATTTAACACATTGTCACAAATGACCCCTGTAAGTGAATTCCTTTTTCCAATGGGACCAAAAAAAAAAAAAAAGAACTACCATTTTGTGGGAAAGAACAGGGAACCATATATATTGCTTTTTACATTCATCCTTAAACACCTGTTGTACTGACCCAACTGGTTTTAAATATTGACATAATCTGACACATATTTAACATTGACATCCAGATACCACCTAGGACTGAAGATTGGGGAACACTCACCCATTGTATATACACTCACCCATATATTATAGCCCTATCTCAGGGGAAGAAATATTTCTATCGGCCTCAGTAAATGTTAACACCTCTCTGATGGCTGACTCACTACTCTGGCTTCCTTCTCTACCGTTCCCTTTGTTTTCTTGAATTCTTTTGGGAAAAGGCAGGCCTTCCTGTTCTGTCTTGAAGCTGTGAAGAAGCCAAGACTTTCCCGTGTACTTTTGTCCAGCCATAATAGCAGTGGTGGCAAATGGGACATTTACTTCTCCCACCTAACCCTGACTCCAACCTAGTAAGAGGCCTTACAAGCAAGCTTCTTCTTTCTGTACCAGGGTGACCATCCCTTAAATGATCCTGAGATTAGGAAAGCTAGGAGGCCAAGAGAGAGACAGTAGTCCTGGGGAGAGGGCTGTTCACCATCCATTTCAGCCCAAGGGACCTGAATGAGGTCACCCTACAAACAAGGCCTGGCTCTGTTTGAAAAGTCAAAGGTCCATTGTGTTTATCCTGCCTGTTTGCTTTGCTGAACACATGAAAGAAAGAGATCAAGAGTATGCTTTGTCAAAGAGCGAAGCCTTTAATTGGTTTGAAATATAACTGTTAAGGCTTTGTTCTTGCCATTAAAAAAAAAAAAAACAACAACCCTGTCACTGAATAAGCCCAATTGTCAGCGATGGAGGAAATATTTGAGGATTAGCTGCATTTCCTGGCCTTTTATAACTCCTATCTGTTTTTTTCCTAAACATTACCTTCAATTGCTCATTCTTGACTGCTAAGATTTGATTTGACTGTTTTAACTCCAGATAACAGATCATTTCTGAACCTAGAAATTAATTAGAGAGAGAAAAAGAGAGAGACAGATGTAGGACACAGATCACTTCCTCAGCAGGTTCTCTTTGCCTCAG
The DNA here is from genome assembly GCF_900497805.2 of Vombatus ursinus. Lineage (NCBI taxonomy): Eukaryota > Metazoa > Chordata > Mammalia > Diprotodontia > Vombatidae > Vombatus > Vombatus ursinus. Next base: position 65,220,349 of record NW_020948983.1, on the reverse strand, counting down.
AGATGGGGGGAAGGGAATGGTAATGAAGGGGAGAGAGGACATGAGAAGACAGAAAATGCCTTCAGAATAACTATGCTTTTTGATTTCTCCCCTGAGTCATTTGCTTATATCTGTCATGCTCCTTTTTATTTCGGAGGGGAAAGTGTTATCTGGATTTCAGAGCCCAAACTTCTGGGAAGAAAAACATGTTTGAAGAGTGACACAAGAAAAGAAGAAGGAAAAAAAATCCAGAATTTAGCTTGCCTGGAGCCTGTCTCATTGCTGGACATGAATGTGCCAAAGGACCTTCTTGTTGTCACTTTCTGAGGAGAAAGATAAATGGACAGTGAACCAAAGAGGAAAAAAGGAAGAAGCAGCTTGACCCCAGTGGTAAAAGCAAAATCACAACATGACAGAAATGTCAGGCAATCTGAAACAATAGGGCTCTGTTTCTGAGCACATCCTATTACCTATTGGGTGGCTAAGCACAGAGAGAAAGTCAGGCATGCAGCCCTTTAGCCAAAAGCCAATTTTCATCTGCAGCAATCCTATAGAAGAATTTCTAAAGAGAATTCCTTTTCAAGGGATAGAAAAATGTGGGATGACCATTCTTGAGCAGGACCAGACTTTTAAGCAGAGTGGGCCAAAAAAAAAAATCATCTATATCTTGTATTAGAAAGGCTTCCTTTCTGCCCCCTCTCTAAAATTAAGTATCTTTATTGTAACTTTCCTGAAAGTCCAATTATAGATTCATTCATCCAGCTTAAGATTTGTCCAGTTTGAAAATGTAAATTGTTGTAGGACAGAGATTCCATTATACCCTTATCTGGCAGTTATATCTCAGTGTGAATCAGTTTATCAGAACTTTTCCTAAAAACAAATTTTTAGGAGGGGGGAATAGGGAGGGAGGAAAAGAAAAAAATGAAAGAACTGGGTACATGAAGTGGGAGAGTCACCAAAGAAAGGAAAAGGAAGCAAAAAGGGAAGACTGGAGACAGACATTTAAGAGAGTGGTTTGTCTTTCTTTTCTTTGTTCTATCTATCTCCTTTTTTTCAACTCATCTTAGAGTTTCTGGGCCCCTTCTTATGACCCCCAAGTTTTCAAAGCTTACACTATGGCACCCAATGGAGTCCTCAATTACCCCATCAGCACCCAGAACAACAATAACAACAAATACCTCGCCTTCCATCTCCCACCCCTAGTCAAAACTCTTGTTTTCTTAATTCATTTGATCTTAGCTAGGTGTTAAAAAAGAAAGCAATACAATTTGCTCTCAGATTATAAACATGCTCAGGTCTCTATTCTATCCTTTAAAAAAAATCCCTAACCCTGCAACCTCATTAAACTATCATCCTGTCTCTCTCTTCCCCTTTACTGCCCAAATCTTGGAAAGAATATTCTACATTCACTGCCTTCACTTCCTCACAACCAACTCATTCCATTCTTGCAATATGGCTTCTTTCCATATCATCACACTGAAAGGGCCTCTCCAAAATTACTAATGACCTCCACATTACCAAATACTTTGTCGTGTATCCATCTTTTTTGATTTCTTTATTACATTGAACACTGTGGTACACCTCCTTCTTGACACCCTTGTTTCCCTTGGTTTCCTTGACTGCTTGCATCATAGCCATACATAAGGTGAGGTGACTGGGGTTTTGCTCTAGGATGCTGCAGTTTATAGGGTACTGACAGTAAACTCGTAGAAATAATGGTGATTCCTCTTATGTGATTGCCTTGACAAGCTTTCTTTAAACAGTTTTTTGGAGGGAACAGGAGGAGTTTGTTTTTTTTCTTATAACCCACTGTTTCTTAGTATATTAATGGATGATAGTGCTCAGAGTCTTCTACCAACCTTTTCACTCATCAACCAACATGCAGTTATTAGGTTCTAAACTAGTATTACCCTCCCTTGGTTGACAAGGAAGTTAAGTGATTACAAACTAAGATGAGCTTTTATTTTTTTAGTTTACCTGTTATGTCATCACTTACATATTTGTATGAAATTGTGAGACTTTGTATCTATATCCTCTCCTTTATCCATTTCCCTTTTTTTTAGTGGCAACAACTTTTCTAAAACAGGTCAGGTCCTTTCCATTGGATACAATCTTTTTTTTCTTGTTTTTATACTTTATTCAACTTTGTATGAACTTTTATCCTTGTTCTAATAAGTCATTACTTTGCTTCTAGCAGAGAGCTGACTCAGGAATGACTTCCATATTGTTTTCTTCCTGTTAAAATATAATGTTTCATTTTTTGTGATGTTATCTTGGGCTCCCCATGTCCAGTGCCTTCCAATTTTTTTCTTGAAGAAAGTATTCATAATATATGGGTGGGAGGCTTGGGTATAGTCTGAAAATCTTGAACTGTATTTTCACACCTATTTTTCCTCCATTTCCACCTTTGTCCAACTTGGCATTGAAGTATAAAAGTATATATTGATTTAAGTTCGACTGTCTTATCAAGTTTTTAGAAGCTCTTTTAGTTTCTGCCACAGATGTTGGCACATAAGCTGTAATTATTTTCACGGTGCTCTTTTTTACAGATATTTGTCGTGACCAGAGTCATCAGAGTGTCAAACTCAAATAAAAATGGAGGTCACTAATTCATACGTAAGGATCCTAACAGACTGCATTTTGACTTAGTTTTAAAAGGTAATATTATCTAGGTTTTATTGTTTATTTTGTTAGATATTTCCCACTTACATTTTAATTTGGCTCAGGGGTTATTATTCTGGGCCACATGTGGTATTTAGGCCATGCATTTAATGCCTCTGGTATTGTAGATAGAGAGCTATTCCCAAAGTCAGGAAGATTTCCATTCAAGTTCCACTTCTGACACATACTGACTGTAGAACCCTGGGCAAATCAAGTAACCTCTTAATGCTCAAGGCACATCTCTAAGAATATAAATTGCAGAGAATGTACTGCCCTGCATTGGTAGAAGGATTTTATTGACCTGGGAGTCCTCTATTCCCAAAAAATCACAGATCCGTTTTCTATCCTCACTATCATAACATAATAGTGTTTCTTGTTGCCTTTGGATGATTGATAAAACAAATTCCATCAACTCCTTTATTTACCTTTTCAAGGAGAAACAGTCAGCCAACTCTCCATTTAGTTCTAATTCCTTTTGTGTTTGGATTCTGTTTAGAGCAAGAATGTCAAGATTGATATAATTCATTCCCTCCTAAATTATGTCCTTTCGTTAGGGCAAGGTTTTCACATTTACAACAACTGCTTAATTAGATGATCTAAAACTTATGTTATGCTTAGCAACCTCTGTTCTTTCCCATCATTCCACTACTGTCAATGTATGAGAGGTAGGCAGCTATGGAGGGCTCAGGGCCATCTTGCATTTTTCTTTGTTTCATGTGTTGCCATGGTCAAAGAATTCATCACCAAGTAGCCAGCCTACTGGTGATGAGTCTCTCTGTGTTTGTTAGACTGGTCCTTGGAAAGGGGGAGTTGACTGTTGCAGAGACTGTATTCAAAGGCTTTCCAGCATGACAAACCTTAACAGAACTATACTTTGCTGGCATAATCTTTGAGAACATAGGATCACCTTCATGCCTCAATGTAGCATTAAAAGTAGGACTTTGAAGAGTTGGCAGAAATAGTTAGTTAAAATAGGAAGCATCCAGATGGTCATGGCAGTACCCCAGATGTGCTACCCCAGACCAGCCTCACTCAAATCCTTTCCCTAATGGCTTGTGTCCTGTACACACAGCCTCCCCTCCATGGAGCAAAGTCCCAAGATCTTTGCCATCTCGCGGTCTCCCCTGCTGTTCTTCAGAAGTTGATATGAGGACACCTTTCTGGCTACTTGTCCTGAACATTTTTGGAGTGCGCTTCTCCCCAGCCCCAACACCAGAATTCTAGTTATATCTTAGAATCATAGTTATTTTTCAAGGTTCTGTCCCTGACCTTTACCCCTTTGTTTTCTGCACTTTTTACCTTGGTGATCTCATCCATTAACCCCAGCTTTGGTTATCACCTCTCAAATCTTTAACTTCATCCACAACCTCTCCCAAGAGCTCTAGTTCTACTCTTGCAACTCCCTGCTAGATACTATATTCATTTGAACAAGTAATTATTAAGTATCTCCTATGTACAACACACAATCTTCAGTTCACTGTCTTGCAGCTGTTGCATGCGCAATGACCACACCCTGGTAAACCTTCTCGGCAAATGGGCTAAACCAGGTTAAGGGTAACAGACAGGCCTCCAAACCATCCGTGAGTTAGGGGGGTGTCTACCCCAAGCATGTGAAGACTTCCCCCAAAAGAATGAGCAGATGAGAACAATTTGTTCCAGTGGTCATGAAGACAGCTGAAACAGGCACTGTGGAGGGTTTAGAGTTTGGTCAGACATCAAAGCCACCAAGGTCATCCACTGCATCCCAGACCATTGCCAGTCATCCTGACTTTTGTCTTGCCACTGTACTTCAGTGAGCCTGGAAGAGAGAGTGAGGCTGAGGACTTTGTTCAACTCTGCCTCACTTAAATATAATTCATGTGCAAGTCAAGACATCACTGCATGATGATATTAGTCCTCTTTGAAAATGAAGGATGAGCAACAGAGATACCAAGATTAAGTGATAGTTCTGGATCCTCAAAATCAACATGTCTAGAATTAAAATAATTATATTCCCCCTATACCTGCTCCTCCCCCTAACTTCTCTATTTTTGTTAAAGGCATTCACATCCTCCCAGTATCCCAGGTGCATACTCCTGAAATTATTTTTGGTTCTCCTCTACACCTTACTCACACATCTAATCATCTGTCAGACCCTGTCATCTTTATCTCCATATTATCTCCATATATGATCCTTTCTGTCTGCTTCTGATGGATGCAACTACTGTAGTTTAGATTTATATTTCTTCTCACAGAGTGAATTGTCATAGCCTCCTATTTAGTCTTTTCTCCTTCCCTCTTAATCTGAGGTCCAGGAACTTGTTTTGCTTTGTTTCAATATATTTGTAACTGCATTTCAAAATAATTTGCTTCCTTTTTAATATTATGTATTCTGTTTTATGAATTTGAAAACATTACTCTGAGAAAGGGTCCATAGGCTTCCTTAGACTGCCAGAAGGGTCCATGACACAAGAAAGGTTAAAGATCCCTGCTCTGGGCCATCCCCTCTCTAATCCATTTTCCATTGCCCAGTCCAAGTAATCTTAACATCCTGCTGTGATCATGTCAGTCTACCCCAAAATCCTCAATGCTTCTCCATTGCCTATGAAATAAAGTATAAACTCCTGAAATATAACTCCATTCCCTTCTCTCCACCCCCACAGCCACTGCTTAAGTTCAGGACCTCATCACTTCTCACCTGGACTCTTGCAATGGCCTTTTCATTGATCTCCCTTCTTCAAGTCTCTTTGTTTTCTAGTCCATTCCCCACACAGCTTGTTGTTGTTATTCAGTCATTTCAGTCATGTCCAACTCTTCATGACCCCATTTGGGGTTTTCTTGGCAAAGATTCTGGAGTGATTTGCCATTTCCTTCTCCAGCTCTCCATTTTACAGGTGAGGAAACTGAGTCAAACAGGGGTAAGTGACTTGCCCAGGGTCACACAGCTAGGAAGTATCTGAGGTCAGATTTGAACTCTGAAAGATTAGCCTTCCTACCTCCAGGCCCCTCACCCTATCCAATGAGACACCTAATTGCCCTATCCCACACAGCTACCAAGGTGATTTTCCTAAATGTCTGAACATACCATGTCACTACCTTATTAAATAAATTGCAGTAGCTCCCTATTGTTGTTCAGCCTTTGTTCTCGAAATGGACCAATGACATCACGACGGTGATATCTTGACTTGCATGTGAATTGGATTTAAGTGAAGCAGAGCTGCACGAAGTCATCAGCCTTATCCTGTCCTCCAGCAAGACAAAAATCCGGTGATTGCCCACTATGTGGTGGATGACCTTGGCCTTTCCAAATTAAGGTCTTTCCCAGGTCTCAGTCTGTCTGTGACAACACCCATTTAGTAACAAAGGCTTAGGTAAGAATTGAGACAAAAGATGGCCTAATTTACCATCACAAAAATATCAGTCTGGGAGGGAAAGGCCTTCGAAATTTCTGGCCAAAACAGAACATATTTGTGTCGTTCTCTATTACTACTAAAAGCAAATATAAACTAGCATTTAAAACCCTTCACATTCTTGCCCTAACCCATCTTACAAGCCTTATTACACATTATTTCCCTTCATTCATTCTACTGTCTGGTCAAATTGACCTTTCTCTTGTTTCCCACACATGGCATTCTATTTCCCATTTCCTGCCTTTGCATTGGCTGGTCACCATATCTGAAACATACTGCCTCCTTTCCTCTGCCTTGTGGAATCTCCAGTTTCTTTTAAAATTCATTTTAAGTGCCACCATCTACATGAAACCTTTCCTAATCCCACCCATCCCCTGCCTGATGGTCTGTTTTCCCATAAATTACCTTATATTTATTTCCTATCTATTTATATATACCTATATATGTACCTGTTGTCCTCCCTCACAGAATGTAGACTCATTGAGGACCAGGATTAGTTTATTTTTTTCTTTGTATCCTTAATTCCTAGCACAGTGTCTGATGAATATTTATATTCATTTATTTAATAAATTTTATTTTATTTAATTAATATTTAATAAATGCCTGTTGACACTGATTGATTGTTCTTCAAGGCTCTACATAATGTTTTTCTAACTCATCTGGCCACATTTATGTATACTATTCCCCTTCACATGATTCTACTTTCCAACTCGACTGAATTATTCTATCTCCTATTCTCATCTCAGAGGGTCCTCTCATATCTCTAAGCTTTTTGTCTGGGAATTCCTCAAGCCTTCTCCTTTGCTATCTGTTTAAACCCATCCATTCTTTCAAGACTCATCTCAGATTGTATCTTCCCCTAAGAAGTTTTCCTTAATATGCTCCACATACCAGGCCAAAGTGATCTCTCTCAAATTTCCTACAGTAACTTTCCTTATACCTGTCTTACTCTCCTGTACATACATACATACATACATACACACCTATATATATATATACATACACACATACACACACCTCTCAGATTTGGTATATATTTGTTTACGTGTTGTCTCCCCCATTATATTGTACACCCTTTGAGGGCAGGAACCATTTTTGCCTCTTTTTGTACCCCTAGCATTTAGCACAATTCCTGACCCATAGTAGGCACGTAATACAATGTTTATTGAATTGAATTGAAAATTCTCTTATACCCTTGTATTATAATTGTATATATACTTAGCCTTCCCTACTCATTAGATTATAAGATCCTTAAAAGGAGGACCTATGTAATATCTCTTTTTGTTTCTCCAGTCCCCCAGTGGGTGCTTATACATAGTTGGTGCCTGATCAATGTTTGAATTTAATTGTAGAGGAGGAGTTAATTCACAACTTGGTGGGATGAAAAGTAGCATGACAAAATAAAGAGATCTATTTCAAACAGTGTTGGATTTAGGAGATCCAGCAGGTTGGGCTTGATTCCTCAATCTGGCATTTCAGATTTGAAATCGAAATGAAATGAGACCCTCCCAGCTGATCTAACAATTAACAAAAACTTTATTTAGCCATTGAATGGAAAGGATACCCTCCAGCAACCCAACCCTGTTTGAGTTGAATGCAGCTTTCCCTGTCTCTCTGTTGGTCATACTGAACACACCAACCAAGTCTAAGAGCCACTTCTGGCTCCTTGTGAGCCGACTTTTGTACTTAGACCACCAGGAAGCTGTGCCAAAGTTCTGAGCTTATTTTCCTGAGCCAAATTTGGTTCCAGGGATGGTTTCAGTACTTTCCAAGGAAAAATTAGTTTCACTAACATAAAAATATTTTTCTTACCACATGGGGAGATATTAGGGAAAGATTTGGGGACAGAGAGGTAATCTGAGTAGTCTTTAAATAGTATCAAACATTTAACGAACTACTTTAGTTGCCTACTTCACTCATAAGGTTAAGTAGGAGGCTCCAAAGACAAATTGCTTTTTGAGTTTACTGAAGTTAATCTGAGCTTTGAGATCAAATTGAGTTTAACACAAAGTATATCCAACAGATGGACTATAAAATTTTGAGGGCCAGCGGTATAGCTGGAAAGAACATTGGTTCTTACCCTTTGGCCCAACTATGCCACTACTTGGTATAAGTCAAGTGAAGTCAACAAGCATTCATTAAACATCTGCTATATTCCAGGCACTGGGGATATAAAGAAAGGGGGGGAAGTCAATTTTAGTATTAGGAAAACAAAGAGATTGGATCAGATGACCTTCAAGTTCCTTTCAGTCTCTAAATCTATGTTATGATCCTAAGACTTCTGGTGAGAAGGGAAGATCATTCTCTGTGGCTCAAGCCCACCCTAGTCTTGGCTAGCTCTAATTGTTTGGAAGTTCTTCCTATATCTTCTGTCAGAAAAGAACCCAAAAATGTTTTCCCCTTTGAGAAACAGAATATTTTACCTTCATCTCCGAGAAGAGTTTTTGTATTTGGCTGGACAAAAGAAAACTGAGACTAAGTGAGGAGTACTGCACTTGTAGAGTCCTGCTGGGAACAACTGGGGTTGGGGTCAGGAAGGAACAATAGAGTAGAGAGTTTTCAGAAGATCCAAGAAGTGTGTAGTAGACAGCAGTACCCAAAGCTATGTACTGGGAACTACAGCAGAGGAGAAATGGAGGTCTCCTCCTTTTGAGGGTCTCCAAAGACTGGACAGCCACTTGTTGAGAGTCGTAGTGAAAATCCCTTTCGTATATTAGTCAGATTAAATGGCCCCAGAGAGCCAAAACAGCTCTCAAATTTTGTGACTCTGTGATTCATTTTCAGGATTGTAAGTGATCTGTAGGACTAATGGTTGCTCATTCATTGGTTTCTGTTTTGGTTTCTACTTAAAAAAAATTATTATATAGCACTGGGAATTCTGTTTGCAAGTAGAGACAATGCCAGTATTCCACAGAAACCATGCCAGGATTTCCCCAGATTCCTTGGGTAAGAGTGTAGGGACCAAGAAAAATGAGAAAATCCCCCAAAGTGTACCTAGGCCTTTTGTCCATAGGAGTCTCTAACAGAAGCATACACAGGAACATAGGAAATAATTTCATTAAAACTGTGGGGGATTAGGCAAGTCACATATTTAAAATGATCAAATAATAGCAACTACCTCAAAGAGTTGTGGTAAGGATTGAATAAGGTAATGGGCATAAAGTGCTTTGCAAAACTTTAAATAAATGTGAGCCATTATTATTCATATCAGTTTCAAGGATGCAATGATTCAAACATTGATCAAGCACCAACTATGTATAAGCACTATATTTGTTGGGGGAGTAGAGATATAAAGAGAGATATTATTTAGGTCCTGTTTTTAAGGATTTTACAATCTAATGGGGTAGAAGAAGGCTAAGTACACATACATGTTCAATTGTTTTTCAGGCATGTCCAACTCTTCATGACCCATTTGGGGTTTTCCTGTCAAAGAGACTGGAGTGGCTTGCCATTTCCCTTCTCCAGTTCATTTTACAGATGAGGGAATTGAGGCAAACAGGATTAAGTGACTTGCTCAAGGTCACATAGCTAATAAGTGTCTGAGGCCAGTTTTGAATTCAGGAAGATGAGTCTTCCTGACTCCAAGTCCAGCACTCTAACCACTGTGCCACTTAGCTGCCCCACAGTTATGATACAATGATCTAAAAGAGTATGAGAGTTATGTGTGTATATATGAAAATAGATAGATAGAGATAGAGATGTAGATTATAAGAGGGTAAAACAGGATCAAAAAAAGTTATTATACAAAATTTGAAGAGGGGAGAGAGATCACTTTGACCTGGTATGTTAGGGAAGGCTTCTTAGAAGAAATATGATCTGAGAAGGTTCTTGAAAGAAGGGATGGATTTAAACAGATAGCAAAAGAGAAGACCTGGGGAATGCCATGTACAAAAGCTTAGAGATATGGGAGGGCAAGATGAGAACAGGAGATAGAGTAATCCATTTGAGCTGGAAGGTAGAATAAGTGAAGGGACATAGTAAGATATAAAATTGAAAAGATTTGGCCTAGGAGAAACAACTCCCTCTGTGAGATGCTAAAATTATGTGTGTAGGTAGCAGAAGGTATATGGAAATGAGAGCAAAAAGAAGAGAGGGTCACAACTCAGTCCTTTACCAAGGTCAGATCTAAAAAGAAAAATGACCAGTAATTGGCCAGTTCTCCAAAAAGTCTTCCCAAGAGGCAAAGCCTTAGGACCCTTTAGCCAATACCTAATTTTTTCAAAAAGAGTAGGCCTGTCAAATACTTTGCTATTTCACTAAAAAGGTATCAACTTGAAACAACCGGCAATCTCATGACCAGATGAGCTTGTTAAATCATTACATCTTTGAATCCCATATGGTGGATCTTTTCCACGAGAGCTATATACTACCCAGAAACCTCTGGTTTCCTGAATATTATGGTAAGGATTATAGCTATTCTATCACAATTTTTTCAACTAACCACAATTTTTATTGATATATGCTTTGGGTCTTTCCGGTGAGGAAATCTGGACTAGATTTCTCACAATTAAAGATTCTGATCCAATTTCCTCTCTTCTTTTCCCTCCCCTCTAGTTTTATATAAGAGTTCATTTTTGGTGGTGACTTAACAAAAAAAATTCAGGAAACACCTGTTTTCCCTGTTCTGGGGCTTTGGAAGAAAAGGACAGCTGCATTGGTGTTTAAATGACGTCACAGGCTTCCTTTTCCATGTGGAGAATGCCTATCCAAAACACTTGAAACCATAAAGGGGTGGGGGGAGCAGGGAGGAAGATTATTCCAATATAAAATCTACTAGAAATTTAGGGGAGAAAGGAGAGAGATATGATTAATTATTTCTGATTCTAAATGTATACTGAGTGTCCAGCATTGTTTTCTTCTTCATATAGATCAGGAGTTCTTAACCTGGCATTTATGAACTTGTTTTTATTTTTTTTTTCCTTGTTGTTGTTTGGATAACTGTATTTCAGTATAACTGGTTTCCTTTGTAATCACTTGTATTTTTATACATTTAAAAACATTATTCAGAGAAGGGATTAGAATAGGTTTTGCCAGACTATCCAAGGGGTCCATGACTCAAAAAAGGTTAAAAACACCTGATCTAGGTTCTAGAAAGAGATTATCTAGGATTCCATACCCTTCTTCAATAAAATGGTCAGCTGAACCTTGGTCACACTGATTGCTAGAAAGGCAAACATAGGAATGAGAGTCTTTTTTTGGGGGGGGCAACAATCAGGGTTAAGTGACTTGCCCAGGGTCATACCTAAGCCTCAAAGTACATTTGCATAGGACTTTTCGCATTGGTAGAGATTGATTATTCAATGATCCATACCTGTGCGAGGGTGGAGTTGGTAAACAGTGAAATGAGATCCTGGTCTTCTACCTTCTGGCAGTGAGAGAGGAGCCCTGTTGTTCCACACTCTCTTCAGGTCCCTAAATGGAGAGAAAGACTGGGAAGAAGTCTACATGTAGAAGAGTTGGCACCTCAATTATGTCCCTATCCTGGGTTTACTACGTTAGAGGATTCTAGGGATTTCACCCTGGGTGAGATCTCTCTCTCTCTCTCCCTCTCTCCCTCTCTCCTTCTCTCCCTCTCTCCCTCTCTCCGAAACAATCTTGCTCCAATGACAGAGTTCATTCTCTCTGTGAATTGCCTAATATGTATTCCTCTATATATACTTTCTCTAATTTTTGTTTGCTAATTGGATAAGGGGGTTTATTTGTTATTTCCTATGGTGTGTTCACTTTGTCTTGACTTATGTCTTGCCACTGGGTTTCAGTGACTCTAGAGGACAGAGTGAGACTGCCTCACTTAAATCCAATTCACATGCATAAGTCAAGACATCACCCTTGTGACATCATTGGTCCTCTTCAAGAATGAAAGATGAACAAGCAAGCATTTGGTGGGAAGGGAGTCAAGCCTTGGATATAAGTAGGGACATTCTTTCCCCATTAAAGGATCAGGAGCTTAGCTTGAACCTAAAAATTATTTCCCCTTGACTAATAATATTTAACGGAGTAGATAGATAACCCTCTAACTCAATTTTCCTCCTCTCTAAGGAGAGCAGTGGCCAACCTTTGGCTCCAACCTCCTGCTTCCCTTCCTGCCAGGAATCAGAGTCTCCCTTGGAGAAGGGTTGGGAAGGATACTCTAGAGATATATATTCTTGCCTCCCTTTGAGTCACATTTACTCAGACCCATGTGGATACAAATAATCTCCATAAGCAAAACACAGTATACACACCCCTTACACCAGTTATATCTGCTATTGACAATGTATGAATATGAACACTTAATTTTAGATTATTTTATGTTACAACAACTTGTGGCCCAACATTTAATCTTTGTTTCAAAGGCTCCTTCCTGGCACAGAGGTCCTGGGTATACTATGAAAGACTTCTTACTTCCCTAACTCATTGCCCCACCCTAATAAACTGGGAATTTTTGTGTCTGATAACAGCTCCCTGGGATATAGTCACCAACCTCCTTTCTCAGCAAGCACACAGGCTCACAAGGCTCTAAATATAATTAGATTTATTTTCAGGTTAAGGAAAATAAGTAGAATTCATATTAGAACCCATAGAAATAACAATATCTACCAGTAAGCACCCTTTTGCTATATTGCAGTACTGGCCTAGGTAGGACTCCAACAAGTGACACCTAGATGTTGTTCCTATAGTGCTACCCTTATCTCATAAATCAAAACTCCCTTTTCATTCATGCAAAGTTGATTTTTCTGGTCCTTTTCATTGTTTCCCATTGCTCTACAGTACACACTTCCTACAATTGTCCTCAGCTCCCAGCAGATGTCAGTCATTCCTTTTCCCAGGGAACCAGCACTCCATCACCAGAATTATAACTCAAAAACAGCTCTAGTTGGGGTCACCTCTATTTAGAAAGCCACCTCTTTCTTATACTGTTTCCTAAAGCCCAAGGCCTCACACACAGTAAGAAATTGCCATAGACACTGTGATGCGGTGAACAGAAAGAGCTGCAGCCATCACATACTTTAGTTTGTACTAGATCTGGAAACTATGCCTTATGCCCCAAGAAAGAGGAACAAAGTCCAGAGCCTGGATCTCCCAAGTCTTCTCTTAATGACCAGGGAAGTTGGTGAGCTGCTGTCAAGGTGTGCAGGGCTGGAGAGAGGGGGGGAATGATGAATGTCCTTGTGTAGGTGCAATTGCTATCATCCTCTGTGCAGAGTAGACAAAACTTCAGTATTTTACCGGAATATGTAGGAGAAAACATGTGCTATGCAAAATAAAAGTATTTTTCTTGCAAAGTTACTGCTGACAGCCAGAGTCCAGAAACTTCTGCAGATGTTGACCTGAGGGAACTCCGAGCCACCCCCATCTAAGGTGCTAAAATAGGTTCCCATCCTGCTGTCCAACCTAACCTGATACTGCAGGGCAGATGGCAGGATATGACCCTACAAGATGTTTAAGCTGTTGTTTGTTTGTTTTTTTGAATTTTTAATATATAAAGGCAATAACTGATGCTCAGGGTAAAGCTGACTTTGGCTGAGATCACTTATGCTTAACATTGACACTATCAACAATAAGCTTATCTACTCCATTCATTGATTCTTTTTTTCTAATTATGCTTTTTTTGTTTTGTTTTGTGGCTGGTGACCTTAAGAAAGCCAAATTCTCCCTGATTCCGAGACAGATAAGTGGGTGGTGAAAGGGAAAAAGCACTGGAATTAAGATAGCATGGTTTGACCCCCAGCCTTCATAAATTACTGACAGGCCTGTGTGCTACTAAAGTCATCTGTGATTACTTTAATTGAATTATTCACAAAGGACAGCAGCCCCACCTCAGATATCCCGAGTAGGCTGATTGCCCAGTATGACAAACACTGGCATTGTACATTGCTTGTAGTAGGTATCAAGAGAGTGCTTATTGATTGGTGGCCATCATTCATTTTGAGAGACATCTGGGAGATGACAGCAACACCTGACTTAGAGTCAGTCAGAAGAAGGAGATGACCTGTTTAATCTTCCCATCCTACATCACCAGAGCGCTGCAAATCATTCCCTCCAATTAGATTCCTGGCTAAGTCACCACAAGCTATGCTTCCCTCGGCCTGGGACGTGGTTTTGTAAAGCAACCTTCCTGGAAACCCTTCTCAGGACCCTAGTGCATATCACATCCAGCCATCAACTCTGGACATCTTTGCATCAACCCTGTTGCCTTGTGGGCATCCGACACACACACACACACACACCCCTCTTGCTTTAGAAATAGTAAATCAAATCAACATTACCACTGCTTCTGTGAAGGGGATGACAATTGACTGCCCTATGGCTCCACTCACTATCCCTGTGACTTCTCAGACCTCCTAAATTCACTTGCGCACACATTGCTCCCCTCTACATACTGTCTCCACCAACCAAAACACAGGGACCTGAAGCCAAGGACTATTGTTCTTTTGTATTTGTACCCCCAGTGCCTAACACAGTGCTTGGCACAATTTCCTTGATAACTTTTGGATCACCTTCATTGCTGACTCTATCCATTCCTACTCTATCCCTTCCCAATCCTTTCCCAGAAAGCCATCATTTGTAACAAAGAATTTAAAAGCAGAAGTATGTATTCATTCATTCATCATTTATTCATTCACAAGCTATAAAGAGGAATGCAGTATGTACAAGAGAAGTCCAGACAAAGAGTTGTGACATAATTGAGGAAGAAAGAAATTACTTTCAGCTGAGAAGATTAGAGAAAGATTCTTGGAGGAGGTAGAATCTGAGACAAGGGTGGCAACAGAGAGAGATGGAAGATGGAGTAAAATGGGCCAGTAGGAAGTCTCCATTTGGGGCATAAGAGATAGCAAAGCAAAGACACCGAATCAGAGACTATCAGAATGGAACTGAGAGAAGAGAGATGAAGAAAGATAAGGAAAAGTTGGCTCTCAGAATAGACAGAATCACAGTAGCTTAGAGGTGGAAAGGACCTTATAGGCCTAGTGTAGTCTAAGCTGCATTTTAACAGCCCAGACCTGATGGATGAACCAAGCTGTAGGTTTACTTAAAATTAGGCGTGTATGCTTTTAAATGAGTGTCACAAGATTACAAAGATTGATTATCTGTTTCATTAAATGAAAACAGTGATAATGTTAAAGGTTAAACATGCAAGGGCTGCGTATTTTAAATTATAGGACGTGTTTCTGTATAAATACATTTCCAAAATTATAATGGAAGCTGTTGACAAATTGTCATCCTATTTGTAAACAATCATTTAAATTTTTTGATTACTTTTGTTTTTTTATCACCTTCATTTATGAATGTCTTTCCCCATCCCACACCCAAGTAAGCCATCTCTTATAGCAAAGAATTTTAAACAGGAAGAGATAAAAGCAGTTCAGCAAAACACACACACACACACACACACACACACACATCTACGTGACCCTGGGCAAATCATTTGACTTCCTAGGACCTCAGTTTCCTCATCTATAAAATAAGGGTATTGGACTAAGGCTTCTAAGCTTCCTCTAAGCTCTAGAGCTATGATCTTATGATTCTACAACTTTAAATTTTACCTCTAATGTTTACTGCCTGTGTGACCTTGGACAAGTCACTCTCCTCCCTGAGCCTCACTTTGTTCATCGGTAAAAATGAAAGGATTGAACTAGGTGATCTTTAAGGTCCCTTCCAGCTTTAAATCTATGATCCTATGATTAACCATGTCAGACAATGTCTGAAATATTCCATACCCATAGTTTCCCACCTTTACAAAGAAATATTTCATGTTCAACATGATTTTTAAGAAGTTTATCTAATTCTGAAATACATATCAAACCCCACTGGTTAACAGTGCAGTTATCCTCCATTGGGGCAGGTAGGTGGTATCCTGGCAGGATAGAGTGCCAGGCCTGGAGTCCAAAAGACTCATCTTCTTGAGTTCAAATCTGGCCTCACACTTACTAGCTGTGTGACTTTGAGCAAGTCATTTAACCCTATTTGGCTCAATTTCCTCGTCTGTAAAATGGGATGGAGAAGGAAATGGCAAACCACTCTACAATCTTTGCCAAGAAAACCCCAAATGGAGTCATGAAGAGTCAGACACTGATTAAACAAAATTAACAACAACATCCTCATTCCCATCAAGTGGTAAGTGTACTTACCTTTAGTGTTTTCCACTTCATTATTATTAAGAATTAGAACCTTGAAACTCTACTTGTTTTTTAGGAAAAACAAGTCTGAGGCAAAAGCACAGGACATATCGTTAACCTAGAACATGAATAAGATAAAAGGAAAAGGAAATACAGAAATAAACGTATGATATATTAATCTCTATTTCTTCACCCTCAAAAGTTCATAGAAAATAATAGGAACTACTTTGACCATTGACCTCCTTAACCTCTGTAATATCCTATTTTCATTACATATAAATGTATCAGCTACTGCAGTGTATATACATTTAACTGAAATTATCAGAATGTTGAAATTGTGTGTAAGTATAAGTGTGTAAAATGGAAGGTGCTATGTTGCTGTTCAGTCATTTTCAGTCCTGTCTGATTCTTTGTGACCCCATTTGGGGTTTTCTTGGCAAAGATCCTGGTATGGTTTACCATTTCCTTCTCCAACTCATTTTACAGATGAGGAGCTAAGGTGAGCAAACAGGGTTAAGTGATTTACTGAGGGTCATATAGCTAGTAAGTATCTGAGGCTGGATTTGAACTCATGAAGATGAGTCTTCCTGATTCTAAGCCCAGTGCTCCCTCCCCTGCGCCACCTAGCTGCCCTGAGGGGTGGTATATACCCTGCCCCCAATAATTACAGAGAGCCCAGATTTCCCAATTGAATAGGTCAAAAGTATGAACTAAATGAGAATAAAGTCTGGACATCTTTGATGAATCAATTAATCATAGCAACCTGATTAAACAAGTGGGAAAGGAATAGAATTTTTGGCACCATTTGGATGTATTAGAGTGATACTCATGAAAACTATAGTGTACTGGAATTGGTTGCTGAGACTCAGTCGTGTCTTCCAGGTTTTGCATGAAATAGCCATCAGTTCAGAGCATGGCTTTCAGGTGTCTGGATAGCACAGAGGAGAAAATAGTTCCAGTTAAGTCTCAGATGGAATGGTTTGGGGGAAGGAAAAGAGCCCTTGAGTCTTTAGCCATTTGAGGTTTCTAATAATAGCTTCAAATAATAAACTTTTATATAGCACTTACTATGTACCAAACACTTTACAAATAGTATCATATTTGATCCTCTCATTACCCCATTTTACAGGTGAGGAAACTGAGGCAAGCAGCGGTTACATGATTTGCCCAGGGTCACACAACCAGGAAGTGTCTGTACTACTGTACTACCTAGCTGCTCTTCTATGTAAATAATTGGTTCTTGTACATGAATATTGAGGATAGAGGGGAAACCAGATGTAAATCCAGCTGAATTTTCAAAACGCCTAATGAGGCTCCAAACCAAATGGTATTTACGAAATTGAATTGTTGTGGAATAGGAGAATCATATTACCAGGAATACAGAATACAGGAAACAAATGCTAAGCAGAAACAGAAATTTCTCCAGCCAGGAAGAGTGAAGTCTCCCAGGAGTAAGTGCTAGTCTTAGCATTAAGTGCTAAGTGCTACTCCGCTTTAGCATTTGTATAAATGATCTAGAAATGGGCTACACAATGAAATCTCCACGGGGCAAGTAGGTGGCACAGTGGACAGAGCACCTGCCCTAGAGTCCGGTGGACCTGAGTTCAAATCCAGCCTCAGACATTTATTAGCTGTGTGACCCTGGGCAAGTCACTTAACCCCAATTGCCAAAAAGAAAAGACAATGAAATCTCCACGCTTACAGGTAGAAAAAGTTCTTCAAGAGATCAAAGGCCATGTCGGTAGGGACATCCTGCCTATGAGTGGGCAGAAAAGCGTAGGGAAACAGCAAACCAAACAATATTCAGGCTAGTAAGGGATGACTAGCTTTTGGCACTTCTTCCATTTTCCATGTTCCTTTTCCACTGTAAAAACTAACTTCCTAGGGTAAGCCCATCTTTTGGAATCCTACACAGTTTCCTTTCTTGGCTGCATAGACTGAGACCTCAGAGAAGCCCAGAAAACCCAAGCTAAATTCAATCATTGATGTTAGGTCCTGGCTCTTGGCAGGCCATTACTTAAAACCATCCAAAACACATGACTTTCTTTCCCACAGTCGTGATAAATACCACCCATGTGCCAGAGACCAGAAGAAGTTAAGGCAAACCTTAAAGAAATTCAATATTTACTGTCTTTCCTTTCTAATCCTTTGTGGTTTTGCTAATAGGCATTTGTTTCCACAGGAGATTTGGTGAGCCTATTGCAGGCAGGTCATTCTCTCCCCTTCCTGAGATGGGAAACACAAGGCAGAGCCTGTGAGCACAAAAGGATGAAACAGGGCACTAGGAAACCATAGATGCAGCCACATCTTGTTGCCTAAAGAGAATTTTCATCCCTAAATGATTTGAAAACTATATACCAAGTTACTCGATGTCTTTAATATCTCCAGGGACAGACTCCTCAATCTTTTTTTGACACTGATCCCCATCCGTCAGCTAAAACATCAAACTTAATAAATTTCACTTGCTAAAATTTAAGACCATTTCCTTGTGTTCAAGCTTCCGTGGAAATGGGGAACCATTAGCTCCTCTTACTTAACAGAAGTGAGACTCTTTGTGACATTTGTGGGCCAGGTCTGCAGAGGCTTTCAAGTTAGAGTTTTGTTCTGGGCCAGCCTACACAGGAATAAGGAAAGTTGGAAAATGGAATCTTCCAGGAGATTTGGGTTATGTGGACAGTTCTGAATCATTGCCAACACCCTCTCCACCCCATTTGGGACCTGAACAGGTCTATCAAATTTCTACAACCCTAGATGACAAGGGTTCACTCAAAAGGTGAGTCAGCCTAAAAGCAATGGACGTTTTCCTTTCTTCTTGCTGGGCTAATAATAATAATGATAAAAAAATAAAAATAATAATTATAGCTGTCATTTATATAGCACTTACTATATGCCAGGCACTGTACTAAGTGCTTTACAATTATTATTTCATTTAACTCTCACAACTACTCTGGGAGGTGGGTACTATTATTATTACTCCCATTTTAAAGAAGAGGAAACTGAGGCAAACAGCAGTTATGTGACTTACTAAAGGACACCCAGCTAGTAAGTGTCTAAGGCCAAGTTTGAACTTAGGTCTTCCTAACTCTAAGCCCAGGATTCTCTCCGCTGAGTCACCTAGTTGCTTATTTGTCACTGTTCTGCATTAGAATCATAGACATAAAGAATTTTAGGGGGCACCTAAGTGGTACAGTGGTTAGATCACCAGCCTTGGAGTCAGGAGGATCTGAGTTCAAATCCGGCCTCAGACACTAGCTGTGTGACCCTGGGCAAGTCACTTAACCCCAATTGTCTCAAAAAAAAAAGTTTAGAACTCAAATCAACACAATAACCAATGATGATTCCAGAGCACCCATTATGAAACATGGTACCCACCTTCAGAAAGAGAGGTGATGGACTCAGAGTTCAGATTGAAACAGGTACTTTGGGGATATGATCAATGTGGGGATTTATTTTGTTTGACTATGCTTATTTATTACAAAACTTTTGTTTTTCAATTTTTCCCCCAGTGGGGGTAAGAGATGGGAAGGATAAAAAAACAGATTTCTATTCATTGAAAAAAGTTTACTGTATTTCACTGCATAATCGTCACCACTGTATAATTGTCGTACCCTGTTTTTCAATCCAAAAATTTGTTTATAAGTCTTTCATCACATAATCGTCACATGGTCTAATTCTGTTTGTCACTCTGCTTGAAAGGTAAACAGAGCAGCAATGTATTCACCAGTGGCATATGGATACGCATTTATCTTTGATGCATTGTGAGCCGGAGCCTAGAATTCGCAGCACACATGCATTGTCGGTATTCAGTTTTAATGCATATTTATAAGTATTCCATGCATCCCAATCTTGTACCAAAGGCAGTTTAGTAATAAGTGATTTCTAAGTAATACCAGCACAATTTTTGAAAGCTTCACATAATGGTTGCAGCCCACTTTTTTGCAAAAAAATTGGCATAAGATCTGCAACGATTATGCAGTGAAATACGATAATTTTATTTTTAACAAATCTTGGACAACGTATCTTCAGATGATGATGTTAGACCCTGGAGTTTGGAAATTGGAGTAGACTGGAAATAATGCTGTCCAAATGGTGTTCTGGAGATTTTATTTTTGCCTTGGCTCTTCCCTCCCTGCCTTGTATGAAGATGAAGCTCATCAAATCAACAAACTTTATATGCTGCTCAGTTAATGGCCTCTGCTGGCTCTCTGCAGGAGCACCTGGACATGGCGTTCTTCCTTCCAGCACTGAGCCCATGGGATGTACTGCTTTGCTTCATACAAGGCTTGCTATAGGCCCTATGATCATAGAACTGACAATTGGAAAGGACCTTAGAGCTAATCAAGTCCAACTCTTTCATTTTACAGATGGAGAAACTGAGGCTCAGAGAGGTTTAGCAAACTTGCTCCAGATCACCTAGGAAGGAAGTAGCAGCTTCAGGATTCAGAATATGCACCACTGATTCTGTGCCCAGCCTCAGTCCCAAGAGTAAAGGAAGATTTCATTCACTCGAGTTTACTAAATGTTTCCCAAGATTCTTAGCATCACAGTTGAAAAGATAGAAAAGAAATCAAGGGTGCAACCTCATCCCCCCACCATTTTGCAGATGAGAAAACTGAGGTACAGAAAGGTCAAATATATTCTTGTTGTTCAGTTGTGTTTGACTCTTTATGACCTCATGGACCATACCATCCCATGGGGTTTTCTTGACAAAGATACCAGAGTGGTTTGTCATTTCCTTCTCTAGTTCATTTTACAGATGAGGAAACTGAGGCAAACAGAAGTTAAGTGACTTGCCTGGGGTCCCACAGCTAATAAGTGTCTGCTGTTGGATTTGAACTCAGGTCTTCCTGAATCCAGGCCCATAGCTCTATCCAGTGAGCTAGCTAAGCTGTCTCTAAGTACATTGTCTAGAGCAGACCTGCACAACCAGCGACCTGTAAGCCCCCTCATGGCCCGTGGGCACATGAAAGGATTTTGGGAGGCCCGAGCTAAAAATGTAGGGAATGTTTTCTTCTACACTTTTCACAGGCCTCCCAAATCCTTTGGTGGGCCGAAGGTTGTATAGGTCTGCTCTACAGTCAAAAACTCAGTTACCTACTGGTAACTGAGATAGAATTTGAACTCTGGTCCTTCTGACACCTACCGTGTCTCTCTAGATGAAGGACCTCCTTGGCAAGTATTACTTGTTTGTTTTTTGGGTTGTTTTGTTTTGTTTTGGTCTGGTTGATGGAGGGAAGTAGAGGGTGACATACTTGGGGGATTTTGAACTTTGGGTAAAGGCCGCATAAAGCCAAATCATGTTCTCGAGCTAGAATTCTGCAGCTATTGCTATTGTTTACACTGTTGCCTGGACTACTCTTCCTACCTCATAGTAAAGGCAAAGTGTAGATTTAAAACAAACTAAAATAGAGTGGAAGAAATCCATTGGTATTTGTTAAGTACCTAGGTAGCGCAGGGGATAGAGTGCCAGGCCTGGAGTCAGCAAGACTCATCTTCCTGAGTTCAAATCTGGCCTCAGACACTTCTAGCTGTGTGACCCTGGGAAAGTCACTTCACCTTGTTTGCCTCAGTTTCCTCATCTGTAAAATTTTCTGGAGAAGGAAATGGCAAACCACTCCAGTATCTCTGCCAAAAAAACCCCCAATGGGGTCATGAAGAGTAAGACACAACTGAAACGACTGAACAATTAACAACTGCTGTTTGAAAGGCCCGGTGTTAGGTACAGAGTGACCCTGCAGAAAGAACACTGAAGATCTCTATTGAGTCCTCACTCTACTACTTACCAACTTTGCAAAACGGGACAAGTCAGTATGTCTCAGAACTTTAGTTTTTTTTTTTTGTTTTTTGTTGTTGTTGTTATTGTTGTTTTGAGTGAGGCAATTGGGGTTAAATGACTTGCCCAGAGTCACACAGCTAGTGAGTGTTACGTGTCCTAGGCTGGATTTGAACTCAGGTCCTCCTGACTCCAGGGCTGGTGCCAGAACCTCAGTTTTTTATATGTAAAATGGGGTAATAAAACTGATACTGTGCCACATACTTAACTGACTGTGGGACCCTGCGCAAGTAAGGATCTCTCAATGTTATAAGCAACTCTCTGGGATTGCAGATTGCTGACAGTTGCATCTACATTGATATGGGGAGCTTTCTCACTAGCAGCTCCCTGTAATAATGAAATCGCAGATCCAGAACTACATATATGCATACATGTATGTATTATGTGTGTATAACACATGTGCATGTGTGTCTAGAAAAATGTGTGTGCATGGTGTATGCATACCTTTGTGTATGCTTGTTTGTATACATGTATATACATTGTGTCTATACACGTGTACATGCTTGTCTATACATGTGTCTATACATATGCATCTGCGTGTGTGTACATATTTACCTTGTATAAATACATATGTGCCTCTATGTACACACATTTATGTATAGAAATAATATATACATACATATGCATATATGCATATATATTAATATATTTGCACAACTCACCTTAGAGAATTATTGTAAAGAAAGAACGTAGACCTAGTTTTGAATCCAAGCACTGCCATATGTGTGACCTTGGACAAATCACTTAACATATTTGTGCCTTGGTTTCCTCATCTGTAAAATGAGGGAGTTGGGTAAAATCACCTTTAAGGTTTCTTCTTGGTCCACATCCATGGTCATTTGCTCTTGTGACAGACACAGACCCTACCCTCAGAGAGTTTATAATCTCATAGGAATTGAGTCCTGTCACACTGGGGAGGCAGAAAACTTAGAGGATGCTGCTGTAGAATGGGAGGGAAGAGGTGATTTCCTTCAGCTTTGAGAGAATCACTTTTTCTTCCCTTTTTTTTTTTTTTTAAATTTAAGCTACCACGTCATAAGTGAGATTCAAACTCAGATCTCAGGGTCTTGCAGGATCCAAGACTGAGTATGTGGGTATTCTGAGTGCTGTCCTTGCTCTACCATGCCCCATCCCTTTAAATTTTGAAATGTAGCTTTACTGCAGACATCCATTGTTTTCCTGTGAGAATTTATGTCTGGCAGGCTTTTGTGTATTATTCTGGTATTTTTAGGAATGCAACTGAGCAGTATTTTAAAGCTAAGAATTTCGGTGATTCTCTAAAATAGCCAACTCTACTTGAACAGATAATACTTCTGTGCCTATTGGGTTAGGAATCCTGGAGTTAACTATGATGTATAATGTGCTTCTAATGACTATGTTTGGAATGCCAAAATATGGGCTTCTGCTACTTCCCAGCCACTCCCACATCATGTTACCTGTGCTCTGGCCGTCTTCCTCATCCCTCTCATCCCACTGCTACACGAACCTTGGACCCTGACCCTGGGATGCTGGGCTCTGATAAGGTAGATGTCACCTCATCTCGCCTAGAACCAGGTCTCCATGTTACTTCCTAGTCATTTCCATGACATGCAGACCCTCACATGTGCCTCTCCCTCTTCCCAGCTCCTTTTCATGTATTGTTTTTTTCCCAATAGAATATAAACTCCTTGAGGCCAGGGACTATCTTACTTCTTTGAATTTGTATCCCCTAGTCTTAGCACAGGGCCATAGTATAAGCTTTATTCATTCATAATGATCTCAGTTTGCCACTGGAAAATGGAAATAATCTGAAATAGAAAACAGGAAGAAAAAAAATAACAACCCTGAAATAACAATGATGAAATCGAGTGCCAGACGTCCAGAGTCCTACCTGAGCACAGGAAGGTCCATGCAGAACCAGTGCACACTGATTCAAAGAGCTGACGTTCTGATAAGTTACTACATTTTCTCTGAACCAAGTGGAGGACACAAAGCCTTGTGTCTGTGTGGCCAGGCAGTTGTGGCCTGGTGTTATTGAGAAGTAAACCAACATGGAAGGGGCAGCTAAGTGGAGCAATGGATAGAGTGCTGGCCCTGGAGTCAGGAGGACATAAATTTGAAGTTGGCCTCAGATACTTCCTAACTGGGTGACCCTGGGCAAGTCACTTCACCCTGTTTGCCGCAGTTTCCTTTAGGTAAAATGAGGTGAAGAAGGAAATGGCAAACCACTCCAGCATCTCTGCCAAGAAAATCCCAAATGGGGTCATGAAGAGCCGGACATGACTGAACAACAACGCTATTTAGCGCAGCTAGGTGGTACAGTAGATAGAGTGCTGGGCCTGGAGTCAGGAGAGCCTGAATTAAAGTTGGCCCCAGACACTTACTAGCAGGGTGACCCTGAGCAAGTCATTTAAGCCTGCTCAACTAGGTTTCCTCTTCTGTAAAATGAGCCGGAGAAGGAAATGGCAAACCACTCCAGTATCTTTACCAAAAACACCCAAGTGGGGTCACGAAGAGTCAGATGAGACTGAAAAATGACTCAACAATAGCAATAAACCAACAGGCGTAACCTCTCTGTAGTAAAGAGGCAAACTAAGGCAGTTAAAAGGACAATTTTAGGGACATAGATCTGCCTTCCTATGAATAACTTGCAGTAGGGTCTTAACCTTGTTGGGCCTCAGTTTCCTCATCTGCAGAATGGAAGGGTTTGGTTAAATGTCCTCGAAAAGACCTGCTCGTTCAAAAATCCTGAGTCCATAAACCTCTTCTGCCAGAACCTCTCTCATGGAGAAGGAAAAAGAAAGAGGAAAGAAAGCATGATAATGTATAAAAAACTCTGGGCTTAGAATCAGAAAAGCTGGGTACATTTCCTGCCTTGAGCATTAAATACCATGTGAGATGGGCAAGTCACTTAACCTCCATGAATCTTCATTCTTTCGTAAGGAAAGAGGTGAATTGGAACAAGGGTTTTTAACCTGGTGTCCATGAGCTTGGATATGAAAAAAAAAATACTTATTTTTTTATCTGACCTCTGAAATTTTAGAATTTCTTTCAATTATTTAAAAATATTCTGAACATCTATCTTTTTCATTGCTCATTAGGTTCAAGTTTGTAGGGTATGTAGCCTTGGGCTGCAGCTTAAGGTTCTGTGTTCTATGGAACACATTATTCCATCCTCATCTGTGGTTTCTGGTGGCCACAGAATAGTCTTGTCTTATTCAAATTTAATTTCCTTTATATCTACAGGTTTTTCTCCTGGTCACTCAAAGAATTTCTTGTCTGCAGTTGGAATTGTTCCATTTAATCACTATGTGTCTTAGAGTTTGCAGCGGAAAGTTTTGTTTCTGTTTTTCTGGGGGTGATCTGTGGATTATTTTGAGTGGCAGTTTTGGGGGTTTTGTGTATGTGTGTTCAGAAATTTTGGGCAGTTTCTTTAATTATTTCTTGCCTTATGGCATTCAGGTTTATTGATTTGTCACTTGAAACTCTTCAAAAACTGGCCGCTTCCTGCCTTTCCAGTCTTTTTACCTATAGTCCCCTTCAACTCTGTGAGTTAGCCATAATGGTACATTCTATCTGCCCTCTGTTCTTTTTCACTTCCTCCTCACCTCTTGGAATCTCTGGTTTCCTCCAACTTTGAAACCCAGCCTCACCTAACTCCATTCCCATGAACTCCCTCCCCAAAGTACCTCTTTTTTGTTTATATACTATATAATATACATAAAAGATATGTTGTCCCCTCTTTTAAAATGGAAGTTCCCTGAGGGCTAGGTTGTCTTATTTTTGTCTTTATATGTCTGGCACGTGGTAAGCATTTAATAAATGCTTTTTGATTAATGTATAAGAACTCGAATCTCCTGACCACAAATTTGGTGCTCTTTCTACACTGTCTTTCATCAGCTAATCTTTGAAGGCCTTTTTATAGGTTACAACTTACAAATCTCCAAGATACTCTTCTTTCTAGATGTCTTCAAGCTTGCTAAGAGAAACTTCCAAGTCCAATCGTCATCTGATTCAATTGTTTTCTGGCCACACCTCTAATTGGCTTCTAAGATTATTTTTCCTGGGTCATTTTTCTTTGTCTGCTAAACATCTATCCCTGATGATTAATTTTCATTAAGTTATTGATGCTGTTTTTATACCCTTAGTGAATTGTGTGAGGGCAACTAATTGTACTATGGTGTTCAATGAACTGTGCCCATGTTCTAGCTCTGAAACTTTCACAGAATAATAAAATTTCTGAGTTAGAAAAGATTTCAGAGGTCTTTCCATCTAGTAACAACCTGAACAAGAATGTTCTCCTTACTTGACAAGTGACCATTCAGCCTCTGCTTGAAGACCTAAAGAAAGGAGGGACCCACTTTTCTTTTTCTTTTTTTGTTAAGGCTGTTTTTCAGGGTTATTTCTTTTTTTAAATAAATTATTATTGATATCTTGTGTTTCATACATCACATAGTCATCCCAGGTATCCCTCCTCTCCCTCCCAGATAGCCATCCCAAAGAACAAGTGGTATTTTTTGACATTGGCGGGGGGAGGGGGGGAACTCAGCACAACTGATGAATACTCTGAAAAATTTTTAAAGTATGCAATGCATAAAACCTGTGTCACTCTTACCTCCACAGTGGTGTGGGTTATGGGTTTCTTCTCCTCAGTCAAGTCCTTCTTGATCTTTGTCATTTTATTACATTCATTTTTTAACTTTCTTAGTGTGTTGTTCTTTCCAATTTACATTGTTTTAATTACTGTGTATATTGTTTCCTTAATAGTGCTTACTTCACATTGCATCAGTTCATGTAGATCTTTCCATGCTTCTCTGTATATATCATTTCTTTTTTCTTTTTTTAATAAAATTTTATTTTTTCCCCAATTACATGTAAAAAACAACATTAACATTCATTTTTTAAAATTTTTGGTTCCAAATTATCTCCTTCCCTCCCTTCTCTCTCCCCTCCCTGAGATGGTAAGCAATTTGATATGTTATACATGTGCAATCATGCAAAACGTATTTCCATATCAGTCATGTTGCAAAAAAAAACACAGACCAAAAAAAAGCCCACAAAAAATATAGAAACTGAAAAATAGTAGCTTCAACCTGCATTCAGATTCCATCAGTTCTTTCTCTGAATGTGGATAGCATTTTTTATCATGAGTTGTTTGGAATTGTCTTGGATCATTGGTATACATCATTCCCTACAGCATAGTAATATTCCGTCACATTCACGTACCACCATTTGTTTAGCTGCATCTTCTTCTTTGCCCCCCCTCGCCTCCCATTCTTTGCTATCACACAAAAAAATGCTACTATAAATTTTTTGGTATATATGGGGACTTTCTTTTCAATAGCTTCCTTAAGGTATAGGGTTAGTAACAGAGTCACTGGTTCAAGGTATAGGCATTTTAGTCACCTTATTTGCATAGTTCCAAATTGCTTTCCAAAACGGTTGTACCATTTCATTGCTCCACCAGCAATGAAATAGTGTACCTATAGGTCCACAACCCTTCCAATATTGAGTATTATCATTTTTTTTCATTTTTTGCCAATTTACAAGGTGTGTGGGGAAATCTCAGAGTTGTTTTGATTTTCATTCCTCTTATTATTGGTGATTTGGAATGTTCTTCCATGTGGGTATTAATACTTTGCAATTTTTCTTTTGAGAACAGTTTGTTCATTTCCTTTTACCACTTGTCTGTTGGGGAATGGCTATTAGTCTTATATATATTAAATATTTATGTATCTTGGATTCTAAACCCTTATCAGAAAATTTTGGCATAAAGATTATTTTCTCATTCAACCACTTACCTTCTGATTCTAGATGCATTAATGTTGTATGTGCAGAAGCTTTTCAATTTCAAGTAATCAAAGTTATCTAATTTATCTTTTAGAATTGCTTCTATCTCTTGTTTGGTTAAGAATATATCTCCTACATGTAGCTGTGAGAGTTATAGAATCTGTTTCTCTTACAATTTTTTTAGCAGGATGATCTTTCATATTAATGGGTTATAGCCATTTAG
This sequence comes from Vombatus ursinus, assembly GCF_900497805.2. Classification (NCBI taxonomy): domain Eukaryota; kingdom Metazoa; phylum Chordata; class Mammalia; order Diprotodontia; family Vombatidae; genus Vombatus; species Vombatus ursinus. The sequence continues at coordinate 65,192,395 of NW_020948983.1, read as the reverse complement.
AATACATTATAGAACGTGGAATAAAGTGTTAGTTTAAGCTATATTTTGGCAGACTGCTTTCCAGTTTACCCAGAGGCTTTTTTTTAATCAAATAAAGAGTACTTCTTACAGAATTTACTTTGTTGTTCAGTCTTTTTTCAGTTGTGTCCTACTCTTCATGACCCTATCTGAGGTTTTCTTGGCAAAGATAATGGAATGGTTACCTATTTCCTTCTCCAGCTCATTTTACAGATGAGAAAACTGAAGCAAACAAGATTGAGTGACTTGCCAAGGGTCACACAGCTAGTAAATGTGTATGGAATTGATATTTTACCCTTTATCAAATCAATGGGTTATTGAGTTCTAGTGCTTCTGATTCACCTTTGTCTGTTGATCAATATTTCTCAACAAACCGTGGCAAGTAAAATGCAACAAAGGCAAACTGAGGCACGTTTCTCCAAGCAAGATAACAGTTTATAAACAGTATAACTGTTACTAAAGTGGGTCAAAGTGGCCCCCTCAATTGAGAGACAGTAAAGGAGAGTTCTGGGTAAATGGGGAATGTCACAATTGGCTACTGCTTGGAAAAATGGGTTGGTCTTCAAGAGTGGATGATCATGCCCCTCTGATTCAGCTGCCTGTAGTAATCTTGGCTGGAAAATCAGAACCACCTCAATCAGGACTGCCCAGTTAGTTGTCCCCTTGAAGGAAATGAAACCACCCCTAATTTCACAAGGAGGCACAAGGGCAGAAGAGTTGTGTTTTGGGGAAACAACAATAACCAAAAAAAAAAAAAAAAAAGGTCCAAGGTTCAACCAGTTAGCAAGCAAATGTTCCAGGAGCTAGTTGAAAGGGTATGATAACGTCATTCCCTTTGAACCACACCTTTAAGCCTTTTCCAACTGGGAGAGACTGCATTTTTGAGCTTTAACTGAGTGAGAAATGAGACTTGACAACATGAGGAATAGGGTCGATTAAAGAGTAGAATCAATTATTAAATGATACAGCCTAATTTTAATTTCCTCACAATACCAGATAGTTTCGATGACTGCTGATTTATAATACAGTTTGAGGTGTTCTTCATGAACCTATTTGGGGTTTTCTTGGCAAAGATACTGGAGTGGTTTGTCATTTCCTTCTCCAGCTCATTTTACAGATAAAGCACTGGGGCAAACAGGGTTTAAATGACTTGCCCAGGGTCACACAGCTAGTAAGTGTCTGAGGACATATTTGAATTCAGAAAGATAAGTGTTCCTGACTCCAGGCACAGCATTCTACCCTAGCTGCCCCAGTTTGAGGTATTTGAGTTATTTGCACTATTCCCCTGTCATCCCTACTTCCTTTTATCATTCTCCTTGATATATCACATCTTTTGTTTTGAATTTTGTTATTATTTTATCAAGTTCTACAAAGTATCCCCTTGATAATTTGATTCGTATAGTATTAAAAGTATAAATTAATTTTGGTAGTTTGTTATTTTTATTATATTGGCATGGCCTATCCATGAGCACTGAATATTCCTCTACCTATTTAAGTTGTTCTTTACTTCTTTAAGGAGTACTTTGTAATTAAATCTGTACAAGTCTTTTGTGTGCTTTGGTAGGTTGATCCTTGACTATTTCATGCATTTTGTAGTTATTTGGTATGGAATTTCCCTTTTTATTATTGCTTCTTCTGTTATTATTATTTAGAAATGCTGTTGATCTTTAAGGGTTTATTTTGTAGCCTGAGACTTTGCTGAAGCTATTATATAAATTAGTATCTTTGCTGTTTCCCTGGGGTTTTTCAAGTACAGCATCATAGTATCAGCAAATAAGAATAGTTTTATCTCTTCTTTACCTATCTTTATGACTAATTTCTTTCCCTTATCTTATTGCTGTTGATAACATTTCCAGAACTATGTCAAATAACAATAGAAGAATGGGCATCCTTGGTTCACTCCATCTTTATTGGGGAAAGTTCTAGTGTATCCCCATTGCATGTGATGCTTGTCTTTGGTTTTAGATGCTTTTTGTGACATTTTTTAAAACAGTCCCTTTGTGTCTATACTTTGTTGGGTTTTTAGTATAAAAGAATTTTGTACTTTGTCAAAAGTTTTCTGCATCTAGTGAGATGATCATATGACTTTGGATGCTTTGGTTTTTACTATGATTAATTATGTTGTTTATCTAATGTTGAATGATCTTTGCATCCCTGGTGTAAATCACACTTGGTCATAATGAATGATTTCTTGATTCAATCTCTGTAGTCTGTCTGATAGGATTTTGTTTGTTTTTCAGTCGGTATGATATTGGCCTATAGTTTTCCTTTCTGTGTTTTATCTTTACCTGATTTAGGTTTTAGGACTACATGTATCTCATAAAAAGATTCTGGTAAGGTGCTTTCTTTCTTAGTTTTTGAGAATAATTTGTAACATATGGGAGCTGTTCTCTAAATGTTTGATAAAATTCTCTTGTGAATCCTAAGGACTAGGAGTTTTTTTCCCTTTGGTCTTTACTATACAACTGTATCCATTGCTTTTTATGAGACTGGGTTATTTAAGATCTCTAACTGTTCTTCCAGTACTTTGAATATTTTATATTTTTGAAGGTATTCCTCTATTTCTTTTGTGTTCCTAGTTTTGTTAGCATATAATTATGCATTTTATGTTCTGATTATTCTTTTTATTTCTTCTGCTTTTGCCGTGATTTCACCCTGCTCATTTGCTTTTCATCAATTTGATATTCTCCTCATTTCTTTTAATAGGATTAGCTACGGTTTAAACAATTTTATTGGTCTTTTCAAGGATCCAACTTTTAGTTTTATTTATCATTTCTATGGGAATTGTTGTTTCCAATATACCTATTTCCCCTCTAATTTTTTTTTAATATCTCCTCTTTTGTGCTTATTTTAGGTTTGTTTATTCGTTCTAATTTTTTAAATGCACCCACAGTTCATTAATACCATGGCCTAGAAGAGCTTGCCTCACAGATTAGAGGAAGCCACTTTTTCCTCAGGGACTCCATTTCACTTTTGGACAGCTGTAATTGTTCAGGAAGTTTTTACTTACATTGAACTAAAATTGACTTTTCTGTTACTTCAATCCATTGTTCTTTATTCTTTCCTCTGGGGCCAAATGGAACCAATATAATCCCTCTTCTGTGTGACATTCCTTGGGATATTTGAAGACAATTATTATGCTCTTTCATTCATTCATCCATTCAATAAGCATTTATTAAGGGTCCAACATGTGCCATACATTGAGTGCTGAGGACATAAAGTCAAAACTGAAACAGGTTCTACCCTCAAAGGAAGGTTGGGGATAAACAACATAAACACACACAAAATTAAATATAAAATATATACAAATTTCCTTGGGTAGGGACCAGTATGGACATCCATGTGGTAAGGTGATATCCCCCACATACAACATGGGGATATCATATGGCTCAAGAGGGGCAGAATGGGCATCTCCTGCATCTTCTCACCCAATCCTTCTCCAAGGGAGACTTTAATTCCTGCCAGGAGGGGAAGCAGGAGATGGAAGCCAGAAGTTTACACTTTGTTTTCCTCAAAGAGAGTAGGTACCAGGCTAAAATGATATCTATCTGTTCCCTTAAATATTAGTAGTCTACCAGGGGTGGGGAACCTGTGGCCTCAAGGCCACATGTGGCCCTTCAGGTCTTCAAGTGTGGACCTTTGCCTGAGAAGTTTGGATTCAGTCAAAGGGACTCACTTGAGGACCTCAAGGCTGGAGGCTCCCCAACCCTGGTGGGGGATGTGGTTTTCTGGTCTAAGCTAACTTCAATTCTCCATTTCATTAATAGAGGAAGCAGGACCACCAAGCTCTAAGTCTTGATCCCTTCCCCTCTAAATCGCAGTTCCACAATGAACCACAACAAACAATTAGCAAATAAACCCATTTTTTCCCCAAATTGATAGCAAAAACAGAAATCAGAGAAAGTAGATACATGAGAATATATACCAGATAATACAGAGTGGAGGAGTGCTTACATTGGGAACAAGGTAACTTAGCTCAACCAAGAGAGAGTGTCCTGGATCTCATTGGGGTAAGTTCCCCTGAAGTCTCTAGGGGGGTAAGTTGGGAATAGGGACATGATAGAGATAGCCAGCTCCTCTCATGTCACCTTCTTCCCAGAATATTTTCCTTCAGCAGCCTGAAGTGGGATTGGTTTCATTCATCTTCTCTCTAGAAGCTGCAAGCCAGAAGCATCTAAAGTGACTTTACAGCCCAAAGCAACTCAAAGAAAGTACAAAGGAGACTGAAAACACAGAAATTCTCTCAAGCTCTCACCCACTATCCTGCCACTCACCCAGTCCCCAGCTCTGATCTCCACTGATGAGAGAGTCCCATACCCACTGGTCTTTGGGACTGGGGTTACATCACTATCTTCCCTGACCCTACTAAACAAGAAATCTGGGGAAGCCCAAATCTTCTGAATCGATCTAAAGTCTAAAGTAAAGGCTGAAAGTCCCTTGCCCCCAGGAATATGAATATTGACTAGCCACCCATTTCCCTGACACTCCCTCAGCAAAAACAAGCACCAGTTTCAGGTCCACCCTTTCCTCGCCACAATGTCAAGTCCTTCAAGACCCTGAGAAGAACCCTATAAAAACCAAGCATCCCAGCAGACCTGATCAAGTTACATCTGTTCTGACTAGCTCTCACGTTGTATTTACCCTCAATAAAGCTTACCTGCTTTACTTTTTTCTAGACTGCTTCCCATCTTGGGCTTGATGGAGTGATGGAACCTGGCCCCCTAAAAGGAAAAGATCATGTTTTGAAAGAAACCCAGTCCCTGAATTTTCCCATACATTCCAGCAGCCTAGATTACTGGCAGCCTCTGCCCAAGGCATTTGGCCCACCTCAGCCCACCTAGATCACTTTATTAGCTTATTTGATATTCCTTTTCACTGTTGCACCTGGTCCACCCCAGACTACTTACCACTCCTTAATCCCATCCAGATCCTTTCACAGTCCCTTTTGTATATTAGCATCAGTCTCACCCCATTTAGTTGCAGGTTCACTAGGAACCCTGAGGGCTTCTATTGGCATTACAGTAAAATTTGCCACTTGACTGGAAATTGGTTTGAGTTTGTGAATTCTTTCCAGGTGGATACCACCCTGCACCCTGACATTTTTGAGTTCTCAGAAATCCCAAACCAAGTAGACTGTATTCTGTCTTGTGAGACTCTGGCCTCCCAGCCACCACAGTGGTCAGTCTTGACAGCCAACCCTATTTCCCAAGCCAGCTTAAGTATTTCCTATGCCCCAGTCATGAGACCTCCCTTCTTTTCCCCAGCTCCAAGGCTGTGATTATGACTGGCCTATCCTGAACCATGTATCCCTCAGGTTCTTCCTCCTGTCAGCATAAGTGTTACAAAAGGGAGGTGGTTTCTCCTTCTTTTTACTGAACTTTACTCAAATTACTCAGGTCTTGATGACCCTGCACCACCTTAGCTGTCTACTCTCAGTCCTTTCCCTACCTCACTCCCCCACTGTAGTACTAGTAAATCTGTTAGGCCAAAAGAACAAGAAGGGATCTTTGGGATGGTTAATCCAGCCTTCTCATTTTATAGATCAGAAAACTGGGACCCAGAGAAGTTTTGCCCAAGGTCCTATAAGTTATAAGTGGCAGAACTGTCTCTTGAAAATTTAACATAAAAATGTTGCATTGTTTCAACTATTAACACAAGAGCAAGGCTGTTGGCCTCCTCAGTTAGTCATTTACAAAAAAAGATGGACTTTTTAAGGAGGTATCTGTCTTTTGCTGGGTTCCTTTCTTTCATAGTTTACTATTTCTATTTTTGTTCTGAGAGGTCAAATCAAGGTTGCTTTATCACCTGAATCCTTTATTGAATAGGATGAATTCTGAGCTTAAAGCCAAGTGAAGCAACAGATTAACATTTCAAAAGATGCCTAAATGGTGGTAGAAGATTTTTGTTTGTTTTTCTTTTTCTCTCTCTTTTTTTTTTTTTTTGTTCCTGGGGTCTGTTCTATGCATTGGGGACTAACAGAACAGCAAGATCAGGGTGGAAACTGGAGGGGTAGGGAAGTGTAGAGGGGGAACAAATGCAGCCTGGTGCCCTTGTAAAATCATTACCTAAAGGTCTTTAAAAACAGGTAGAAGTTGTCCAACCACATCTATTGTCAAAAGTCATACAAAAACAAAAGCTTCTCTTTTTTTTCCTGAATGTAAAAATATGTAGGAAAACAAAATACTTATCTACAAGTTCCTAAATGCATATAGCAGATCAATTCAATCCAGACATTTATTAAACACCTACTATGTGCCCTGCATTGCTAAGCCTTGTGGATACAAATAAGAAAAAAAGAATTCCTTGCCTTCCTGGAACTTACTATCACTTGAGGGAAGACAACACATGAAAGGAAGCTAAAAAGGCTGAGGAGTGGTGGCCAACATGCGGTATGGTGTTACTTGGAAAAGACTAGCATAATTGTTGATAGAAGGTTTTAAGTCCTCTCTAAAGGAAAGATTTGGAAGGAGTTTAGTGCTCAGTGTTCTAGTCACCCAATCAGAGAATAGGCAACTGAGAGTGAGGTGAGAGAAGGCGTTGATATCAAAACCTGAGTCATTCTGCACAGTGATGAGATTTCCTGTGATCAGCTTATCCTGGGGTAGGGCATGATGGTCAAGCCAAGTAGAGCATCTGATGGAAAATGGAGTAGATCAACACTAATAAAATATTAATGTGATGTCTTCTGGCTAGAGAATAGAGTCTGGAACAGGGGTGTGGTAGAGAAAGGTTATATTTGTCCTAATGTATCTCTTGCCAGGTGCACATACAAAGTGACTGATGGGAAAGAGGTAGGGAGTTATTTTCCCTATTCAGTTGGGGAGGGGGGAGTTTCCTAATGATTAGGATTACCTGGAATTGGAATAGGCTACCTAAAGGTATTGAGTTCCTCTCGTAAAGACTTAAGGTCTTCCAGGGAAAGCTGGGCTACCACTTTTGAAGATATTTAGAGGTGATTCCTATACTCTGAGGTCTCTCCCCACTCTTGAAATTTTGTGATTCTATGATTATTCATGAAGGGAAGGGGTCAACTTAGGATAGTTATGGCTTTTTCTAGCTCTTACATTTGCCCTTATTATTTATCCTTGAATAGTTCTTGACCATTATAATTCCTGCCTTCTCCCAGAAACTGAGTCAAATGAATGTTGCTGCTATGACTGCTGCTGCTGCTATGAGGGCTTGGGCACTAGAACACTAGGCTTGTTGGCTCACACCCCTGCTGCTGCTCTTTTCTGGGGACCCAGGACATCAGACTGGGACAGTAACCACACAGTACTAAGAATATTCCACTCACTGCCCTCATCAGTGAAAAGCCTTCCATCCACTTATACTATGCCTGGAGTCCCCAGTGGTTAGCACACTCCCACCATCTCTTATCTCACGTCCTGCTTGCTCATCTGCCTCAAGCACTCTTTTCTACCTCATCACACCCATTCTTAATTTCCCCCATCTATGATAATCAACCCTAGATTTCCACCAACTTTCCTAATTCTCCAACCCCTATTGCCTTCTCTTTCACTCTCATTCACTACAACCCTAACCCTTCAATGTCTTACTCCATTTCTGCCAGCCACTACACTCCTACTTTGCCCTCTGGAAATCCCATTCTATAATTAACAAACTTCTCTTTATTTTAGACTTCTTCCTCTCATACTCCTTTGATCTTCTGGCTTTCACTGAGACCAAGCCACCTGAATGACACTAACTCTAACCTCCCTTTCCAGACGGGTAGCACTTTCTCTTATATTGCACCCCATCTCTCCCCCCAGTCCCACCCCCATACACACACACACATACACACTGGTTCTGGAGATTGAGTCAGAATACTCCTTATTCCATTCTGGCACTATCAGATTTTCCCTCTACTACCATCACCCAGTAACTTTTCCTTCACTGAGGTTTACTCTATCTAAATACATCATCCAATCCAGATTCTGGTATCCACTAATCCCGAGGACACTCTTACTTTTTCAGTGAGTTTAGTGCCTGGCTCACAATTTCCATCTCCATTCCAACTTTGCTCTCATATGAAGAGATGTTGGTATATTTGTTAATGTCCCTTCAAATAACCTTAACCTCCCATTTACTTAATCAGTTCAACTCCCATGATGGACTCCTCCTCTTGTCCACACTGGCTACACCCAAAGGTAGTCATACTGATATTGTTGCCACCAACCACAAGGATTCAACTTCTATGATCTAGAACTCTGAACTTTTATTATACAATCATAATCTTCTGTCAGTCCATATCTTCCTATGTTTCCTTTCTCCCAAGCCTATTCTTCATTTTTACCACAATCTTCAATCTCTTCACCCCTCACTTCTTACAAAGGCTGTCATCCCTACTTTATTTACACTCTTCTTCCATCCCAATCTCAACCCATTAATAAACCAAATCGAATCTACACTGTCCTTTACTCTTGAACCCCTCATTCCCTTGTCCTATTATTATTCATGCCTTCCCACCATCCAACTCTTCCACTTCTACTCACAAGCTGCTAATTAGAGCAGGAGAAATAATATTCAGAACTATGGACTAGGTTCAGCACAAATTTGTCATCTAATCTCAACTGGATACTCATTGCATCAAAGCAATACTTTTTCTTCTCCCTCTCACTTTAGTCTTCAATTTCTCCCTATCTACTTATTCCTACCTTGTCCCCTACAAACAAGCCCTAGTCATCTTTCTTTTAAAAGTCCTCCTTAGATCCCACCACCCTGCTAGCTATGTCCTTTATCTTTCCTCACTTTCTCAACCAAATTCCTTAGAAAAGCTGTCCATATTTGATCCCTCTATTTCCTCTCCTCTCACTTTATTCCGTACCTTCTGCAGTATGGTTTCCAACTTCATCAGTAAATTGAAACTACTCTCTCCAAAGTTACCAATACTCTCTTAATTTCCAAATCTATTGGCCTCAAGTCTTACTCTCCTCAACCTCTCTACTGCATTTGAAACTGCAGACTGCCCTCTCCCACTTGTGAGGTGACCAAAGCTATGAGCCCTATGTCTCTAGACCAGAGCTGTAGTAAAACTATTCTCCACTTAGGGAAATGAGAATTGATGTGGAAGGATTTGCCAAAGGTGAACACAAAAAAATTGTATCCCAAGGTTATCTAATCAACACCAAAAAGCTGAGAGATTAGGAATCTACCAATACAGTTCCCATGTGCAAGGCTGATGTTTCCTACAACTAGAAAAGCATCGTTTTATTGATTCCCAAGCAAGGACTTAGCAAGAGAGATGAAATCTGAAGCTGTGTCAGTGCTGATGTTTCATTACCCTTGTCTCACCTTTAGCAGCTGGAGAAAGAAGATCTCAAAGCCCATTAAAATGCCCAAAGGATCATGGTATGCCACACCATTTTTCATCCTCTGCAAATTGTCTTCTTCCTGTCACTGTTATCAATACCCTCTCCCAGAAATGTCTCCCTGCCATATATATTCACATAACATTATGGCCACTCCCTACATATTTTAAAGTTTTATTGGTGCCTTTTGTTTTTTACACCATTTACTTCCTGATATCTCCCCCCAACTTTAACAAAGAAAAACAGCTAATAAAACCAACCAGCACAGTAGCATTTGAAGGTATATACAAAATTGCTTCTCCATAGTACCCCACTTCTCTACCAAAAGAAGAGGACTATGTTTCATCACTAATTCTCTTATTTCCCCTCATTTCTGCAATAAGATTCCAGATCCTTGGATGGAATAATGGGTTGGAATGGATCTGTCCAGTTTCAAGCAGAATCTGTTTAAAATTCAGAGAAACGTCTAGGCTTACAATTTCCATAATAAACCTCTCCCTTGCATCAGGCAATGCCATTTTACTTGGGGCAGCTCTATACAACATGCTTTTTCCATTTAGAAAGCCATCAGGATAGAAAGTCAAGAAAATATGAGCCTTAAAAAGTGGTATCTCTCTGGGACAATAGAGTTCTATAATTGTTATAGCAGCTATTTGTCAAGTCACCTAGAATTAGATTTAATTATAAGTTATAAACTCCTTGATGGCAAAGTCAGTGTCTTAACTTCAACTGTGTATCCCTAAGCCCAGTGCCCTGCACAAAAAAAAAAAAGGCTCTTTCTGGGAGGGGAAGGGTACCACTTATTTAAAATATTTATTTCACTCAATTACCAGCAGTCACTTTAAGTATGTTTTTTTTCAGATTCTGCTCTTTGCAAATAATGATAGTATCCCTGATGGGGAGAGAAAAAAAAAAAAACCTCTAAACAATATATTGGGAAGGCCTTAAAACACCTATACTATGTGACTCAACTTCTTAAAGATAGCTAAGGGACTCTAGATGCATAATAAGATATGCATTTTCGGATATAGCTAATACATACATATATGTGTATATAAATATACATACATATATACATACATACACATGCATGTATATATTTGTTACAAGGGTTGTTGTTTTTTTTTTTCAGTAGGGGAATAACTGGGAGGGAGAAAGGACCTCTTCCTCTCAAAAAAAGAAAGAAAAAGAAAGGTCATTTTTAAAGAATGCACAGCAGAGAGCAGAAGGAAGGTCAGAAGAAAAATGATAGACATTCAGGAGAGCTTTGAAAGTTAAATGTTGAATTTATTTTATATTTTAAAAGGAAAAACAAACTATAAATAATAGAGAGTAGCCATTTCATATACAAGCCTCTTTTTCTGTGCTACTCTGTATATGGAAATGCTCATTTTGTTTGGAGTTGAAGTTCAGAATTTTAAAAATAACACCCCTCCTAATGGCTACTCATGAGTACTGTACTTAAAATAAATTCACATTTAATCCCACTCTGCTCTGGATGAGGGACTTGTAAAGAGATAGGAACACATTTCCAAAGTTATAATGAAAGTCAATGAGTAAAGATGACAGTATATGAACTGACTACAGGTGAGATAGCAATCTCAATACATTAACTCAATACATTTCACTCCTTACATAAACTGACCACAGTAGAGATAGGAAAATCCTAGCTATGTGAAGACTTGATCAGGGAAATATCTTCATCTGAATAGTTTAAAAAAAAAAAGGGGGGGTGTTTCACTATCAGTGTCCTAGGAATTAACTCCTGACCTCCCAAAAAATAATTTTTGAGCTAAACTGAGGGCTTTGCAAGCCCTCAATTTCTTAAACAAGAAATTCAGAAAGGAGCATCAATGAAGTAAAACAAAAAACACACAGAAGCAAACAAAAAAATTCATCAGAGGCAAGTCACTTAATTTCTGACTGCCTCAGTTTCCTCACCTGTAAAACATGTTATACTTTTTTTAAAGATCTTTATTAAATTTAATAAGATAGTAATAAAATAGCCCTCAGGGGAGTGCTGGTAAATATTTAACAACCAGCTGTCCAAAGGAAAAAATATATGTTTGACAGACTTTTAAGTACAGAAAAATAGACCCCCTTAAGTTATAGCATTATTTGAATTCACATAGCATATTTTCATTGAGCAGGAACCAATTACCATAATTTACATAATTATAACTTTGAATACAAAAGACAGCTAGGTAGTTCAGTGGATAGAGTACTGGGCCTAGAGTCAGAAAGATCTGAGTTCAAATCCACCCATGTGACCTTGGGCAAGCCACTTAACCTCTGTTCACCTTAATCCAGTGGAAAACAAAATGGCGAACCACTCCATTATCCTTGCCAAGAAAACTCCACGAGCAGCATTGGTGTCCATGGGATCATGACAAGTTAGATATGACTAAACAAATGAATAAACAACAATAGAAACATTTGAATGTAAACGACCATTTCAAAGGATCCACTCTTCTCACTCATCAGAAATTAGCTATACTAGAAGGTAGGAAATCCAAATTCTAGTCTTAGCTCCACTATCAGTACCTGATCTGAGCCTTGGTTTGCCTACCTATAAAATGTGGGTAATCATGCCTGCCTTATCTGCTTTCTAGAACTGTTATAATAATCATGTGAGGTAATGTAGGTAAATGTGCTTTCAAAAATAGATAAATTCTATACAAATCTAAAGTGATTTTCCCCCTTTAAATCATTCTTTAATGTATTCTAAGTGTTTCTTCTTCCTATGTTGCGTGTGATCTCCATTCTGCTGCTCATGAAATGTCAGTTTTTCTATTAGCCTATTGTCCCCCGAATATATCCTTTGAAAGATAGCATGGAATAATGAGTGGATAGAGGGTTGTCCTCAAAGTTAGAAAGACATGAGTTCATGTCCTGTTTCTGACATATACTAGATATGTGACCCTGGGTGAGTCATGTAACCTCTTGGTATCCCAGGTGACTATCTCTAAGTTGTAGAAAAGTTGTAGAAACTATCTGAGACTCTCAGTTGTAGAAAAGGTACCAGGTTTCATTGACAGAGGAAGTTTCCTCACCTGAGAGTTTCCTGTATCAGTGAAATCACAGGTTTAGACCTTATCCCTGTATAGCCTTTTATACTAGTTCTGGAGGTGAGGGGGTGTTCTTATTCCCCAAATTGATGGAATTAGAGAGAATGCCAGGCCAAGAGTCAGGAAGACGAGTCTTCCTGAGTTCAAATCCGGCCTCAGACACTTACTAGGTGTGTAATCCTGGGCAAATCACTTAACCCTGTTTGCCTCAGTTTCCCTTATCTGTAAAATGAACTGGAGGAGGAAATAGCAAACCACTTCAGTATCTTTGCCAAAAAACACTCCAAAATGGGGACAGGAAGAATCAGACACAAGTCATACAACTGAATAACAACAACCAAAATGGAGAGAAAACATCTGGACCCACAGTGATTTAAGAAATGAAGCTACAGCAGTCATTTACTAGATAAAATTTACCAATATCTTTTCCTGACTAGTAGTTTTGTACTTTAGGGGATCTGTTATCTCATCAGTGAAGATGTTCCTACCAATGTAGGTCACAATATATGCTCACCTCCTCAATCTGGGTGATTTTTGTTCACGTCCTTCCATAAATACATCATAGAAAAATCTACTCAGTGCTGAGAAGGCCTTCTTCTCCATCTTGTAAAATGATCTGGACACCTGTGCAATACTTACGCTGTCCGTGTGTGACCCTCACTCTATAACTGAACCCCCTCCTTTTCCAGACGTACTTGTGTTTTCGTCCTACTATATGAATGAAAGTCATTACTGTTGCTCTGTTACTGTCTTCATCCATCCATCATATGTCTTTTTTTTGCCCTTTGAATCAGTCACATTTTTACTTTTTTGGAGATGATGATAATGATGAGGAGGATAACAGTAGCTAACATTTAGATAGTGCTTTCAGGTTTAGGAAACATTTTACAAATATCTCACAACAACCTGATTATTATCCCCATTTTACAGATGAGGCAGACAAAGGTTAAGTGACTTGCGCAGGGTCACACAGCTGGTAAGTGTCTGAAGCCAGACTGGAGCCCCGGTCTTCCTGACTCTTGGCCTAACTCTCTACCCACTGTGTCACCTAGCCTTGTTGGTCCATAAGTTACAGCCGTATAGCTGTGTTTTCTTCCCTGTTAGAATTTTAGCTCATGAAAGACAGAGGACTGTCTTGATTGCTTGTAGTTGTAATTCTAGCACTTAGCACAGTGTCTGGCATACAGTACCCATTTAATAAATGTTTTTTCATTCATTTGTTCATTCATACATCTTTATGGCATCACTAGTAGAATATTGGTGTGCACAGTAAACTCTAAATAAATATTTGTTGAATTAATGTGATTTTTTTTACTCTCTCAAATACCATCCTTATCTCCAGAGTTCTATGTTGGATAATGGAGTCATTTAACATTTCTTATTTTTGAATTAAGTTTTCTTTCCATTTAGCAATTTCTCCTCCTTGCTCTTCACACCATTGCCTTCCAGGAACCATCCAAGTAAAATATCAGCCAAAACTTTGCATAATCGAAAAGAATGGGAACCTATAGTCAGCAAATCTCCTATTGTGGATAAAAGCAAAGCTAAGATTCAAGCCTGTATACAGAGAGTTGACATGGCCTTTCAGTAGAAACAGATACAAAAAGCTGTAGATATTTAGGGGGTATCTTATTGTAAAATTTGGATTGATATTATGCAATACTATACATATATTTTATGCATTTTTGAGTTTCTAAACTTTTTCTGTGTCTACTGGCCTTCGCATGTTGTCTGTGGCTTCCACAAAACTCCCAAAAAATTCCCATTTAATTTCATATGCCGACTTGTGATATATCAGAACCATGATGGGGAAAGTCTAGATGTGGAAAGGATAGCTGTAATCAAATTAAATCATTCATGCCTTCCTTTACTCATGTTCCTAAATAGTTCTTCATATAATTGGGCACAAGCAATACTAAAGTAGTCTCTTTTCTGGAAAATTTCTCGTTGTCCCTTTATTCATAGAACCCCTCATCTGTGTAGTTTTCTGTCATTCAGATGCTTAATAGGTTATCTATAATATGCAAGGCACTATGATAATTGCTTTGGAAGGGTACAGAGAAGAATAAGACTCAGTCTCTGCCCTCAGAGATCTCATAGTCTGATATGAGAGATAAGACATGAACACAAGTAATGACAGCACAAAGTTGAATGTGAAAATTCAGAGCTAGTCAAAGGAATGGAAAGAGGCAGTGGGTAGCAGATAGTTGGGCTTGGAGCCCGGAAGACCTGACTTCAAATCCAACCTCAGATGCTTACTAGCTCTGTGACCTAGGGCAAGTCTTAATCTCTGCCCATCTCAGTTTCCTCATTGAAAAGTGGGTATAAAAATAGCACCTACTACACAGGTTATTGTGAGGATTAATTGAAATAATATTTGTAAAAAGCACTTAGCACAGTGCCTGGCACATAATAGGCACTATATAAATACTTATTCCCTTCCCCCTTTGACCCTGATTAGGAAAGAAACAATGGAGGCAGAGGGAAGGGGCAATGGATCAGGACCTGAAAGGACAGAAAAGAACTAAATGATTCTTTTCCTCCTTCCTTTTTTCTTTCTTTTTCTTCCTTTCTCTTTTTTTCCTTTATTTCTGTTTCTTTTTTTCTCTTCCTCCTTTCTTTTCTTCCTTCCTTTCTCTCTGTCTCTCTGCCTCCATCTCTGTCCCTTTCTATCTCTATTTCTCTGTCTCTCTTTTCTTTCTCAGACCTGTGGTTTCATTAGTTTAGGAAATACCCAAATAGAATGCTACCTTTACCACTATAATTCACTTTGATGGATTACTTACCTATTTCATTGATTTTTCCACAGATGACTTCAAACTCAGAAATATACACATGTGCACACACACACACACAGCAAATAGAATAGACTAGTGCATGCTCAATTAATATCTCACCTTACTTTGATAAGGAGCTATTCAATTCAGTTAAATTCAACAAACATTTACTACGCATCTCTTATATATAGACCTGGGAAATCTTCCATTTGTCTCTTGGACTCCTGGAAAAGCTACTCCAAGCTAACTATGGTAGGTTCATATCTATTCAAAACCATAGATCATGAGCACTGATCAATGTGTTTACTTTTACTAATCAAAGAACATAGTAGTTCAAACAAAAGATAGTTAATCAAGCAACAAAATAAATAAAACGATAAGAGAAAAATTCCCCCATGTACACATAGGGTATACTTTCATATAGATTACCTCATCATCAAAGAACATATGAACCATACATAGAAAGTATGCCGTTAGGGAACATGTGTGGCCAGGGAACATACTTGACAAGTCACATGTCTGCAATCCTTATGGCCAGGGCAAGTCAATCAATATTTATTTTTAATAATATTTTATTTTTCCCCAATTGCATATAAAAACAATTTTTAACATTTGGGTTTTTTTTTAATTTTTGAGTTCCAAATCCTATCCCTCCCTCCCCTTCTCCTTCCCTGAGATGGTAAGCAATCTGATACAGGTTATACATGTGCAATCATGTAAAACATCTTCATATTAGTCATTTTGTGCAAGAAAGCAGAAAGAAAGATGGGAAGAAAGAAAGCATGCTTCAATCTGTAATCAGATGACATTAGTTCTTTCTCTGGAGGCAGATAGCATTTTTCATCCTGAGTCCTTTAGAGTTGTCTTGTATCATTGTATTGTTGTGAATAGCTAAGTCATTCACAGCTGATCATCACATAATGTTGCTGTCACTGTGTTCAATGTTCTCTTGGTTCTGCTCACTTCACTCTGCATTAGTTCACATAAGTCTTTCAAGGTTTCTCTGAAATGATCTTGCTTGTCATTTCTTATAGCACAATAATATTCCATCACAATCATATACCACAACTTGTTCAACCATTTCCCAGTTGATGGCCATCCCCTCAATTTCCAATTCTTTGCCACCACAAAAAGAGATGCTATAAATATCTTTATATAAATAAATTCTTTTCCCTATTTTTGATCTCTTTGCGTTATAGACCTAACAGTGGTATTGCTGGATCAAAGGTATGCACAGTTTTATAGCCCTTTGGGCATAGTTCCAAATTGGTCTCCAGAATGATTGAATCAATTCACAACTCCACCAACAATGCATTATTTAGTGTTCAATATTTATTAAGTGCCCACTATGTTCCAGGCATTGTGCTAAGTGCTGATGATAACAAAAATAGGCAAAAGACAGTCCTTGCCCTCAAGGAACTTACACTGTAATGGGGGACACAACATACAAATAAATATATGCAAAGCAAGCTATGTATAGGATAAATAGGAAATAATTAACAGAGAGAAAGCATTAGAATTAAAAGGAGTTGAGAAAGACTTCCTGTAAAAGATGAGATTTTAGCCTGGACATAAAGGAAGCCAAGGAAGTCAATAGGTGGAGTTAAGGAGGGAGAGCATTCCAGGCATGGGGACAGCCTATGAAAATGCCCAGAGCCAAAAGATGAAGTGTCTTGTTTATAAACAACCAGGAGGTCTGTGTAGACTGGAAAAGTAGGAGGGGGCTATGTAATGAAGACACGTACATAGAGGGCATATGCATAAGGGGCATTCACAGAAGGAACATGCATAATCAGGGCATATGTATAATTAGATCAACTTCTCTCTCCAATGCTGCAAATGTCCTCTAGTGATATAATCAAATGGTTTTCTATTGCTTTCTGCTGATTTTATCCGGTCACCACTAGGTGCCTTGTCTCTGCTGGTGCCATGCACACTATTTAGTGAGTTATCTCTGATACACATTGCTCTGCTAGTTGCTATTGAATCACTCTACTGGTCTTGTTGTTTCTTAAGACTCTTTCTGCCACCAGCTTCTTGAGTTCATCTTATAAGGTCCATCTGCCATCCATTTTTTCAATCTCAGTTCCACTCTGCTAAGGTGCAGTGACTAGAAAGTCTCTCCTTGACAAAGACAGGCTAACAACTCTTTAGTGAGAACTGGAGACTATGAACCATCATACGGGAATGGCTAAACAAAAGTCAGTCAGTCTCTTCCACCTGAGGTGAACTTAATTATTTTCTTTTACCTCCCTGTGACTAGGGATAAATGGCAATCTTTTGTTCCAGACAACTGTTTGACTTAGGGTTAGAAATGTCAGAAGTCCTCCCCAGTTTGATAAATAAATAATACCAAACCATAACAAAAGCTAACTGAAGGAGGCAAGGTCATTATTCTTTACACCACCACCCTCAACCAAATTACTGCTGGGAAGGGGCAGGAAAGCGGGGGGTGGGTCTCAAAAAGACTTGGTCTCAGTGCTAAATTTTAAAAATACAATGAAAATACACAATCTCTCAACATCTCATAGTACGGAATTTGCAATTGTGACAAATTGTCTTTATATCTTGGCATATAACACAGTCATAGAGCATCCCAGATATACAGCATAGTGAACATAGAAATACCTGACACCTGGTTAGGAGTATGCTAGAGGTTGCTTATACTGGCTCAGAAGAGACAATTGTTAAATTTTCAGTGTGAACATTCAGACCTTGGAAATTAGCAAACACTATAAATCAAACCCTGATTTATTATTTTGTTGATTTCTAAACTTAAGAAAATTATGGAAAAGATGCTAATAATGCACATTAAACGTTAAAGCATGTCATTCATAATTTAGGGGAGGGCTAGTTGTTAAACATCTACCAGCACACTCCTACTTGACATTCACATTTAAGCCACATTTAGCGAACTATAATGCATGTGACAAACATAATACATAACTCATAGTCAATAGAGTATATGTCATGGCATAGATTGAATTGATACAAATTTCAATATAAACAAACATGACATCACATACCACAGTTCCATATAGTGACCAAATACATAGATTACATGTCAAAACACATTATGTACACATATAGCATAACAGAGCAATAAAATAATATTGAATAGCAAGCACGTCATATCCAGTGCATAATAACAGGTTACAGTTACAAACAAGGCACAAATGGACTCTAATAATGGGCATCATTGGTTCCATGGGTAACCACTTCTATTTCTCCTACACACTTATAAGTAAGCTTGGTTACTGGCCAAATGCTCCTAGCACTTCTGCTATGTCTAAGCTTGTGGATGTCTCAAGCTATCACTATCTCTAGGCTCTGTGGAAACCCTCTTTTCCCTAAGTGTCTTCACAACTTGAATATAAGGGGAGAAAGAGACTTCTTTTGGGTTGAGAATCCCTTGCCTTGTCTGAATGAAAGAATATCAGGAGCCAGAATAATTTCAGGTGATTTCCCAGCCCTTGAAGGTTAACAACATCTACTTTCTTTTTCATCTAATTTATCATCTTTTGAGCTACTATCTAGCTCTGACAATCTCTCCACAATGAGTGATCTAACTCTTCTTGCAATCTGGTTGGATAATTCTCCATCTCTCTTTCTTCCAGCTCCTGAGGAAGTTCAGCCTACTGCCCAGTAGACAATGGGTTGTTGTGATATGTTGTTTTTTTCAGATTCCCAAACATTCTCAAAGTCTATTTTGTAGATTAACATATTGCCTAATCTGTTAACTATTTGGTATGGAGTGACTTTCCATTGGTCAGCTATTTCGTATATTCCCGCACATCATGATTCTGTAGCTCAATGCTATCATTTTGCTGAAGATGCTGACATCAGACTCAAGTATCATACCATCTCATGTTTTTATCAGAGCTTTTCTAAGCTGATACCATATGGTATGCTTCATTCAGCCAACAGCATTTCAACCAAGAAACATACTGGTTGTGAATGTCTACGTATTCATCATCTTCTGAAACTCTAAAATATTGTCAACAGGTAAATGTGACCTCCCACCCAAGGCTGATATAGTGTGTCAATAAATATAATGTAAACCAGGGGTGGGGAACCTGCAGCTTCAAGGCCACGTGTGGCCTTCTAGGTCCTCAAGTGTGGCCTTTTGACTGAATCCAAACTTCAAAGAACAAATTCCCTTTATAAAAGGATTTCTTCTGTAAAACTTGGACTCATTCAAAAGGCCATACCCAAGGACCTAGAAGGCCATGAATGGCCTTGAGGCTGCAGGTTCCCCACCATTGGTGTAAACCTATGATGTTATTCTCAGCAGTATTGGTTACATGTACTTGAAATACCACATGTTGACTCAACAGAGATTTCTGCTAACCCAGTTTATTCATTGTGATTGACATGCTTAGGCTGTGGGTCTCTGCAAGGTATCAAAATAAGGTCTTAGACTTCTTGATTCATTTGTAATTAGTTTGTTTTCAAAGTATGTATTTTGGTTAGAGTGGATCCTAGTGGGAAAGTCATACAGTTCCATATCCTCTTAGCAGCTATAAAACCTTTTAATGCCTGGGCATACTGGGTAAAAAAATATATCACCACTAGGATATATTGTGTTTTCCTAACTCCTTCCAGACATAAAAAGCCAATGTTCACAAACTCCAGTGACTTGCTGGTGTGCATATGCAGCATTAAGTTGGTAGCACTTTTCTTTGAGCCTGCTGAGCACATCTCATACTTCTTATAAATATCTCCTGCCATTCTAGGTAAATAGAATCTGTTTTATATCAACTCTAGAGCTTTCTCTTGACCCAAGTTTCCAATATCACCTTGTAAATTTCTTGGTAATAAAACAAAATACCTTAGGAGTACCAACTACTTCCTGCTACCATGTCTGGGATTAAAGTACTGTGTTCTACCTCATAACTCCAAATTTTACCATCTCGCACCAGTAAGATGCCTTCTGAGAAATGAAGCTTGAATCCCCAAGGATTGTGTTAACTGTCATGACCACTCATCATCCAATTGTTCCTGCCATCAGTCACCTAAAAATAAGCTAGACAAGAAAGAATGATTCCTTGCAACAAGATTCATATTTGTTGATGGCATACTCCCTGGTGGAAGTCCCAGACTCTCTGCTGGACTGTCATCAATCAATCAATATTTATTAAGTGCCTGCTATGTGCTAGGCATTGTGCTAAGCACTGATGAAAAGAGATAAAAAAAAAGTTCCTTTCCTTGAAGATCTCGCCATCTAATGGGGAATCATAATCTAATGGGGAACCATTAGATGTCCAGCTTCCTGAAAATCACAAATAAGCTTCACCCTTTCTATGAATATCACAATATCTTTGGATTCTCACATCTTAAAGGATAGGGCATTCGCATTGATATTTGTCTTCTTTGAGATATCATACAGGTTGAACTCATAGTTAGATGGGATCACTACCCATGTCTATCCGGAAACATCCTCCTTAACGCTAAAAGAATGAAAGGCAACTCAATACATAGTCTCAGAACTTCTCAATGACCATCGACTTCAAAGACAAGGCTGATAATTTATGTGTGGAATAAAGAGCTTCACTGTCAGTAAGTCCTTATGCCAAATGCTAACATATTATTTCCCAGTAACCATCTCTCTTGATACAAAATTGTTCCTAGTCTTTCCAAGTTAGTTATTATCAGTATGTGGTATAAAAAACTTGCGAACATTAATGCATGTATGAAGCAATTGAGAAGTCTTTAAAATCTCGTTTATGTTTCTAATCTCAGTGGTCTCCCAAATGGTGTATATTAGGTCAGTCCAAATTGACTTCCCTGATTTCTTGTTTTTGATTCTTCTTAACCACCTACTCACGGGTGAAACCATTAAGATACTTAATGTTAACAGCATAATTCTTCATAAAAATTTTTATATTAACCATTAAATCCTATAAAAATTCTTAGACCTTGAAGATTCTTTGAATATGGCCAACTGAGGAGTGATAAAGTCTTCTCAAGGTCAGTACTATCACTATTGAAATGCTATGTGACTAACATACTTGACCAGGACTCTGCAAAAATGGCACCTCTCGATTGACAGCTTCAAACAAGCTTGTTTTAGATGATCCAAGGCTTTCACTAGTCTTTCCTCACGTTCCTTTGCCAAAGCCTGTGCAAAATCAGCAGATCATACAGGTACACCAACACTTCCATAAGCCATCAAAACTCCGCCAATGATCTTGGCCACAACCTACCCATGAAACAGGAACACACCAGCCCTAACACTGAGCTTCGTCATCAGATCTTCCATTCCTGAGGTGCTGGAAAGTAACCAAGTCAAACTTCTTTGGATCAAATTGGAAAAGTTAGTGCTTCTTTGAGGTTGTCACCATTGGCTTCTGTTTTTTTATGAAAGGAAAGGGAAAAAAAGAAAGAGAAAAGGAAAGGAAGGAAGGAAAGGAAAGGAAGATTCTATGAATTGCTGTATGCTAAGCACTGTACTAAATTTTGGAAAGACAGTCCTTGCTGTCAAGAAGCTTTCATTATAATGGTGGGAGACAACCCCTATAAGGGAATGCTAGACAATGAAATGTGTTTTGGCCTTCTTAGCCTCAGGGACTGCGGGTAGAATAATAGGGCAGTCAAGTGACATACTCTTTTCAGAGCCATTGGTAGTGTTTATTTGGTATTAAGTATTAGAGGAAGAGGTAGAAAGTGAGGTGGAAAGGGTGAAGCAGTCTCAGTGGCAGGGTATAAAATGGTTGAATTGAAGAAGCATCCTAGGAATTTCAGAGCTGAGCAGACTAAGTTCTCCCAGGTATGATCTTAAGAGGCTCAGTTTGTAACCTAGAGCAGCAACGTCAGCAGGAGAGAAGTCAGTTTCTTCATAGGAAGCATAGTTTGTCAGCATGTCTAACCATTTGAGCCCCAGTTTGCTGTCTGCAGGATCCTGCTAGTACTTTGAACAGAATAGACTTCGTCTTAATGTTAAGAAACCAGAGGTGTTCATTGGATTTGGACATACCAGAGATTGGCATCCACCTTCTTGATGACACCTATATATTTCTTCAGCACACTGATGTAGTTCAAATATGAGTAGTCCTTCTCACTCAGCCCACAGAGACCTAACACCCTCCTATACTAAAGAGGTATCTTTGACAGTTATCTGTCATAGAACAACTGGAATATAATTGGCACTTGGGCTTCACTATCTCAGATAGTGAAACAGATCAGGATACTTTACATCAAGGACTTCCAACCTTTTACAGTGCCTATAACCCTTGGCTTTCAGTAAAAACCTTCCTCCATCCTCCATTCAATGTGAAAGAAAATAAATTCTGCAGATAGAGATAATATAGATACAGATACAGATATATACACATATAGATACACACATATCATATATATAGTAATATATATGATATATATAGCTATGTATATAAGAAATGAAATGAAATAAAATAGATTAATTTTTCATGAAGAAACCTTATTCAGTTCATAACGCTTTTAGTATTATAAGGTTGTTAAATATTTATTCAAACCACAAATTTTTTCACTAAGTACTCCTTTTGGAATATTTCAATAAGAAAATATAGTAACTTATTAAATATTCCCTGGACCCCACTGCCAAACTTCTCATGCCTCCTCAGTGTACAAGGACCCCAAGTTGGGAATTTCTGCTCTAAATATTCAGTTCTTGCAGCTACTGTTGCACAAGATCCTATGAATTCAGACAGAAGGGGCCCAGGAACACTGCAAGGGGCCTGATTTAGGACTCAAGGGTGGAGAACTTGCAGTCTCCAGGCCACATGTGGCCCTCTAGGTCCTCAAGTACAGCCATTTGACTGAATTCAAACTTCACAGCACAATTAATAAAATAATTTGTTCTGTAAAACCTGGACTCAGTCAAAAGGCCACACCCAAGGACCCAAGGCCACATGTGGCCTCAGAAGTTCCCCACCCCTGATAGATTCTTCAAGGTCAGAGGTGCCCCCTCATCCCTGATTCATTCAATGGAATTCAGCTTCTGATAGACCCACACCTGGTTCTCCTCTTATGTGCACTCAATACGTATGTGTGACCGTTTAGTCTGTATTTAAAACAAGCGTTAGCTCAGTGTCTGAGGTTATGCTCTCCTGGTGCTGTTCTTCCCTCAGACTACCATTGCTTCTAGTCTTAGGTCCCCTTTTTTCCCCTCTACGAAGGGTGTCTCTGCCCACTAAGCCTTCCACTATTTTCCTGAGGCAGAGCCTGGGCAATCTAGAGTAGCGTCTCACTTGACTTCAAAGGTCCATACCTGGAAAGATGTCTCAGAACACTGCATGACCATTTTCTCAGCATGTCCTCCCTGTTTGTATGCTGTTCTGTCTGCTAAATCTATGTATTATACCAGTTCTGTGTAACTAGGGGCCTGTTTCTTTGGCTCATCAATGACAAGACTTCCTGCACAGTCCCCCTGAGAACTCGTCCAAGTCTTGCATGGTCCATGCACTCCACAGGCAGGATACCTCTGATTGCTACCCTCTTCAACAGATCCTCCAATATTGACCCAAAAGTGGAGGCCATCTCTTCCTTTTTGGGGAGATAGGAACTAGGATATTGGGGACATTCCTTGAACTTGCAGACTGGCTATCAGGACCCCATGGATATTCAAGTGTTATATTTTCAGTATATGTCATGTCACGTTTCTGCGGTAGAAAAGGGTCTTAAAAGTCATCTAGCACCCAGCTCTCCTATTTTCCAGATGAAGCAGCTAAGGCCTTGAGGGGTTAATATACTAAGGCCACACAAATATTAAGTCACAGAGCCAGTATTTGAACCCAGGACCTCTTACTCCAATGCTCATTCTCCTAAGAGTTCTAAAATACTTTTTTTCCTTTAATTTTTTAATATATGTTTTATTTTTCCCCCAATTACATGTTAAAACAATTTTTAAACATTTTTTTAAAAAAGCTTGAGTTCCAAATTCTATCACCTCCTAATATAAGGTGGCCACAGGTGGACATTGGATCTATACTTTATGACTTAGCTGCGCATAGTTTGTACCCTTAGTAAATATTCCAACAAGGAGCAAAAGAAAGCCTTGAATTTTATTTGCACTTTGTATGTTTGTAGGCCCCGCAAAATATTCAAACCTTTGTTACATAGAAGAGGGATTGATTTGGTTCAACTAAGCTCCAGAAGATGGAATTAGCACTGATGCTGGCAGTTTTAAGAATGCAGATCCTGGATTTTGGTTCAATATAAGGAAAGCTCACTGACAACTAAAACTGCAGAAATGAAGTCAGGTCTCCCATCAGTGGGAGACGTTCAAGTGGACTCTCAATGACTTCTGTTGGCTATCATACACGAGAGATGTCTAGGGATGGGAGAGGAGGTTGGACGAGATGAAAACTGAATTCCTGTCTGATTCTGAAATTCTGTGATCATCCCCATCTGACAGATGATGAAACAAACTTAAAGAAAGGTTAAGTGACATATCAGATCAGAGATCAGAGATTTACAGCCAGAAGAGATCTTTATCAAATCCAATACACTCATTTGACAGATGAGGAAAAGAAATGACTTGCCCAAACTGATATAAGTGCAGAACCAGTATACAAATATAGTTCTTCTGAATCCACAGACCCAAAACAGCAGCCAAGACTAGGGGCGTAAGAAAGGGGAGCAAGCATTTATTAAGTACCTGCTATATTCGAGGCATTGTGCTAAGGACTTCATAAATATTATCTTATTTAATCCTCACAGCAGCCCTGGGAGGTAGGTGCTGTTATCATCCCCATTTTACAGATGAGGAAACTGAGGCCCAGGGAAGTCAAGTGACTTGCCCAGAGTCACATAACTAGTAAATGTCTGAGGCGAGATTTGAACTCAGGTGTTCCTGACTCCAAGCCTAGCACTCTCCACTGCATCCATCAGCTAATTGCCTCTAGAGCCAAGGTCTCCTGACTTCTTAGCCCACACATTTTTCCCCCATTTTACCACACTGATCCATAGGGCTTGAGACACGTAGCCTGGGAAGGTGTTGCTGTCCTAAGGATGGTCATCCAAGGGTACTGCTCAGTTTAAAATCCTTATTTTGGAGGAAGGGAAAGCAGTAATTGTCGTTTACTCCCCTTGTCAACGACCCTAGAGAAAAAGAACTGTTCTCTCTACGGTTTTCATTTCAATTCAACAATTCAATTTAATTCAACACACATTTATTAAATTCTTAGTCACTATACTAGACACGGGGATATAAAAACATAATGAAAGAAAACTATCTTTGCCCTTGATGAGTTTAAATTCTAACAGGAGGGGAAAGGGGAGAAATTGTTTGTACTCAAAGAAATGTATAAAAGATATTTACAAAGAAAATACAAAGTAAGTGGAGGGGGGATGGTGAGGATACAGCATGTAGGCTGCTTGGCTGGAATGTTGAGTGTGCGAAGGGAAGTAATAGAAAGTAAGTGTGGGAAGAAAAGATGGATCCAGATGTTAAGACCTTTAAAAGCCTAACAGAGGAGTCTGTATTTTATCACAGAGGCTGCAGAGGAAGGCACTGAAGCTACTGCTGTAGGTATTTCTTTTTCTCCTTTTCCTCCCCCTCCTTCTCCTATTTCCCCTATGCTCCCTTCTCCTTCTGGAAACAATTATCTTTAGTTCATGTAATTCTCTAGAATGCTTCCAAAACCCTAACTCTGCTCTAAATAGTACCATAATCAATGTTTTCAAAAATATTGCTAATTTCCCCTGGTTTCTTGTCCAAGAAAAAAATACTGTACTCTTTGGAAGATTACTTGATAATGTTTATTTCTGTTATTCCAGCATTTGTGGAGTTAAGTTCTTTGATCTCAGGAACCCACTGAAGCTACTTGAGCAATGGGTGAAAGATACGGTCAGAAGTATACTTTAGGAATATCACTCTGGCAGCTGAGTGGGGGAGGTTGAATGGTGAAGGGAGGGACTGGAGGCAAGGAGCCCTTTACAGTGGTCCAGATGAAACTTGTCTATCTGCTGAGAATCATGCGTGGGGAGAGCAAAAACAGAAGAAGGATCGTCCAGCTAGGCGGGGATACATTAGCAAATGAGGATAAATCTGGTGTACATTTTCCAGTTGAATGATTTATTGAAACTAAAAGGCCATCCTCCCCTTTCCTTAAAGACTGCATCTTGACAATTTAGGGCTGTTAATTTGGTGTCTGTTGTCATCCGGAAAAGTGATTTCCCCTATCTCAGATGATGCACTTTTGTATAGCAGAAAAAGTACTGGTATGAGAGCCAGTAGATCTGGGCTGTAGCCAAGGGTACTGCTAGAGTAACTAGCTATGGGAGTTGGGTGAGGCAAGTCAACTCCCTGGGCCTCAGTTTCCTTACATGTAATATGAGGAGGTTGGACCAGATGACCTCTAAGAAAGTACCTCCCGGCCTTCATATTCTATGGCCCATTGCATTTCCCAAACCAGGCAAAGAGCCAATGAGAAAGAAATGTATATACCATTTTGGCATTGCTTTCCTTTGCATTTGCCTTTAATTAAATTTGGAATGAAATATAGTCTGCGATTAAACCGAGCAGGAGTGGTCAGCAGAAAATTAGGGGTTCAAGAGACAGGGAATCAGGCCAATGAAAGACAAGCTGTGCTGAGTCATAACAGCCTTTAAGCATATTAAATGCAACAGAGTTTTAAGAGGCCCTTCATTTGCACAAGGAGGGAAAGAAAATATAGTATATGCCTCAAATGAATCCCAGGAGGATTATGCCAGTATCACATGTACTTAACGGACTGGAAATCCTTCAATGTGAAATTCAGTTGCTTAGAATAAGCCATATGCCAATGGGAACTTGGCAAGCATCTTTCAGGGTTTTAGGCTATGTCTAAACACAAACCTATCTGGGAAAAAAATGTAACAATTGATTTAGGTTACTAATGGCTGGGTAAATGAACATCTGAAAAGATGAATGAATAAAAACCATTTATTTGGCACTTACTATGTGCTAGGTATTGTGTTGTATAGGAAATACAGATGCAAAAATGAGGAGGTCTCTGCCTTCAAGAAGCTTACATTCTAATAAGGAGAGACACAATGTATATTGAAGGAATGACTAGGGAAGGGTATTCTAAAGAACCCCAAGAATGGTGATTTGATCTATAGGGCAACCATTTGAGAAGACATCTAGGTGGTCTTTTCCATAGAATGCTGGATTTGAATCAAGAAGACCTAAGCTCAAATCCTACCTCAGATACTTACTTGTATTACATTGTAAGCTCCTCGAGGGCAGGGACTATCATTTGCCTTATTTTGTATCCCTAGCACTTGACACAGTGCCTAGCGCATAGTAGGTGCTTAATAAATGTATATTGATTACTAGTTATGTGATGCTGGGCAAGACATTTAAGTTCTTTGAACTTCAGTTTTCTCACCTATAAAAATAAGGATTACCTCATAAAGCTGTTGTGAGGATGAAATGAGATAACATATGTAAAGTAGTATACAAACCTTAAAGGGCTAAATAACTGTTATCATCATCACCATCACCACCACCATGGTGATTTTTATGACGTGCCCTCTCCAGATATTGCTTTCAAAACAACTGGCTGTTCTCAGCAATGCAAGGATCTCTAAAAGTCTAATGATGGAAACTGCTGTCTACATCCAGAGAAAGAACTCTGGAGTTTGAATGTAGAGCGAAGCATACTATTTGCTCTTTTTTTTCTTCTGTTTTGTTTTGTTTCTTCTTTCTTGTAGTTCCTCCCATTGATTCTAATTCCTCCTTAACACATGACTAATGTGAAAATATGTTTAATAGAAATGTATATGTAGAGCCTAAGTCAGGTTGCATGCCATCTTGAGGAGGGAGATAGGAAGGGAGGGGAAGAAAAATTTTAAAATCAAAAGCATGTGGAAGTGATTATTGAAAATTAAAAATAAATTAATAAAAAACAAAACAACCAAAAAAACTGGCTGATGAAGACCTGAGTTCAAATCTTGACATACATAGATACTTACTCCTATGTAACCTTGGGCAAGTCACTTCATTCTTCTGACCTTCATTTCTTCATCAATAAAATGGGGGGAATGGGTTAGATTTTTTTTTAAAGGATCCTTCCTGCATTAAGATCCTATGATCCTATAAATTTAATCAGTTTTTTGTTATTTTTCCAAAGGATTTTGTGGGTAGATAAATTTCAAAAGGTTCAGAGAAAAGATGATTAGGATCCTGTACTAAAATTCTGTAGGAGAAGCAAATAGGAGTGAGGAGCTCTAAAAATGAAATCCTGAAGATACAAAGAAAAACAATTCTGATGAGGAAAATGGAGAGTTGCCTAAAGAAATTGATTTTAGGTACACAGGGTACTCTAGATTTTTAAAAGATAGAAGCAAGGGCAGATGATGTAAGATAAAAATGTGACACAGTTCTGCAAGAATGTTTTCAGCTCTGGATGAGCTGAGACTGGCAAAGAAAGCTAAGGACATGAAAAATAATTTTTAAGCTGTATTGTAGGAAAAGAAGGATCAGAGCAAGAATAGGACCACTGATCAGGGTGAATGGGATAATAACCCACGAGAGAGAATTATCAGATCTGTGTAGCTTTAATTTTACTTCTGTAGATGGAATACACCCCCAGCTTGCATTCACACTTGAAGGTTGGGCTCCCAGAGATGACTGTGACTGATATTTCAAGATTCAAATTCCTAAGTATGTATAGGTCATGAGCCCCAACTGTGCACTTCCCATTAACACTCATGCCAGTAAGGCACAATTGACTCTTACCAAAGGCATTTACTGGGATGCTGTTGCAGCAAAACATTTCTCTCATAATTCTGGAGCATATTCACCCACAAATGCATGCACAGACCTTCAGTGGCAAGTGTGGGCACAAACCTAGAGTACAATGGTAATTTGGTACTCATGATGGGAAATGCATGTGGCCAAGGCCATTCACTACTCTGGCACTGCAGGACCTTAGAAGTTCTTCTTTTTCTTTTTGTGGTCTAATCACAGTGTTCCCTTCTGATGCAACCAAAAAGATTTTCATAATTTATGAAAGGATCACAGGATATGGCAACAATTTTACGGTTAGTTTTAACACTTTATTATCATTCTGGGCTTTATAGGCTGAGGAGGAAAGCATTGGTCAAAACTCTGCTTTACTAATATTTTCTTAGCCAATGATAAAGATCCTTGCTTTGAAAAGGATAGAAATAAAAATGACTATAGGAGTTGAAATCCTAAATCAGTAGGGAGACTTAATATGGTTAAGTTGCCAGGGCCTGAGGAGCTATATCCTAAACTACTAAGAGAAGTACATTTGATACTGAGTCATTGTCAGTAATCTTTGAAAGATCACTGATAACAACAGGAGAGGTTCAGCAGGAATGAAGGCAGGCAAATGTTTTTCCATTCTAAAAGGAAAAAGAATGGGATCAACAAACTACAGGTCTTATCAACTTGACTTTGATTCCTGGTAAAATTCTAGAATGTATGATTAAAGGCATAGTTAGCAAATACCTAGAAAAGGAAGCAGGGATCACAAAGAGCTAACATAGCTCCATCAAAAATATAATCAGATTAACAATGTTATATGGAGAAAAACAAAAATGTATGTAAACTGAGTGCTTTCAACTTAAACATATAATTTGAGTTTAGGGGAATCATCATTCAATGTGACATTCAGACTTACTGGATAGGTTCTAAGGTAGGTTCATTCCAGACCAGCTTCATTTTTTTTCAGGGTTTGCTAGACTGATACATCAAAGGAATACTGTAGATGTCATTTGCCTAGATTTTATCAAGGCATTTGGCAGAGAACTTCATGCTTTCATTGTGGGCAAGATAGATAGAAGCTAGACAATAGCACAGTTATTGAGTACTTGGACCCCCAAAGTAGTCATTAATGGGTTGATAGCAACTTAGAAGAGGTCCCTTCCAGCTCTGAGTTTCTGGGGGTATATAGCCTTAATCCATCCCAATTTTCTACAACTTTTCATATGTGAAGAGAAAAAAATTTTTTTTTCAGAGACAGAGGGAAAAATCATGGTAGCAGAAAGTACCAACAAGGCAAGTAATCAGTCAAAAAGAGAGGTAATCCCTCAAGGCAAGAATTTGCAGGAGGAAATGTTAGCTCCCTGCTTTCTGAGGCCAATGGGAGATCACCTATTCTAACATTTTCTTTTGATTGATGGGGAAACTAAGGCCCAAAAGAAGTGCCCAAAGAGCAAGATTTTCCCTTAGAGCTCTCTTGCAGTCTACCTAGTCAGTTTGAGTATTGAATTCAACAATGTGTGCACAGTCATTCCCATAACTCAAATTGCTTATATTTTCGATTTAAATCACTCATCAGTTTGTACTATTCCTGTCTAAATTCTTGTTTTTCCTCACAAAGAATTTTTAATTTCATTATCTTTTTTGTCTGAAGAAGGACTACACGATATGGTGTGAACTATTGAAAACAGTCTAAAGCTAAGGTTGGAATGAAATGGATGGATGCTGGTAATTCAAGGATATGAATATAGTAGGGCAATATTCTACAAAAAAATATATGGCATGATCCAAGTCTTGAAACTTAAATTCTTTGCTCAGTCCAGCTAGAAATATTAAAAAGAGTGCAATTCAGAGGACACTAGATGGATTTCCAGCAGTGGTTGGTTACAAAGTCAGGGAGGTCAATATGAAGAAAGTGCTCCACGAGGTAATTGTCAGGATTATCAAGATGATGGTTTGTTCTCAGGATAGCAAATTAAGCACATTCCCTATCTCTTCCACATCTGTTCTTCAGCCTGGTGTATTTGCCATGCCTCACTGTCACGGGAAGTGATCCCTCCCAGCATACCCTACTCCCCTTTATCTGCTATGTTTTTAAAAACCAAGAGATGATTACTGAGTTAGTAATAAACTGGCATTTCTCAAAGACTCATTGCTTAATCATGTCACATGCAGCCAAGTTTGTATAAAACCTGCATGCTAATAAAATGTTAAGTAGTCAACATGGTCTTAACCTTAAGATCTATGTCTTTCTGTGTTTTATGGGCTAACTTCCAAATGTCTGATGATTTTTCATCCTTAAAGCCTAATTGTTTCACACATTTCAAGTAAGAGTTACCATTTGCCTATGTCTTTCTTTTTCTTCAGGGTGCCATGCACAATAGCACCAAAAGAAAATCAAGAAATACTGAATCCTGTAAAAACACTATCTGACTATTCAGCTAGTAAGGAAATGGGTACATGGTGATGGAGTGGAAGGAACACAGGCTCACTCAGAATACCTGTGTCTGAGTCTTACCTCTGTCACTCATTGATTACATAGACCTGAACAAGCCTCTTTCCCTCTGGGTTGTAGTTCTTCATTAGTCAAATGAGCAGGTTAGACTAAAAGCTCATAGAATCACACAATTTCACAGTTGAAAGGGACTTCAGCATCGAAGACAATCCATCCCTGAAAAAGTCAAGCTAACAAGCATTTATTTAGTACTTATTACATATCAGGCACTATGCTAAGCACTGGAGAATGTAAGAAAGGCAAAACCATTCCCCATTCTCAATGAAGTCACATTCTAATGAGGGACACAATATGTAAACAACTATACACAAACAAGATAGATGGATGAATGGATGGATAGACAGACAAACAAAGATAGATAAATAGACAGACAGACATATACATACAGAATTAAATCGGAGATAATCTCAGAGGGAAGGCACTAAGATTAAGGAGCACTAGAAAAGGCTTCTTGCACAAGGTGGGGATTTGGCTGAGACTTGAAAGAAGCCAGGTGAAGCAAGAGGTGAAGAGAGAAAGAATTCCAGACATGGGGGACATAGTAAAAATTCAGCATCAGGATTGGAGAGTCTTTTACCAGGAGCAGCAAAGAGGCCAGTGTTTCTGAATCATAGAGTAAGAGGAGGGGAGTAAGATATTAGAAGACCGAAAGGTTGGAAAGAGCCAGGTCATGAAGGACTTTAACAGCCAAACAGGATTTTATACTTGATCCTGGAGGTGATAGGGAGCCTCTAGAGTTTATTAAATAAGGAATTATATGGTCAGACATACATTTGAGGCAGACCATTTTGATAGCTGAGTGGAGGATGGAATGGAGTAAGGAGAAATTTGAGGCAGGGAGACTAAATAGAAGCCACTGTAATAGAAGAAAGAATATACAATATTCTACAACATACATGATACATTATCCTCCAGCCATTACTTGAAGACCTCTAATAAGGAGGAATCCACTACCTACTAAGCTACCCTATTTCATTTTTTGACAATTTCCATCATTAAGAAGTTGAGGTTTTTTCCTATACATCAAACCCAAATTTGTCTCTCTGCAACTTCACCCCTTGATGCCAATTCTGCCCTCATAAACCAAACAGCAAAAGCCAAATCCCTCTTTTACATGACCACCCTTCAAAAACTTCAAGATCACCATCATGTCATCCCTTAGCTTTCACTTCCAAATATCCCTAATTCTTTCAACCAGCACTTATATGGCACGAATGAGGTCCTTCATTCTTTTTCCCTTCCTTGGACTCTCCACCAAATCTCTTTTCTTCCTAAAATGTGATGCAAAGAACAGAATACAATACTCCAACTGTGGTTTATCTGTGACTGAACTATCATCTTATTCTTGGAAACCATGCCTCTCTTAAGGAAGCCCAAGACAACATCAGTTTCTTCAGCTGCTGTATCACACTGTTGACTCATATTGGGCTTACAGTCCACTTAAACCTCTAGTCAGATAAAGTGCTATTTAACCATGCCTTCATTTACTCTTATTATATTTCATTTTATTATAGTAAGCCCAATGAACTAGATGTTCCAGGTTGTTGTTTTTTACCTTGACTGTCACATAGTATGGCAGATCTTTTTTCTCAGCCTCTGTAGCATCTACAAATTTAATAAGCTTTCTATCAATGCTTTTAATCAAGTTGATGAAGAAATTAAGCAGCACAGAGTAAAACATAAATCCCTGAGACACTCCATTGGAGACTACCTTCCAAGCTGACACTAAACCTTAACTCTTTGGGTTTTGTAATTCAATCAACTCTCATTCCATTGAATTATACTATCATCTAGCCCATATCTTCCAGAAAAAGAGCACAGAACTTTATCAAATATTTTGCTAAAATCTAAGTACATATGTTTATAGCCTTCCCATGATCTACCAGTTTAGTTTAAAAAAAAAGTAATGAAGTTTCATCTGGCATGACCTGTTTTTGAGGAGACCTTTCTGACTCTTGGTTATCATTTCCTTTTGTAGGTGTTTTTAATGATATCTTTGATAATGTGTTCTAAACTTTTACCACAAGTCAAAGTCAAGGCCACTGGTCCTTTTTTTAATATTGAGAGAGCATTTGTCCTTTATATTTCTAGTTTCCTATCATCTCTAATGCAATATGAAGGTAAAAATTCATCAGTATTATATACCAGTTTCATGACGGCATGCTTGTTTGGGTTCTGGATAATGGACAATGTTTTCATGTTGTCCTGGTCACCAGTGGAGTGAAGTAGGGTTGTGTATTTGCTCCCATGCTTTTTAGCATGATGTTTTCAGTAATGTTGTCAGATGCCTTCAACGAGGACGAAAATAGCATCAAGGTCAGCTACTGCACTGATGGTAAATTATTTAACTTAAAAAGGCTACAAGCCAAGACTAAAGTGGAGGGAGAGTTGATGCATGATTTTTTGTTTGCAGATGACTGTGAACTCAATGCAGCCTCTGAGGATGAGATGCAATAAAGTATGGACTGATTTTCTGCTGCTTGTGCTAATTTTAACCTAACAATTAACACCAAGAGAACAGAGGTTCTCTAACAGTCAATATCACGCCATCCATACATGGAATCATCAGTTACAGAAAATGGAGGAATACTGAATGCTGTGGATAAGTTCACTTACCTTGGAAGTGTATTTTGCAGAGTTGTACACAAAGATGATGAGGTTGATGCATGCATCGCCAAATCTAGTTCAGCGTTTTGGAGGCTCTGAAATAAAGTGTGGGAAAGAAGAGGCATTAGACTG
This sequence comes from Vombatus ursinus, assembly GCF_900497805.2. Taxonomy (NCBI): domain Eukaryota; kingdom Metazoa; phylum Chordata; class Mammalia; order Diprotodontia; family Vombatidae; genus Vombatus; species Vombatus ursinus. The sequence continues at coordinate 65,158,274 of NW_020948983.1, read as the reverse complement.
CCTAGCAAGCTGAAAGTCTATAGAATTATTGTGCTGACCTCATTGTTTTATGCCTGTAAAACCTGAACAGTACAGCAGCACCATGCCAAGAAACTGCATCGCTGCCATTCAAATTGTCTTAGGAAGAGTCTGAAGATCACCTGGTGAGCTAAGGTACCAGACACTGAGCTCTTTTCTTGAGCCAAACTGCTAAGCATTCAAACTCTACTGCAGAGAACACAACTCTGGTGGGCTAGCCATGTTGGAATGCCAAACATACATTTGTCTAAAAGACTGTTTTGCAGAGAACTCACATAGAGCAAATACTAACATGGAGGTCAGAGGAAGCAATACAAGGACACTCTCAAGGTGTCTCTGAAGAACTTTGCAATCAAATGCATGACATGGGAGACACTGGCAAAGGACCACCCAGCATGGTGTACCCATATCAAAGAAGGAGCTGTACTCTATGAGTGAAGCAAAATCACAGTAGCTCAAAATAAATGTGAAATGTGCACATTTAGAGACATCTCCACTTCAAATGTTCACCTGACCTGCAGTAGAGCCTTCTGATCTCATATTGGTCTGATTAGCCGCAGTTGGACACATTGTACCTTGATTCCAACATAGTGATGTTATTTTGGTCTTCTTCAAGAAGGAAGGACAACAACCAACCAACCAGTATGAATGACCACTCTATATGAACAAATGAAAAGTATTTATTAAGCATTCACTATATGCCAAGTATTGTGCTAAGTGCTATGGATACAAATGCAAAAAGGGGAAAGTCCCTGCCCTCAAGGAACTTATCTTCTATTGGAGAATACAACACATATTAGAACAGTAACATGGCTGAGAAGGAGTTACTGTCTGGGAAGCCACCAAGTGGATAAATGAAACAATAGAGTACTCTTTCTAGAATCAATGGTAGTGATTACAGCTTTCAAAGAAAGATAGAATGTGGGGTAGGGGGTGGATACATGCTCCACAGCAGAAGGGAAAATGGCTAGAATGAAGATGAGGATCCAAAGTCTCAGAGAGTAAAGAGCTGAGTATTTTAGCTCCTCCCAGGCATAGCCTCTGGTGATCTGATTTAAAGGGTAGCACAGCAGCAGCAGGAAGAGTGTCGGGGCAGAAAATGGCCAAAATAAAGTAGTTGCATGGGCCCAGAGAGTGAAAAGCAGAATAAACGACTCAATCATTCCACTCCGTCACTCTGTTTTCACAACATTAATTATTATGACTGGACTCTTAAAATATGTTCATCTGTGATGGGAGCAGAGTCTCAGAAATGTAACGGAAGCCTGCTCATCACAGCCTCAGTCCATACTGGAATATTGACGTCTTGCCGTGTGGGAGCAGTACCAGACTCTACCACAAGATACACACTTCTGGCTACTTCCCAGTTAGTGCTTTAAGGAGTAGTCGTAGAATCATGTACGAGGGATATTTCTCCTGGGGAAACCCAGATACTAGTGGCATCTTTCCCAAGTTCTCAAGGCTTACCTGGGTCTTAACATTGTTTTGTGAATAATCTAAGCTGTAGCAAGGCATAGAATCTGGCCAACATAGGACAACAAATTGTCATTTCTCTTAAAATTTCTGTTAAGGCAACAGTCAGCTACAATGTCATCAAAAGGCAGCTCGCCCTTCAGTGACTCAATTACTTCTCCCCAGCTTTCATCCTTACAGGAGTCACTCTCCTTAGCTATGGTGTTGACCTCTTCTGCAAACATGATATTACTAGGTGTGATAGGAGACATTTATTACTGAATGATAATAAAGACTTCTTTCTCTTGGTTTCTCAACAATCTATTTAATGATTAATTAAGAGTATGGGTTAGTTTTCAACCTACTGAATGTGAATACCTCATGAGAATCCAGAAACAAAGTGTCTGATCTCTTGGACTATCTTAATGAACCTTGGTGAATTTGGCCCAAACAAATCTTCCAGCAAGTCTATTTTATGTTATTGTCTGTATAAGAAAGTCTCATCTTGCATCAGAGTTCCATTGATCTCTCTGAATAGGGAAATCTGTGAATTTCCAGACTGATAACAAAGATTTTTCTTTCTCTTAGGCTTTTGTCTATTTGTTGTGCTATCTTTAATTTTTATTAATGGTCAAAAATAAACCCAGTAATACTGCGACCTACTGAATGCCTAAGTCTCATGAGTAATAAGGTGTCTTTGGATTGTATGGAGAGAGAGCGTGGGATGGCAGGGTGCCATGAATCCTTGAATAGCAAGAAAATACTGGTAGACAACTAAAGACATCATCTAAAATCAACACCTTTAATCTGAATCAGTGCAGCTGCTGAAGCGAAACCAAGAAGCAAAGGACAGCAGCAGTGGGATTGAAGCAAAACGTGAAATTCCCCTATATTAGTTCAGCTGAGTTTGGTAACTTCCAGAGATCAAATCCAACTGCATTCGGCAGTACTGTCCAACATAGAAAACCTTCTATTTCTGCACTCTCTAATTTAGTTTTGTTTCTTTCTTGCCATCTTTTTTTGCACAAATGTGCAATCTTATATTCAGTGACTATTGAGTTGCTATTGATGATCACATTCAAATTCAATTTAGCTTTTAATGCATTATGCCTCCCCAGCAGGCTCAAGCCAGTGTACATTGCTGCTGGCCAAATCACTGGAGTCTTAGGGGGTGTGTGTGTGTGTGTGTGTGTGTGTGTGTGTGTAAGGACTAGTGAATTTCTTAGTGAATTAAACGATATTTTCATCAAGCAACTGGCATTGAGTAATTCTTTAGTGTGAGTGAAAAATGTTGAAACACTTTCTGCCATGAATATAAACAACTGATAATCAATCACAGCAGCTATGAGTGCATTAATTTCTTATGTCCGTAACAAAAACATTATGGGAAAAGACTGAAGGATGGCTGCTTTTAATCGAATATCCCCAGAATCCTGCTATTAAGTGTTTCTAGCAGAAGAAGGTTATTCATTTCAGAACAATCATTTAATTCTTCAAAAATATCAGGGCTCAAGTAGAATTTGAAAGATCTATTTGCCAGGAGATTTATTATCCAGTAGCTAAAGGTAGCCAGTATTGAGCTAAGAGATTTCTATGTATTTCCTCCCACATCCCTTCATTAACAAATCCTTCCACACTTGAAATGTAATAACTTTTTAAGGATTTCCACTTATCTAAAACAGGCAGGGTTGAAGACAATAATGTTTTCTGGTCAATATTCCACATGGTTCTCATAAGCATATCCTCCTCCTTTTTGAATGAATATAAGAGGATTAAAATACTGTTTCCATCTTCCAAAAAGAAGGAAAATAACAAACTTCTAGCCATGAATGATGAGCATTTAATGAATTTCCCAGGTTATTCTTATTGTTTTAGGTATTTTGTCACTAAAGCAAACTGCATGAAAAGTCAGGGCTGGGTCCTACACTTCTTTTGAGTAGCTTACAACACCTTTTACAACAGAAAGAGTACTGGACCCATAATCAGAAGACATAGGCTCAAGTCCCAGCACATAGCTTACTAGTTGTATGACTTGGCAAGCACTATGGTACAAAAAAAAGATATGTGTTTTCCTGAATGGAAATTTCCTGAGAGTGAATTTTTCTGGCCTACAAGGTAGACCAACAGAGTAATAGAGTTCCTGCAGAAACACATGACAAATGCAGACATTTGCTTGAACACTCAGCCCAAGAGAGCAGTCCGTGGAAAATATTACTGTTCTTCAGTCACTTTCAGTCATATCTGACTCTTCATAACCCCAGTTGGGGTTTTCTTGGCAAAAATACTGGAGCGGTTTGACATTTCCTTCTCCAGCTCATTTTACAGATGACAAACTAAGACAAAAAGGGTTAAGTGACTTGCCCAGGATCACAAAGCTAAGTAAGTGTCTAAGGCACATTAGTCGTCTAGCTCTGGCAATCTATCCACTGTGCCACCTAGCTGTCCCATTAAAAATGTTATTGAACCTCAGCCTTCTCTATAGAGATTGGAGGCATTGCTTTCCTACTCAGTATGACACCAGAAGCCAGCCTTCAAACCAGAAAAGGCACATTTCTTAGTCAACAACAGCCTCCAGGGTAGTCTTGTGGGAAACCTCACCCTCTAGAGTTTTAGAATCTCTCACATTAGCCAAAGAGGATGGTTTTCCAATTAGAAAATGGAGATTTGGAGGACAGGGCTAGCCTTAGGGATTACTTCAAGGGTAACCCCTAAGAATAAGAATTCATGTGTTTGAAAGTTCAGAAAACTGACTTTCAGTTCACAAAACTGACTCCCTAGTGGTTGCTGAGTAGTCACTGGGTAGAACTGAGTAGTGGCACACCTTGGAGAAAGATGACAATCTCTCATATGTCCCTATAGCTGTAGGTGGTGGGCAAGAGGTAGGTACCTTGTCAAATTGCTACTAATTGATAGATTAGTGCATATCTAACGTAAAGACAGCTTGGTGGTACAGGGGATAGAATGGTGAGCCTGAAGTCAGACTCGTCTTCCTGAGTTCAAATCTTGCCCAACACACTGAATAGCTAGGTGACCCTGGGCAACTCACCCTGTTTGCCTCAATTCCGCCTCTATAAAATGAGCTGGAGAAGGAAATGACAAACCACTCCAGTATCTTTGCAAAGAAAATCCCAAATGGTGTCATGAAGAGTTGGACACAACTGAAATGACGAAGCAAAAACAAAGTGAAAAGGTTTGCCTATTCAGTAGCCCCAAAGCTGTTTTCCTTCCACAAGGCAGAGGATCAAAATTGCAGGGGTCGCAATAAGTGTAGGAATTTCTACATGAGACTCTGGGAGATCTAGCAACTCATGGGAATACCAATGGACTATGCTAATGGCAACCTCAAATTCATTTTTGTCCAAGGGGAGCCACTGTGAGTGTGTTATGTATGTTCAATGTTTTATGTATGTTCAGTGTTTTATGTATGTTCTATTTTCAGATTCCCATGAGTCATTTGGTTCTTCTACATTTTCTGTGGGGTGAAATCAAGTTTGTTTTACCCCACCCCCATTTTTCCCAATGAGGGAAGCAAAGAAAGGCCACCAAAAGAGAAGTTTTGCCTCAAGAGAAGAATTCCGTAATAGTTTTTCAGGAAGAGAAGGCTAGACATTCTAAAACTCAAAAACTGGTCAAGGGACCTTAAATACCTTGTTTGCGAAATTATTTGCAATATTAACTTGAAATTATCAATGGCTTGTTCTCAGCTATTTTTGTAAAGTCTAAGTGACGTTATTGCAAGACAGCATTCATTTATTTAGTTTTCATTTTTTTCTATGTTCTCTGCTTTGGTATATTTCTTTATAGTTAACAAATAGAGAGGGAGAGATGAGTTAGCCTACATGTCACATTGGTATCCACAAAATGCCATCTCTGGGGTGGGGGTGTAGGAGTGGGAAGAGAAAAGGAAAAAAAAGAAAGCTACGTAATAACTTTATTATACATTTAAAGAGAATAGCAAGTTGTACATAACAGACTTGCAGTTTCATCTACAATCACCTTTCTTTCCTATTCTACTGTGTTATGGAGATGTTTGTCTTATTTCTCAAATTCAGAATAAAATAAATAAAAAAAATTTTTAGAAGGCCAAGAAAATTGTCTCCAGCACACTGGACAGATCCTTTATTGAAGACATAGACAAGAGTCATAGATTTAGATCTATAAGGGGCCTCAGAGACCACCAAATTTAGCCCCTGATTTACAGATAAGGAAACTGAGGTCTAGGAAGATTATGTGACTTGCCAAGGTCACATAGGCAGTAAACATCAAAGACAGGATTTGAATCCAAGTCCTCTTACTCCAGGGCCAGGACACTTTCCACTGCACCATGCTGTTTCCCAATGAGAAGGCCTGGATGGATTATAACTTACACTAGTAGAGATTGTATCCGTATTGAGATTATGGGTCTACCAAAATATCAAAGCGTGGCAAGTTAGTTTTATTATCATAAATTATTTTTATGTAACACTAGAGTGTTGGTTTTTTAGTTTTCCCATCCTGAGGCTTGAACCTAAATTGCCATGTGGCTAATTCTATCCTAACAACCACCATCAATTCATCAGATGACAGTGAAATTGGAGAAGACATAGTTCAAAGGCAGGATTAACAAAGGACTTTGACAGAAGTGCCATGTTGACCTTTCATATTTTCTTCAAATCTGAGTGACATCAAATGAATGGAGATAATTTTATCCTGTGGCCTTCTTAATCAACCTAGAAGTTCAGAAAAACAAACAGTAAAATGTAGACTCAATTACTAGCTAAGATGTGATCTCCCTAAAATTGGGCACTTCTAGGAGAAATGCACAACAGGAGACTGGTGTGTCAGCTATCCATTATTTATCAGAAAAACTTTATTTCAGAGCACTCTCGGCACCAAGCTGCATGATGGCAGAGAATGAATTTAATTCAACCAACAATGGCAATGTGTCTATATGGGAGGTACCATAGTAGTCACTACAAACAGAAAAATGAAATTAGAGCCCTGGCGTTAAACAATCAGTAAACATTTATTAAGCACCTACTATGTGTCAAGCAGTGTGCTAAGCACTGGGGATACAAAAAAAAAAAAAGGCAAAATGCAATCCCTGCCTTCAAGGAGCTTATATGCTGATGGGGGAAACAAGATTCCAACAAATATATACAAAGCAAACTATAAGATAAATAAGAAATAATTAACAGAGAGAAAGCACTAGAATTAAGATAGGTTGGGGAAGGCTTCCTGTAGAAGGTGAGACTTTAGTTGGGACTTAAAGGAAGCCAGAGAGGTCAGTAGTTCAGGGGAGGAATCCAGGCATATGTCCAGCCAGTGAAAATGCCTAGAGCTGAGAGATGGAGTTGGGGGTGATATGATCACACCTGTACTTTAAGAAATCACTTTAGTGTCTGAATAGAGAATGGATTGGAGCAGGGAAAGACTTGAGGCAGGCTGGTCCACCATCACACTATTGCAATTCCATGAGGTGATGAGAAGCTTATGGAAAGGGGTGGGGTGGAGGGGTAACATATGTAAAAATATTAAAAAATAGTTTGCTAGAATGTAAGGGAACAGGAGAAGTCAAAAAGAGAATCAAGAGAGGTCCAAGGTAGTAGTGATTATTTTTAGTAGGAAAGGACAGGAAAAGTATTGTAGAAGAAGTAGAACCTAAGCGAGGCCTTGTAAAATAAGAAAGACATCAACATATATGAAGAAAAATGTCTGAGGAGTCTGGGCCAGGCATGGAGAAAGAAGAGGGGGAAGAATCTAATGTGGAACTAGGTAGTAGTTTAGTTTGATTGAAATATAAAGTATGTGAAGGGAAGGGCAGATAGAGTGCCCAGTCCTGGAGTCAGAAGACTTATCTTCTTGAGTCAAATCCAGCCTCAGATACTTACTAGCTGTGTGACCCTGAGCAAGTCACTGTTTGCCTCAGTTTCCTCATCTGTAAAATGAGGCAGAGAAAGAAAGGGCAAACCACTCCAGCATCTTTGTCAAGAAAACTGCAAAGGGGGTCATGAAGAGTCAGACATAACTGAAAGGACTGAACAACAACAATAAATGTGGACGGAAATGGTATCAAATAAGAGTAGCAAAGTAGGTTAAAGTCAGATAATGGAGGGGCTTGAAAGCAGGCTAAAAGGTTTGTATTTTATCATGGAAATCATGGGGAACCACTGAAGATTTTTGTGCAAAAGAGGGACATGACAGACAGATGTATTAAGAATATTACTTTAATAGCTGTGAGAGGGAGGGATTGTAGAGGGGAGAGAGTGGGGGCAGGGAGGTCAATTGGGAGGCTGTAATAATAGTTCAGGCAAGATAAAACAAGGGTTGAAAATAAGCAGTGTGTGTGGAAAGGAGAGGATGGGTAAAAAAGCTATTATGAAGGTAGAACTGACAGTACTTGGCAATTAATTAATGGAGTGAAGAATGAGGAAGAGTCAGAAATGACTCTGGAGTTTCCAACTTTGAGTAATTGGAAGGATAGATGGTGGTGCCATCAACAGAAATGGGACATTAGGAAGAAGGACATTTAAGGGAATATGATTGCAGTTACTGCATTTGGTAGTCTCTTAATAAATACTTAATTACTTGATACATTGAGTTTGATGTTCCAATGAGACATCCTTGTAGAGAGGTCCTAAAGATAACTTAAAATGTGGAACTGGAATCCAAAAAGTGATCAGAGTTGAACATAAAGTGTCAGGACACATCATCATCGAGGTAGATGAAATCTCCAATAAAGAAAACCTAGAGAGAAAGAATAGGGACACATCTTCCAGGAATATCTATCTTTGAGGGTCCAGAGGAAAAAGAAGATCCAGGAAAGGAGACAGTTGAAGAATCAAGAGACAACAATGTCGTAGGAACCAGAAGAGAAGAGAATGACAAGAAGATGGGGTGGGGGGAGACAATAGTATTAAATGCTGCAGAAAGATGATGCTGAGGTCTTCCAGAGACCATTAGAACTGGGAATTAGGAGGTCATTGGTGACCATGGAGAGAATTTGTAGACTTGTGGGCACAGACGTCAGATTGCATGGTGGTGAGGAGTAAGTAGGCATGGTGATTAATGAAGGGAGGGAAGGAGTACACACTACTTTTCTGAAACCTTGGCAGTAGAGTAGATAGCTTTCAACAGCTTGAAAGAGTGGTAGGGTGAAGGGAAATGTTTTGTTGTTATTTGTTGTCATTTTTAGGTTAAGGGAGAACTGAATTTATTTCCCTCCCAACTACCTTGTATTTAAGGCTAGGGATTGGACCCATGATTTCTATGGTCTGGGGAACTCCCAGATGAAAGAGATCTCACCACCAATACAAGAGAGCAACTTCTCTGAAGCTTACAGCATTAGAGACTTGCCTAGAACACAGAGAGGTTAAGTGATTGACCAAAGATCACACCGCTAGTATGTGTCAAAAGGTGGAATTTGAACACAGATCTCCAGAGCTCCCAAGCCAATATTCTATCAACTGAGCTACCTTGCCTTTCTACTTTTTATTCATTGATACACCAGTCATCTTGACTTTTGTCCTGCCACTGGACTTTGATTACCCTGAAAGAAAGAGTGAGGCTGATGACTTTATGCAAATCTGCCTCGCTTAAATCTAGTTCACACACAAGTCAAGAGATCACCCCACGATGTCATAGGTCCTCTTCAAAATGAAGGATGAACAACAATTTATTTTCTTTATGTGTGTTCTGCATATACTTATGAAGAGTATGAATTTATGTCATCCATTAGAATACAAGCTTTTTGCCCGTAGGGATTATTTCATTCTTGTATTTGAATAGCACGGTGCCTGGGACATAGTAAGCGCTTAATAAATGTTTGTTGATTGGTTGTTAATTAGTTTGATACCAGAACCACTGAAGAGGGAAAGGTTGAAGATAGAATAGGATCACAGCCACAAGTTTGAAGTTTAGCCCTCACAAGGAGGAAAGCTACATGAAATTATGAGACTAGCAGAAGGAGAAGAGGCTGGAAGAAGACATCGATTTTTGGGGTGTAGGGAATAAACACTCAGCCAGGAAAAGAGGGCAGTCCACAAGGTCACACCATGGAATAATGGCATAAAAATTGGATTTGGACAAGAGGACCAAATTCTGGTCATACCATTACTACCTGTTGCAACCTTGGGCAAGTTACTCTGCTGCTTTGGGTCTCAGTATTCTTATCTGTAACAAGAGGGGCTTGAATGAGATGATCCCTGAGATGCCTTCTAGCTCTCAATCTATGATCCTAGGCTCCTGTTATCTCACAACTTGTGGGGAACATTAACAATCAAAGAAATCAGGGAAAGGATCTTTCTGTTGGAGGTGGCATGGGAGCTGAACCCTGGTTGAACCTAGAGAGCCTCAGGGGTGGAGGTTAGGAGGGAGTGCATTCCAGGCATGGAGGACTAACTGTGTAAAGGAAAGAAAGTGAAAAATGAATCTTGGTGACTCTAGCGCCTGGAATAGTGCCTTGCCTATGTTGTTGTTGTTGTTCAGTGGTTTCAGTTGTGTCCAACTCTTCATGACCCCTTTTGGGATTTTTTTGGCAAAGATATTGGAATGGTTTGCCATTTCTTTCTCCAGCTTATTTTACAGATGAGGAAACTGAGGTAAACAGGGTTAAGTGACTTGCACAGGGTCATACAGCTAGCTAATGTCTGAGGTCAGATTTGAACTCAAGTCTTCCTGACTCCAGGCCCAGCACTCTATCCACTATACCACCTGGCTGCTCTCCTTTTCCATAGTAAGCACTTAATAAAAATGCTTGTTGACTTGAACTGCACTGAAATGAATTGAATTCTAACTATCCAATTCTTTGTCCTAGTGTATTGCCCATTAGGATGTAAACTCCTTGAAGGTAGGGATTATTTCACTTAGGACTTTGTATCCCCGGTGCTTAGGGTAGTACAGAACACATAACATGCACTTATTAGAAGTGACTAAAAGAATATATGCTCAAGACAGTCTTTGTAAATTCATTGCTATTGTCTTGGGGTTGCTGGGTATGGCTTACCTCTAGCTGTGTTTTTATCTTTTTGAGAGGAAGGCTTTTTTTTTTTTAGCTGACAAAACTGCTATTGTACAATGTTAGTGTGTTTTGAAACTTCTTATTTTGAAGGAGACATTCTGGAGCAGATTACAGTAGAATTACTCAAGCGAGATCAGCAGCCAGGAGCAGCTCTGCAATTCTGAGCATGTGACTGCTTTTCATCCACAAGAAAGGTGAATAACAGCTTGGATAAGCTTATAGCCAGGATTAAAGCTGGAAGTCCCTCATGAGCTTGCAAAGGGCATTGAGAAAGAAAGGAACAACCCCTGGGAAATGTAAAAAATGCCTTTGCACGCTGACTTATCTAACACTCAGAAAAAGCAGTCTTGTATGAAAGCTATGTTGCTTGTATGATCTTTACAAGCTTCCACACTATTTACTTTTACAACAGCCAGTGGAAAGCATTTCCTCCCACGTTCAACAGAGAAAAATATGAATGATATGGATGCACAAAGCCCTCATCTGGGCCATCAGAGCTGAGTTCTAGACCTGAACCTAACTAACTGGCTCAGCAACCTTGGCTAACTCACTCAAGGTCCCTTTCTTTCTAAAAATTCCATGATCTGTTCCTCTTAGGTGCCCTTTTCTCATTGACATCAACAAACATGGTAGACACCTACCATGTAGAAGGCACCAGGTACTATAAGAAGGAAAGTAGATCGAGTCAGCCTTAGATTCAAAAAGGGTTTTTTGATAATTTGATGTTCAGTTCCTGTCTCTGATACCTGGAGCTGTGTGACAGTGGTTGAGCCACTTAATATCTCAGCACCCAGATTCCTAACCTATGGTCTGTGAACTCTGTGTGTGTGTGTGTGTGTGTGTGTGTGTGTGTGTGTGTGTGTGTGTTTTCAGCTTCCATTGCTCACATATGTGTGTGTATATGTGTGTGTGTTCACTTTTTGTCTTGTGCAGTTTTCATTTATGATTTCTTGAAATATAGCTCTGAAAAAAGAGGCTTTTAAAAGGCCCATTGTGTTTCAAACCCTTTAAACCCAAATCACTCTGACTTTCATAGAATGGCCAATAACAGCCCCAGCCCAAGCCTCTGTGGCTCATTGTTTAGGTTTTGATGGCTTAGAATTAGTTTAAATAGCGATTGTTTTCTATTCTAGTCAGAAACTTTGAGGGTCTTTCCCTTCCAGGTTGATATTTTTGTGATGATAAGTTAGGCCATCTTTTGTCTCAATTCTTACCTAGCCCTTAGTCATTGAATGGGTGCTGCCTCAGACAAACTAAGGCCTGGAAAAGACCTTAATTTAGAAAAGCCAAGGTCACCCACTGCATCCCAGGCCATTGCCTGTGATCTTGACTTTTGTCTTGTGACTGGACTTCTATGACTTTGGAGGAGAGACTGACGACTTCGCGTAGCTCTGCCTCACTTAAATCTAATTCTCGCACATGTCAGGTTATCACCCCATGATGTCATTGGACCTCTTCCAGAAGAAAGGCTGAGCAACAACATATACACATATATGTATGTATATAACTGTATTTAATATGTTGATTTACTTGCAATCCTATTTATTTTATTTTAAATGGCTAGTGAATAGAGAATCGGGCCTAGAGTCAAGTAAACCTGAGTTCAAATCCTGCCTCAGATACTTACTGTGTAACCCTGGGCAAGTCACTTAGCCACTATCTGTCTCAGTTTCCTCATCTGTAAAATGAGAATAATAATAGCACCTGCTTCCAAGGATGGTTGCAAAGACAAAATAAGATAAAATTTGTAAAGAGCTTTGTAAACCCTTAAAGCACTGTATAAATGCTAGCTGTTATTATTTATTTTATTCATTTATAAAGATTATTCTGTGAAGAGGCCCATTGGCTACACCAGACTGCCAAAGGAGTCCCTGACATAAAAATGATTAAATATATCTGCTCCAGGTGGGGGGGAGAAGGAAACAACAGTCACACAAGTAAGTTATCCAGCTTTCCACTTTTTTTGGTAAAATCATAGTGAATAGCTGTCACCTTATAGCTATGTCTCCAGCTCCATTGTCCTTCACAAAGTCATAATTAATGACTGCTTCCCAATAGGAGTCTGAAGAATGGTAGTAGAATAACTTGTCCCTCCCCCACCTAACTTCACACAGTGCAAACAGCCAAATGGGTCTTAGGATCCTGAGGATATCTTTCCACTGTCAAATGGGTTAGGACTCTTTCAGTCCAGAAATGGAGCTCCCAAACAGTCATGTAGATTGAGGGAGATGGTTTTCTGTTCATTTAATGGGGGTCAGACTTCCTTTGTTGCAAAATAACTTCTTCCTTAAAGATCTTCCAATGTAGATAGGCATTGTCATGCTTGGAAGGGGAGCTAACACAGCCTTGAACTTGACTGAACATGTGTCCTATTTTGACAGAAAGTAATAGTCAGGCCTTCTGGATTTGGGCTCTTCACTTGGACAGACTTTCTACTTGACTCCTCTCTCTCTTCCCCAGTGACTGGCTGACATGAGAGCAGCATCAGGCCTTTTCCATTCTGGGCAGCTAGGAGGGAGTAGAATGGTCTGGCTTACTTCTCCTACTTCCTCTCTTGCCTGCTGGCTCGTCTGAGAGTAGGATGTTCGCAGTTTAGCTCCTACTTGTTTTCATTCCTGGCTGTGGAAGATATTGGCAACCTTAGCTGGGATCTGGGCCTTCTCTTCCCTTTCCTTTCCTTCCCTTCTGCTGGGCCCAGAAGAGCTCTGGGCCTCTGTCCTTCCTGGCCTTGCTAGTGGTCCTGGATTTATTTTGACCTGGAGCTGAGCTGAATGACAGACATGGGCCTGGCCTTGCAGCCTTTTCTCTTTTGTCTTTGCCTGACAGGAGCTGAGAAGTTCATGTGCTCACATACAGGCAGGACCCTGGGTTTTGAACAGGTATCTGTTATAGAGCATTGTAAAAATCTTCTCTACAGAAATTATCGTGTGCCTTACAAGCTGAGGATAAGTGTCGGGAATTCTGTTTTTATTACACGTCCTCTTTGACAGTTTGGTGTGCTCATTCCTGAACCAAGAATTCCTTAATAATCTATGTAATGACGAATCCTACTAAATACCTCTTCCTCTGTAGCGTAAAACTGTCATTTTTCAGCGGAGTTCAGCTTTGCATGTGTGCTTAGATAAAGGCCTGAAGATCCCAGAAGTCGTGGTACCACAACAGATTTGGGGTAGATCAGTAGCTGGTAGAAATTGAGGGTTTCCCCTCTTTCTCTAGACCTAATAACAATAATTTCAAGATAATTTGAGGAGGGAGAAAACACTAACGACTAGAGGGATCAGGAAAGGCTTGCAGGAGGAGATGGCGCCTGAGCTAAGGATTCTAAGAGGTGGTGATGAGGAAGGAAAGCATTCCAGGCATGGGGAACAGCCCAGGCAAAGGTGCGGTGATGAGAAGTGCCACTCCCTTCCCAACCCTGAATCCAGCATCCTCAAGTTCCATCTCCCTTCTTGCCATTAAAACTTGCTAGGATAAAAGCTTAATGTGTCGACTCAGTTAAAGCAGTTGCATTTTAACAACGAAAGGGGCCTCTTTCCAAATTGTACCGAGGGGGACTTTTGTTTAACTCACAGCTTTGATAGTCGATGTTAACATCAATTAATAAGTATGTGCTGAGTCCTGTGACCTACAAGGCACTGGAAGCAATGAAGAATGAGGCGGTGCAAAAATATTTAACCATACAAGGCAGTATTTGTTTAGAAAGTGGGTACAGTAAGTGCCCTTCATAGCTGAGAGCTGGGAGAGCTCCCTTTGGGCTTCAAAGATTAGGAAGGACTTGGAAATCCCTGGATTTAGAGTTGGAATGAACTTTAGACATAATTTAGTCCGACCCTCCTATTTTACAGATGAAGTACTGAGGCCCAGTGAGGTGAAATGTTTTGCCCGAGGCAGCATGGGCTGGATCCAGCTGGGTCCAGCTGGGATCTGAACCTAAGCTTCTCTTACCCTAGATTCAAGACTCTTGTCACTGGCCCACAGTTACATGATTAAAGAATGAATAGGATTTGGGTAAGTATAGAGAAGATGGGAAAGCATTCCAAGCAGGCAGAACTGATTATGCAGTGGTATAGAAGTAAAAAGGAATGAAACAAGCATTTAGTAAGTACCTACTGTGTGCCAGGTACTGCACTAAGCACTTTACAAGTATTACCTTATCTGGTCCTCACAACAGCCCCAGGAAGGAGGAAGGTGCTATTATTACCTCCGCTTTACAGTTAAGAAAACTGAAGCAGACAGAGGTTAAGTGACTTAGTTGCCCAGAGTCACACTGCTAGTAAATCTCAGGGCTGGATTTGAGCTCAAGTCTTCCTGACTCCAGGATCAGTGCTTTATCCATTGCACCACCTAAGTGTTTAGCATGTTTGCAGAATAATTAATAGACCAGTCTTATAGGAAGGAGGATATGGAGCGGGGTAGGAAATAAGGCTTAAAATGAAGGTTAGATAAACAAATAAAGAAGTAAATGGCTATCTACTCTGAACAAGGTAACAAAATAGAGTGTCTAGGTACTGATTTTGGTGAACCTTCGAATGTCCCACTAAAATTATCTTTTAGGCAATAGAGAATCATAAAATGTTTTTGAATTGGGCACGGGTTTTGATATAATCAGATCTGTGTATTGGGACAATTATCTTATCAGCAGTGTGGATGAGAAGAGAGAGGATCAGGAAGGGGGCAGTGAGTAGGATAATTCAGTAGCACTTAGAAGTTCTTCAAGAGTTGTCCACATGTCATTGATAGTGTTATGATAGATAGGGCACGAGTAGAAACAAAAGGAAAGGGACAGATGAAAGATCCGAGGGGGCTATAGATGTCCAAAAAGGACAATTATAAGGCTAATCCGCTGCCTAATCCAAACATGCCTATGGCCATTCACTGACAGCAGGTAATTCTTCCTCCATTTAGATTAGACGAGGTTCCTTCCCAGGTGCCCAGGTTCTGTGCTCATTCCTGATAAAGGGAACACATCTCAAAAGGGGATAAAGTGAAGCTGCTCTTACTCAGGGTTGAGTCAGATGAGATTATCAGCCATGAGAAGCCCATCCCACTAAAGAACACCATTTAATTTCAGATGCTAGAAAGGAGTGGTATTGTGGTGATATTCATTTACATAGTAAGATGTTGATAGTTCCCTGGGGCCAAATCAGTAAACATTCCCCCAATTTAAACTGCAGTAGGTAGTCGTTTTCATAAAGAAATGCTTTCTCAATTGATAGGTGATAGACTTTTAAGTACAATGGAGAATTTGGTACATGGGGAGAAAAGCCTTTTGGAGTGGTTCAAGCAACTTATGTACACCTTAAGAATGGTTATGGAGGGAAGCTGAGAAAAGTCCCTTAACTGTTCCATTTAAAAGAAGGGGTTGGCTAAGGATTAGAAAAGGAAGCCTACATGAGGGGGCTCAGTTTGGCCAGAGAGCCACCTGTGCTTTTGCTGGCCACAGTGCTCTGTAATATGGAGACCCCAGATGGCACACAATCACACACTCTCAGAGAAAAAAAGAGGTTGTATAGTCCAATCCATACCATGTCCAATGAGGGGAATCCCACTACCTCATACAGTGGCCCATTCCATTGCCAAGCAATGATGATTCTTAGGAAGTTTTTTCTCCCAAGGATCCCAAATCACTTTTCTATATTCAATTTTCATTTTTCCCCAACTTCCCCTCCTTCTGTCACCCCACTTCTTCTCATACCTAAATTCTTCCCCTCCTCCATGTTGGAGGTGTTCTTTCCCAAGTCCTTGCAATCCCTTATCAGAGGAGTCTTACACCTCATCATTCAAAGAGGAATTCCTTCTTCTCAGACTTCTTGATCCTATATTCTCAGCCTTTATCCCTAATCTCAGAGACCTGTTTTCCACTTCTCCCTAAATTCTCCTTCCCCATCTATTCCCTCCCCTGGGGAGGGTCACTCCCTCCACCCAACCTCTTCCCCTCATTCCCCTCATGTCCTCCCTCTTCCTATTCTTGAAGTCTCTATATATTTCTGTCATACCTCCAAATTCTTCCCTGCCCCAAATGTATTCCCCTCAAATTGAGTGTCTTCCTTATTCCCTTCTTAAAGTCTCAGATCTTTCTAACTCCTCCTTCCCCTTCTCCTCTCTCCCCTAACTCTCCACATCATCCACATATTCTCCATATCTTTTCCCCTCTCATATTTCTTTCTTGTATATATGGTAAATGCTTCACAAATATTTGTTGGGTTGAATTTAGTTGAAATTCCAAGGGTTTCCCTTCACATACATCATGCTCCCCCTCTAAAATATGAGGGCCTCTCTAAAATCCCCCTCCCTCCAAATCTGAAGTGTTCCCCTCTCTCAATTTTCATCACTGAACCTGAGGATCTCCCTTAAGAACCTTTCCTTCTCCATCCCACAACTACCTTAATTCTAGGAAGCCTTCCCTTTTTCCTTCTATACTTCTTCCTCCAAATCTTAATCCCATCCCCCTTTTTCCTCCTCGTATACCACCAACTCCAAATATCCCTTCCTCATAATCTCAAGGACTCCTTTCTTCCACTATCAATGTCTCTCTCTCTCTATTCTAGGGGGCCCCTTCCAATTTCCATTTTTTGGGACTCATAACCCCAATCTCATCTTCACAAACATACTCTTGCCCTTCAATACATGGGAAGTAAAAGGAAAGAAGCATTGAGCCCTGTCCCAGATCTATTTTGCCCTCTCCCTGCCCCCAGGAATCCCACACCCTTTTCCAGGGAGTCCCAGGGAGTGACAGCAGTGATAGTTAAGGGTCCTTGGAGAAGTAGAAATATAGAAAAGAGCTGCGGAGGTTCTATGGTACTGTGTGGTACAGTGAAAAGAATTCAGGGTCATACAACTAGTAAGTGTCTGAGATTTAAACTCAGGTCTTCCTGGCTCCAAGGCCCACATTTTATCTGCCATACCACCTAGTTACTACAGAAGTTGATGGATGAGTTGTTAATATAACTATCAAGAAGAATGAACACACCAACTATTCTATGCTAATAGACATTGTAGTATACTAGATGGAGCTCCAGGCTTGGAATCCAAACACCTGAGTTATACCTGAGTTCAAACACCTAAACTACGGTCCTGTCTCAACTAAACCTTGTGATCTTCATCAAGATGTTTTACTTCCTTGAGCCAATTTCTTCATCTGTAAAATGGGACCAACAAGTATGACAAGATTGTTAGGAAGATCCAATAAGAATGAATGGAAAGCACTTTCTAACTACAAAGTTCCACATAAATATGTCAGGAGATAGGCTGCAGTGGATCAAGCCAACTCTGAAAATATCTGCATGCTGAGTCATCCAGAGCAAGGAGAAAAAAACTACGCTGAGCAAATAGAAAAGAAGTATTTCGTGTTTTATTAATAATAGAGCTCTTTGAGGGAAAGTGAATTGGGAAAATACTTTGTTGGACTGGTGATTTCATTGGCATGATCTTACACTACAGGATATATATATATCCTAAATAGCTAGCTGAGCATGTCATGGAGTAGTCAGAGAGAATACATTTTGGGGGCATCAGAGAAAAGTAAAGGGAAGGACCTTGGCTCCAGAGGTATAAAGAAGAGAAAATCCCTGATCCTTTGGTGAGAGCATTGGTTCTTGGTATTTTGGGGAGATTTCCGTATGGGGTACTCTGAGCCCAGTTTCTCATAATGAGGTGGTTATTTTAGAGCTGATTGTGAAGATTGATGATTGATAGGGGTCAAACTAGATGATATACAAGGACCCATCTAAAACTAAGATTCTATGAATATTGTCAGACCATACCTGGAGCATTGCACTGTAGCTCAAATGGTAACTACATAATCCTCGCCATCCCCCCCTTTTTTGTTCCCTATTGACACTAATACTCCCCTCCTCCCCCAACAACATTTATTTTGTATCTTTCATGTAAGGAAAGGTATAAAAGATTTCAGGGGCAGCTAAGTGGTGCAGTAGATAGAGCGCTAAGCCTGGAGTCAGGAAGACCTGAGTTCAAATCTGGCCTCAGTCATACTAGCTGTGTGACCCTGGGCAAGTTGCTTAACCCTGTTTGCCTCAGTTTCATCATCTGTAAAATGAGCTGAAGAAAGAAATGGCAAACTACTCCAGTATCTTTGCCAAGAAAACCCCAAATGGGTCACAAAGTCAGACACAACTGAAAAATAACAACAAATAAATGACTATGATTTCACTCACATAGGCAATTCCCAGACTAGGAAATTTCCCTTATCAATCCAGTTCTGAGACTACATTGTCTGCAATTTAGAGTCTTAGACAATTGCCTAGAGCACTGGGTTACATGATTTTGGATTAAGTATCTTGCCATAGCTAGTATGCATCCAAGGCAAGACTTGAAACCAAGTCTTCCTGATACTGAGGCTAGCTCTCTATCCACTATGCCAAGCGTCTCTTATTCTTATACAAGTATCTTCTGGCCTTTCAATGAGTATTTGCTGTACGGATGCATAAATAAGACTATTTTATCTAATCTTTGTATCTTCTCCAGTACCTAATATAAAGCACATTTATCAGGCACATATATTTTTGAAATGCATGCTCAATAAATATTGGTTTGAATAAATAAATTACTCAATCACAGCTATCACACGTTAAGGACACAGACAAATTAGAGTACATTCAGATGAAGTCAATCAAGATGGCTAGGATCATAGGATCATCAGTTTAGTGGGGCAGGAGTCTACAGAGACCCTCTAATCCAAACCCAATTTATTTTGTATTGTGCCAGAGGGAGGAGCTCAATTGAATAGGCAGGCAGATTTCAGCTTTATTGGAGAAAGAACTTTTTAATAATTTTTTACCTCTACCATAATGCAATAGACTTCCTTATAAGGTGGTCAGTTCTCTTTCATTGGAGGAAGGTTGAAAGACCACTTGTCAGGGATGCTATAGAAGGCATTCCCAGGCTAGGGAGAAAATTGGATTAGATGACCTTCAAGGTCCTTTCCAATGCCAAAGTCCTATCATTCTAAAACAAAATGAAGTTTAACATGTGGTCTGTAGAAGAGTCTGCTATGAATCCAGCCTGATTTTCCACTTCCTATAAGCTTAGCTTGCAAATTCACCAGCTCAAAAAGGATTTGAACTCACCCATCCTCCATTTAGAAAGTCTATAGGTACAGTCAAGATAATTTTTAAACAAAATCAGGACACAAAATCTGCCAAAGGATATTCCATTAGCAAAATTTTATCCAAAGGACACTTTTTCACCTTGAAATTAGGATTGTCCTGTAAAATTTGAGACCTTATTGTTGCCTCATTCATGTGTTACAGAGGTCTGGCCAATAGATCCACATTCTCAAAACACATCCAATGTGCTCTGCCTGCTTCCCTCCCAAATACAAGTGTCTAGGAATCCTATTACTAGAAAATCATAATTATATAATGGAAAAATCCTAATATGGAATATGCAAAAACATTCTGTAACTGATTTTTTTTTCATTTATACATTTTTATTTGAAAACATTCATATTGGTGCAGAGAAATTAGATTTTAGAGACACTAGATATCAATTTATTATAAAATGAGAGACATGAAAATTATTTACGTTGTGAAACAAAAGATTTCAGAACTTTGGTGGAATGGGCAATTTTCATGATACCACTTCAATAGTGATTTCAGTCCACATATTTCCCAGAATTCCTATTATCTAACTGTGTGGTGAAGAGAACTTTTGATAGACTACTGGTCAGACCTGGGTTACATTCAAAAGACACCAACTGGACAAGCTGAGTCTCTTTTTCTCATTCCAGCCTGGTTGTGTTCAAACTATAGAGACATGTTGCAAGTGTCTGGATGGGAAGAAACCTCAGGCTCTCCCCACCTGTTACAAAATATGGCCTGTGTTCTCTGTCACTTTGAATCATTTCTTTCCTGCTTTTAGGTGAAGGAATATTGTAGATGGCCATGACTTTGTGAGCTTTGAAAAGTTACATTAATGAGCACCAGAGGTCTGAGAAGCAGAATCTATGCTAGAGTTTTCAGCCTTCTGAGCACAGGCTGCCCAGCACAACTCAACAGTGGATTGACTCCTGAAGCCAAGATGCTGGGCACTGTAAACAAGGCAATAATTCTGTTCATTGGCTATGCCAACTTCAGAGGTGAATGGGGAGGGACATTTTTTTTACCAGTGCTTCAAGGACCAAGGACCAAGGTGGTATCAAGGAGAGTATGCCCAAAGTTTGAGGGGTGGGGAGAGTAAATGCTTTGTAACTTCTGTTCTTCCTATATCATCATAGTAAATATCCCTTTGTAAAAGCTATTTAATGCCAATTGGGTAAATAGAATTGGAGCACTAATTACTGATGTAACTTAACATTGGGGAGAACATACTGGAATATGGGGCCTGACCCAATAGCATTAGAGAAGAATCACCCAGCCCCTCACTGGCTTTTCCTAAGGGCTTTTCCAATTCCCAGAATACTAAGCAGGGAAAGGGATTTTGCTTGGCTCTGGGGGACCTGATTTATCAGTGTAAGTTGGGATGAGGATCCCAAGAACTTTATAAGTTACCCATGGGAGCGAAAACAAGGATACCAGGCAAATAATGTGACACCTTTCACATATGATCTCATCTGCTCCTCCCAATAGCCTGTCAATTAGGCTATAGCACTAATGCAGTGAAGTTATAGGAAGTGAAATATCAATGGACTATTATAGGAAAATTCATATAAAAAAACTCCATTTTACAGATGAGAAAACTAAGGCTCACATGGATTAAACAGCTCATGCAGTCACAGAGCTAGTTAGTGTTCAAAGTAGAATTAGACCCAGGTTTCTCCTAGTGCCTACTCTCCTTCCTCTATACCATACTTCCTCTTCCAGGATTCCTTGACACCTGACTGTGTGAATTGTCCCTATTTATGTGACTATGACTAGCCTCTTGTTTTGTCCATAGAGTAGTGTTCTGTAGGACCATGCAAGTATAATCTATGATTAGACAAAACTCAACAATGAAGAGGAGGAGAAGAAGTATTAATGAAAAAAATTTAATATACAAAAGAGAGCAAAAGAAAATTCAAAAAGAGACAAAGACCAGCTAGACAATTTTGCTACTACCTTGTATATTAAGTTTAATTTACACTTTAAAAAATCTACATAATAAAAATTCACAGTTTTATTGACATTCCTCTTTTCTGTCCTTTGTGTATTGAACTGTTTATGTTTATTGATGTTTGAGTTGAAAATGAAAAAAGAAGTTTTTTAAACTTAAATTTAAAATGGTATAAACAGAACTCTCCAGGATTAAAAGACCAAACTCAGCAATGATACACCGGACAGGTCTGTTTATAATATCTGACAGGATGTGAGTCACAGGATATCTCCTTCCCTTCCAGAATAAATTCTGGCTAACCTGCTCATGTCAAAAAGAAAAACAACATTGGGCCCTGATTGTATTCAGTATAGCCAGATAAAAGCTTCAAGAGGCTAGTAAGTGAGTGACCAAAAGAAGGGGATATTTTGCAAAAACCTAGCAGGAACAGAAATGGGAATGAATGCATACCAGGTTAGGGAAATTGGAAAAGCCAAAAAACAATAAAGGGTATTTATGCAACCCACTCATGAGAAAACAGAAGGGCCAGCTTATGAGGAAATAGCAACTCAAGGTCTGAGGTGACTTTGGCAAAAGTAGATGGACTGTTTCCATGGTCTTCTCTGTTTGTTCTGGCTTCACGTGAACCTGAAGTAAGAGGAGGAGGAATCCTCTGGCAAAGACTGCTGCATTATGCTGTGTCAAGATCCAACATGTTGCTTCCTCATCTATAAAGGAGACATCCTACAGTGTCCAGGACTCCACTGATAATGCTTAAACCTCAGTGTTTGGTGGAAAGTGGACTGGAGGCTGAGGTATTAGGAGGGACCCCTGGTCGATAGATACATTTTGCCCAAAGGCCATTCTTTTTCTCTAGCCCTGAAGAACCCATTTACTAGCATAAAAGACCAACAAGGGAAGACTTGCTGTACAGAACTTTCATAGAGTGAATCTGTAGTGCTATATGCCTATGGCTATCTTGGTCCGGGAAACACCCAAAATCAGGACCTTCCATCTCCCTATCTGACAGTTATACTTAAGTCAGCTTTACAATTTTACCAAGCTGGTTTGTACAGTAAGTCTTAACTACAGGGGAAATGAACTTGCTTTTTTAAGCAAGTGGTTTCCTTGACAACACTGAAGCTGAATGTGGTTTAAGAAGCTGTAGGTGGGAGGCAGCTAGATAGAGTACCTGCCCTGCAGTCAGGAGGACCTGAGTTCAAATCCAGTCTCAGACCAGACACTTGACACTTACTAGCTATGTGACCCAGGGGAAGTCACTTAACCTCACTTGCCTCACACACAAAAAAAAAGAAAGAAAGAAAGAAAGAAGAAGAAGAAGAAGCTATAGGTGGACAGGGAGAACAGTGAGGCAGGTAACCTTATCCTCTCCTGGAATACTGGTTTTTCCTGAACTGTGAATATCAACATCTCATAAGCAGGCAGCCATGTTTATAGGATCAACATTTAGAGCTGTAAGGGACCTAAGAGGCCATTGAATACAATATCCTCATTTTACAAATGAGGAAACTGGGGCATATAGAGGATAAATGACTTGTTCAGTCACATAGCAGGATTCAAACTGAGGTCTCCCTGACTCCAAGTCCAGTGCTCTATCCACCATGTCACCTCGTTGCCTGTTAGTTGTAGAGATCTAAGATGCAATTTTCTCCATATATAATGCCAAACAAGTATAAGAAAGAAATCCTAGATGATGTGAAAAGAAGATCAGGCAATGAACTGAACCCTAACTCTATGGCTTGCCAGTTGTGTGATAGTGAGGCAAGTTCCTTAACCCTCCAGGACCTCAGTGTCTTACCTGCAAGGTAAAAAGGCTGGGCCAGATGACTTTCAGTTCCCTTCCTTGTCTAAATACTATGATCAGTCCCCTTTCCTTCTTCAGATTGGATGGGGTGCTGTAGCGTCCTCTCCAAAGCCATGGAGGAGGAGGAAATACTTTTACCTGCTCCCCATAAGGACAAAATGGATCCTCTTGGCCCTGAAGAAGTGACAGGCAGCATGATACAGTGAATAGACTGCTAGATTTGGTGTTGGAAAAATCTGGATTTGATTACTACTTCAGACACTTGGCTAAGAAACAATATTCTATTGGCTTTAATAATTGAAATAGATAAAGATTGAGAATCTACCTAACACAAGCAAAGGGAACAAGAAGAAAATCCCAGAATATAAATCAAATTTATTACTTAGAACAATTAATATGTTCTAAATAAAGGGTCTGAATTTCCTCATTAAATAAAAAAAGGTCAAGAACAGAAAAAGTCCAGGAACAAAGAAACCCAATTATTATGGTCTTTACAGGAAACATATCTAACGCAAAGAGATATGAAGGTGAGATGAATTAGATACAACTAGCTTTTCTCTATAGTACACATTTTGAGATCTTTACTATAGACACTTGGGATTATTATGTTAGGGTATGAGTTAGATGGAACCTACTAATCAAACCCCTTCATTTGAATGATGAAGAAAGTGAAACCAAAAAAGGTAAGAAGTGGAAGAACCATCGTTCAAAGCCAAGGCCTCTGATTCCAGAACTGGCACCATTCCTCATTAACAGTGTGACCCTGGGCAAATCAGTTAACCTCTCTGAGCTTCAGTTTCTTCATCTGTAAAACAGGAATAATAATAGCACCTGTTTCACAGTGCTTTCATTGGGGGTCAAATGAGAGATATCATGTATGGAAAGTGCTTCGAAAACCTTAAAGTACTACATAAATGCAAGCTCTTATTACTTTGTATAAAATTTGGGAAGGCTTCACTCTGAAGATTTATAGTGGCCCAAGTCCTCCAATCCATGGCTCTGAAATCAGATTGATTTCTGTATTGCTTTTTTCCACTGAGGTTTCCTGTCCTGATCTTTTCTTTACTTCTTGTCCAATGATAGAAAATGTAGCATTTTTTTTTTTTTAATATTAGCAGTTAGGCCTGGGATGATTCGGCTGTCTGAAGGAATGTGTACTTTTCTTGCCCAAAATTTCCCTGAACATGGGAAATTTGAGAGTAAGACTCAGCATTACAAAAAAGAAATGTAAGAAATGTGATGAATTGGAAAGGAAGTCATTGCCACAGTCAAGTTCACCCATGTATTGGCTGCCCTTGTAGATCAAAGCGATGTTAATGCGGTCTGGGGGAATTTTCTTATTTCTCAACCTCTAGTCCCCTGACTGTGTGCTTTCAGCATGCATATCACTTGCTTTTATGTCATAAAATAACATGAAAAAAGAATACCCCTGGCTTTGTATCAACCTCCTGAGGTGGAAAGTCCCAAAGATGTTAAGGCTCACACAGCTTCTTCCCACTTCATTATATTAGATAAAAGGACAACTGTCAACCTTGTCTGACACCAGACAGCAGTCCTTCTGTCAGGCCACTGCTTTGAGAAAGGGCATTTCATCTCAAAGGAAACAGTCCTTGCAGCACTTTGTTGGCATTTAATACGTATCTGTACATTCGAGGCTTAAAATGGGTTAAATGGTGCCATGGAATATGGCCTGCTGACGCTGCAGAAAGCACAAAGAACTTGGTTTCCAGAAGATGTGGAAATACACAAGGATATTGCTTTCACCCTTCACCCCAGTGGTGTCTCCAGTGAACTCTCCCCAGGCTTGTTCAGGATGGTTAATCAAGCCTGCATCTCTGTGCTCAGGTGGAGTGACAGAGGATTTTCTCAGACTTATTGAAAGACACCCTCAATGCCTTCCTGTGGTGTTATACAGAGTGTTGGGAAGGAAAAAGTAGAGAGAGAAGGAAAGCTCTTCAGCCACCATGAATGCATTGACTGGCACTGCATGGGCTTTTCATGCTGGCATCCCAGGGCAAGTCAGATAATGTGGCTGGCCATTTCTTGGATCAGAGATGCTGGCCCTGTAAGAACAAAAGCTCTTCCTCTCACCCCATCACTCCTGATTCACTGCCTTTCAGAAGCTTGGGTACTCCATTCTTCTTCTCTTTGTGCCTAGGAGAGTATATCAGTAGCACATTCCTGACCAAAGGAAAACCAAGTCAAGGAGCTGTGACTGTTAGTGTGGCCAGGGAGAGGCACCTGGGTGGAGGGGATGAAGCACTGGACTTGGAACCTGTCTTTGGTTGTGCTGCTGGTTAACTAATTGTGTAAACCTGGACAGATTGCTTCACCGTTTTTGAGTCTCAGTTTTCCCATCTGTAAAATGTGATAATATTCACACTACTAACTTTACAGGACTGTAAGGAAGAGAACACTTTAGTAGGATATAAAGTGTTAAAGATATGCTCATTTTCACTGTCATCGCTATTAATAACATTGAAACTCTATTAATAGCTAATAATAATAATAGCCAGAATTCATAGGGTACTTTTTAACATTTTCAAAGAGCTTCACATATTATCTCATTTGATCCTTACAACCCTGTGAGGCATGTGCTAGTCTTATCTCCATTTTACAGATGAGGAAACTGAGGATGAGAAAAGTTCAGTGACTTGTTCAGGGCCACACAGTTAGCATGTGTCTAAGGCAGAAATTAAATCCGGGTCTTCCAAACTACAAGTCCAACCTTCTCTCCACTCTGCCTCCTAACTACCTCTCCTTCAAGCATTAATGGAAGAATTAACTGAAGATACAAATACAAGGAGTAAAAATCCTTAAAATATTGAAGTAGGGTGGACGTCAGACACAGTAAGCAAGGAGAAGTTCCTAGGATCTAGAGCAGGACCTGGCACATAGTAAGTGTCCAAACAATTAGAGATTTGCTTTAAAACCTAGCTGAAGTTATATTATGAACATTTTTAGAAGGGTGGCAAGAGGAAGAGAAGAAACCAGAAAGAGGACAGTATATCTTTATTTTTGTAGCACAAAATTCCTGATTTCACATGTGAAGGAATACATTCTCCTGAGCCCTCATCCCTATTCGAATCAGCCTGACACTACCCCAGATGCACTCCACAAAATGCGGCTAACTTCACCCATAGCAAACATGTTAAACAACCTCATGTGGGTCTTCTGCTTGATCTTCATATGATTCCTATCTCATTCCCTGCACATATGTTCCAAGCCTCCTCCCCTTGCTGCCTCCTCCATCTTTCCCCTTCTCCTCTCCATCCCCGATAGATGATCTAACTTCCTACTTCAGGAAGATTAAGGCCATCTGATGTGAGTTCTCTCTAACTCTGCAACTCTCATTCCTTAATACTTCTTATTCTCATCATTCCCTGCTCCTTCCTTCCTTCCTTCTGTCCCTCAGAAGAGGTCATTATAATCCCCTGTACCCGTGCTCTTGATCTTATTTCTTCCAAAGTATATCTCTCTTTCTCTCTCTCCCTCCCTCTTTCTCTTTCTCTATCTCTCTCTGTCTCTCTGGCTCTGTCTCTCTCTGTTTCTCTCTTTCTCTCTCTCTCCCTCTATCTTTCTCTCCATCTCTCTCTGTCTCTGTCTCTCTCTCTGTCTCTCTGTCTCTCTCTGTGTGTGTCTCTCTGTCTCTGTCTCTCTCTCTCTGTACCACCTAGCTGCCCCTTATCGTTAAACTTCTTGAAAAAGCTTTCTATGCCTCCATTCCTTACTTTGTCTTGAACCCTTTGCAGTTGGGTTTTTGTTTCTACCATTCCAATGAAACAGCACTCTCAGAGGTGAACAATGATTTCTAAGTCGTGAAATACAATTACCTTTTCTTCAGTCCTCATCTTTCTTGACCTCTCCTACTTCCACTTTCTTTTTCCTCCATCCCTGCCTTCATACTGCTATCAGATTGATATTTCTAGGACCCATGTGTACAAAAATATTTATAGCAACTCTTCATGGAGGCAAGGAATTTGAAAGTGAGGGAGTATTCATCAATTAGAGAATGGCTGAACAAGTTATGGTATATGAATGTGATGGAATACTACTGAGGTGTAAGAAATGATGAAGGGGATGATTTCTAAAAAACCTAAAAAGACTTTTAACAACAGAAGCAAATTGAAGTGAGCAGAACCAGGAGAATAATTTTTACAATAACATCAATAGTGTGAAGACAAACAACTTTGAAAGACTTAGGAACTCTGATCCACACAGTGACCAACCACAATTTCAAAAGACTCATGATGAAACATACTGCCCACCTTCAGATAGAGGGGTGATGGGCCTCAGAGTGTGAATTGAAGTGTATTTTTTGACATGCCTAATGCAGGAACTTGGCAGATTTGTTTTGCTTTATACTACATGTTTGTAATAGATTTTGCATAAGTTCTCAATGGGTGGGGTTGAGGAAGAGTTATGGGAAGGAGAAAATTTAGAGCTGAAAATTAAAATTGAATTTAAAAAATAATAATCTTTCTTAGGAATCAGTGGCTAAATAGAGCAGTAGTTAGAGGAATGGATAGAGTTAGGAAAACTTGAATTCAAATCCTGCCCCAGACACTTATAAGCTGTGTGACCCTGGCAAGTCACTTCTCTCAGGCTCAGTTTCCTCATCTGTAAAATTAGGGAATTGCATTTGATGGCCTGATTCTATTCCACCCTCTTCAAAAATTTTGGTGGCTCTCTATGGTCTACTGAATAAAATTTGGTCTCTTCTGAGTCCTCCACAGTCTGCTGCCAGCCTTCTTTTCAACTGTCTCATTTTCCATTGCACATACTCTGGGACCAAGCCAAATTAGACAATTCTCTGCCCCAATCAAATAGCACATCCTTCTATCTCCTTTTGTTTATATTATTTCCAATTCCTAGGATGCACCTTTTCTCTCTATTAGCCTGTGGAATTGCTACCCATCCTTTAAAACCTAACTCAAATGTCTCTTTCTTCATGAAAGTCTTCCATGATTCTGTTATTTACTGCAGGCCTCATTTAGCAATAACCTCCCCCACGAGACCTCAATAACATGGGATCCTTCATGGATCCTTGAGTAATGAAATTAATGCAACCCCACTTACCACAGAGCTTATGCTGTTAAGAAACATGGCTACTTTTGATACTTTGAACTATGACTAGAAATGGATCTAAGGGTGTTGTTATGAAACTCAGATGAGATAATGAATGTAAAGGGTTTTGCCAACCCTAAACACTATATAAATACCAGTGTTGTTGTTGTTATCATCACCACCATCATCATCACCATCGTTATCTTCATCATCATCATCATCATGATTATTATTAGCTAGCCTCCAGTCACTAGGTATCCAATCTGAGGATGATTTCATTCTCTGAGCCTTCTATTATAATCTTGCTAAACTCAAGCTGTGTTCATACAGCTCCACAAGGTGTGCTGGGAAATATTTAACAACTGGGGGTTCAGGAAAAATATCATATCTACCCACTTTTAAATTCAATCTGCATTATTAACACCTTCTTGGGACAGCTAGGTGGCATAATGGTAGAGTGTCCAGCCTGAAGTTAGGAAGTCTCATCATCCTGTATTCAAATCTGACTTTAGACATTTACTAGCTGTGTGACCCTGGACAAGTCACTTAATCCTGCTTGCCTCAGTTTCCTCATCTGTAAAATCTGGAGAAGGAAATGACATACCATTCCAGTATCTTTGCCAAGAAAACCCCAAATGGGGTCATGAAGAGTCAGACATGACTGAACAGCAACAAAATTAACACTTTCTTAAGTCTAGACAATCAACAAAATAATAAATCAAGTCCTGATTTGTAGGGATTGACAATTTCTGAGATATAAATGCTTATACTGAAAATTTTGCAATAGGCTATCTAAAGTTAGTTAGAGCTGGCTCCAGTACATCCCTGGATGTATCATTTTTTTTTTCTTAAAGGCTCTATTATTCAATAACAATATAGGTTGGTTTATTATTTATATTCTTGTTTGTTGGGAGACCAGATGAAGAGATTGTAAAATCAAAGCCCTTCTCTAAAAATGCTTGAGGTAGCTAAATAAATTGTGGTGCATGAATGTAATGGAATATTACTGTGCCATAAGAAATAAGGAAAATAACAAATTCAAATAAGATGGGAAGACTTGTATGAATTGATGCAGAGTGAAGTAAGCAGAACCAGGAAAACAATATACTCAGTGAAAATGGAAACAAAGACAATTCAGCATTCAATGCTGTAACAATTACAATGACCAAGCTTGATATCAAAGAATAGATAAGGAAAAGTACCTCCCTCCCTTCATTACAGAGTCAGAATAAGGAGAGTTGCTTCCATATTACATGTACTGTCAGACTTGGTTAATGACTTAATTGGTTTTGCTGAACTGCTTTTTCAAATTTCTTTTTAAATTCTTTATTATAAAGAATGACTCACTGGGCAGGGGAGTGGGGAGGTATACATTTGGAAATAAAGGCAATGCAGAAATAAAAGATAGTCAAACGTAAACAGAAAGGCATTTGGATACTTTTTCTTCCCAACAGCTTTCTAATTTCCTAATTTTCTAATTTCACTTGGGCTACCCCTTACCATTCCTTGTCTCATCAATAAAAAAAAATCAACAGCAAAGAGGTGAGTGCAAGAACCCCAGGAAGAAACTGAGGAGACAAGCCTCTACATGCCTAGGACAGAAAACTGAGAATAAGACAATTTCTGAATATAGTTATTTTGGGGTGTCTGAGGACTTTTCTGTGTCTTCATTATCACAACTCATAGGGGTTAGGATAGAGGAACCTCAGTGACTGTATGGGTGGGAGTTATTTTGGAATATGAGAAACAAAGGGGTCTGAAAGCCAAGCTGCAATGTCATAGCCAACAATAATGGTGACTAGGGGTTGCTTCACAAAATGCTGCCAAGGCAAGCAATTGGTGAGCAAGAGAGACCTCAGAACTCAGGACGAAAAACTTCATGGGAAAACACATGCCAGGACACCACCCCTTAAGGGGGAGACAAAGACTACTAGGGCAGAATGTTGTTTACATTGTCAGATAAGGTCACTAAATCAAGTGGTTTTGCTTAATTGTTTTTCTTTGTTACAAAGAAGGATTCAATCTAGAATGGAGGGAGAGTTTTTCCCTTTCAGAAATGATTGTGGCATGGTGACAAAAGGCATTAATAAAGCATTCTTAATTGAAAAAAATTCAACTCCTTGGATCAAAGACCTGGCCACCCAACCCTAGTATGCTAAGCATTGAGTTCATGACTACTGTGATTGATAGGAGTCAACAGAGAGACAGATTACAGATGGACTTTCTCTTGTCAGAGACCAGGAATCAAGACCAAGAAGATCAAGAGCTAACGTGTGACCAGGCTCAGTCAAAGAAGTTGATAGAGTAGAGATATATAGATATATAGAGATATAGAGATATAGAGATATATCAAGAATTGACTCTACCCACCCAACAGGCTTCCAGAGCTAAAAGTTACTTATCAGTATAATTCTGTAGAATAGAGTTCAGTGTATAATGTGGGGAAATGAGTGAGAGAACCCTGTGGAACCAATTGAAGGTAGAGATTTATAGGCAATGGAGAACTAAATCATGCCCCCCATTGATCTGCCCTGCTCTGAGACAGCAGGCTAACTGGACAGTGATGAAACTTGCTGACAAGAAGATTAAAGAGGTTAAAACAAGAGCTGATAAGCAATTTGAGAGACTCGGTATAGGGCCTCTTCCAGTCACTTTCCTGGATTAAATGAGGTAAGAAATGCTAAGGAGAAGATTTTGCCTTCAGATACTGGCTGTAGACTGAAGACAGTAAGATAGCACCAATGCCTTAGATTTATGTGCTCCTAGATTCTAAAAAAGTTCAAAGATGTTAGCTCTATAATTTCATTCTGTGAACCCCATTGCTATAGGTATAGAATTCATTCCCTATGGGGAAAACTGAGCCACAGAGAATTTAAATTGATTGCCTAAGGTCTCAAAGATAATTAGTGACAGAATTGAGACTAGAACCCAAGTTTCTTGAAATCTAGTCCCCAACACTAGCTATTAAACCTACATTCTATCAACTGTGGCCCTGTAAAGGCCATTGGCTCTCTCTATTCCCCCTCATATGTGCTCTAGCTCTGTATAGATCCCCCTTCTCTGTTTAAAAAAAAAAGTGTCAAAAACAGAGTCAAATGCTGGGGAATTGAATTTATTAATCTTAGACCCAGAGATTGGAAAGTTCTTCCTTTCAGTAGACAGTAGGGGGACTGTGGGTGCAGAATTTACATATACTGTCACATGTGAACACTGTTGATTATTTTTGCTTAACTGACTTTCTTTGTTACAAGGCAGGGCACTTGCATGTGTGCTTGGCAAGGTGGGGGGGGCAGGACTGGGAGTTGAATTGAGGAATGATGTAGAAATATCTGAGAAAAAAAACTGATACAAAACCAAAAAGCATCACCAGAACTCACCTAAACACCTAATCCCTCTTGATAAAAGATCAGGATAATCATAAGGGAACATTTTTCTGGGGAAGGAGAGGGATTAACATTTTATTTAGCCTAAAGTAGAGCTAGGGAGAGTCCTTCCTGAAAGCTCTGTTGGTAGAGGATTTAGATATGAACTATAGAACGTATTCTAGTTACAATCCACCTGGAAATGGCCTCTGCTATGGCTGACTAGACAACAGTCTAAGAATATGTACAAGGATCACTTGTCCTGAGAATCCTTTTCCTGAAAGTCAGTGGCTCAGTTCTGACTATTGTTGTCTCCTTAACCTAGATGTTCATGGAGGAGGAACTGACCCACATAGTTTAGTGGCTGAGTTCCATTGCCACGTTGCAAAAACAATTCCATAAAATTGGAATGAGGTAGTATGGTTCTTCTATTCTTAGGAACCTTATAATTAAAAAATGCCCTTCCTTAGCCTGCCAATCCCCTTTAAATTAGATCTGTCAAGCACACAATACTTCCTTGCCCATGTGTCCAAGGTTAAATGAATGGGCCTCGGAGAGACATGGAAAGAAATCTGATCTCCTCCTCCCTGTTTCCACTGTGTATCACAAAATCTCAGAATTGGAAGGAATCTCCTAGATCATCTGGCACAAGCTAAACGTGAACAGAAATCCCTTTCTTTGCTTTTTCTAACAAGGGACTATCCAGTTTCTTCCTGAAGACGTTTAGTGCTAGGGAAGGCTACCACTTCAAGGAGTCTACTCTGCTTTAAGACAGGTTCAGTTGTTAGGAAGTCTTCCCTTCCATAGAGCCAGAATCTGCTTCTAAACAGTTTCTACACATTGCTCCCCAATCTAAGCATTTAACTATTAGGCTCCATCTAATTAATTTAGATGGAGAGAGCTATACTTATCCCATTGGACCTAAAATCGGGTCATTGCTGAGCTTTGGGCCTTTGTTTTGACTACAAATAGATGAGTCTGCCCCCATATCTTCATCCAATAAAATCCCTATGTCAGATCTTGTCTGAATTAGGGAAAACATGCTTGAAGAAGTCAGAATCAGAGTTATAGGATTAGAAATTTACAGATGAAAGGGACCTTAGTTACATCTAATCCCCTCACTTTATAAATGAGGAAATTGAGGCCCATAGAGGTTAAGTGACTTGCCCAAGGTCCAACAGTGAGTATGGTGTCTGAGACAGGATCTTGAACCTAGGTCCCCTGACTCCAAGTCCGGTGCCTCAAATACTGTTCCAAGTAAAGTTAGTGACTGCCACTTTCATCTTCAGAAACAATTCCTGTTCCTAGGATGCTGGCAGGGAGAATAGTGTTAGGGGGGAAAAAATTGTGTACTCTGAAATCTAATTGTGAGATTTCTTTCTTTTCTTTTCTTTTTTTGACAAGCAGTATTTTATATAGTGCTTTAGAGTTTATGAAGCACTTTTGCATAATCTCATTTGAGCGTCATGACAATCCTATGAGGTAAATACTGTATGTATCATTGTCTCCATCTTACAAATGAAGAAACTTATGCTGAGAGATTTCTAATTTTGTTTGAGAATTCCAGGGAGCAGAAACTTTTGAGTAACATGCCTATAGTATAGAAGAGATTCTTTCTTATTTTTTTTTCCCAGTTTGATCCTTGTTCCAACAGGTCATAGGGCATGCATCACCTTTTCATATGCTTAGCAGCTGTGTAGACAGCTGACTGGAAGCAGGGGGCTGCCCAGGACTAACTAGATGGGCAGGCAGTTTTTAAAACAAGTAGCCTCAAAGTAGGTAAGGTATACCTCATGGCCCAGGAACTCCTATCAAAATAACAAAGGGTGGATGATGCACTTGCTTTGACAAGCTGCCTGGTAACTATCAGCCGTTATTGAATTTAGGCCAATTTTGGGAGAAGGGTGAGACATAACTGGACTGTGAAACGCAGGTCGGGACATTCCTTTGAATCACACACTTCTCCCTGCATCTCAATTTGCATCATAGGACATTACTGATCAAGCCATCCCCACTGAAAGCACACCAGACTCATAGATTCAAAGTTGGTATGAGATAAAAACATTCCCACCAGACCTGAGCTCATCCCAGTTCACATAAAGGGACCTGATGGTGAAGCTCTGGTATCAAGATCACACCCACAGGAAATAGAATATGGTGGAAAGATTACTAACTCTCCAACCAGAGGACCTGGGTTCAAATTAAGCTTCTGAAGCTGACGACCTGTGTGACTTTGGAGAAATGACTTGACTTCTCTGGGTTTCAGTAACTTCGTCTATAAAATGAGACAGTTAGACTAGGTGGCGTCTGAAGGTCCTCTAGATCTAACTTTATGACCCTAATATGGCTGCCTGCCCCCCAGGAGTGTGTCCAAGGGAAAATCATCTGGCTTGCATTTTTCTTTTTTCCTACAAGTGTCACGGCTCCTCCTTATGTTTGAACCCATTGTTCTCTAGAGTTGTGGCACACGTCACTTCCCCAAAGTCCGTGACCCAATGGCCAAGACATCATTTGAGGGACTCTGCACAGCAAGGCATTACCTGGGATGTAAAGACATCGCCCCTGCCCTCTTTATCCCTTTGCATCTGAGACTGTGGTTCATTCAGAGGACCTGGATTCAAATCCTAGGTCTCTACTTACAACCTGTGCAAATCTGGGTAACTTAATTTCCCAGGATCTCAGTTTCTTCATCTGCAAAATGACCAGGTTGGACTAGATGATCACTAAGGTACCTTCTGGATTTCAATCTGTGATCTTACTATATTTATTTTCTCAAACTGAAGCAAATTTTACTACCCACTAAATACTGGGGCAGCTAGGTGGCTCAATGGATGGAGTGCTGGGCTTGGAGTCAGGAAGACTCATCTTCCTGAGTTCAAATCTGGCCTCAGACTAGCTATGTGACCCTGGGCAAGTCACTTAACCCTATTTGCCTCAGTTTCCTCATCTGTAAAATGAGCTAGAAAAGGAAATGGCAAACCACTCCTATGTCTTTGCCAAGAAAACCCCAAATAGTGTCACGAAGAGTCCGACATGACTGAACTCCCAGCTCCCAGAGCTAAAAAAAAAAAAAAAAAAAAGATGGGGGTGAAGAACCAGAAAAGCTATACAGTAGAAACAACATTACAAAGGAAAAAATAGCTTTGGAAGACTTGAGAACTCTGATCGATGCAATGGCCAACCACATTTCAGCAGAATTGAAGATAAAGCTTACTAACTACCCACTGCCTAGCAAAGGAGATGGACTCAAGATGTACAATGACACACACAACCTTGGACACAGACAATGTGGGAATTTGTTTTGTTTTATTGTGTATATTTCTTAAAAGGGCTTTGTTTTTCTTTTTTTTTCCGCTAGTAGGGAAATGGGTGGGTTAAAAGGCAATTAGGGATAGGGATGGGGTAGAGAAAAGAAGAAAAAAGAAAAAAGAAGGTTATTGAAGCATCTTTTTTTTTAATAGAAAGAAAAGAAAGATGGCCAAACCAGGCAGAACAACTTGGAAAGCTACGAGTTGATAGTGTTATATATTTAAAAGGAAACCAAGCTGTACTGTACACAAGATCTGCAGTTTCATGTACAATCCTCTTTTCAGTTCTACTATATACATCTAGGTCATGGTTAATGTGAAAAATGAATCCCTTGAAGTGGTCACATTATTTGAATTTGCACTGCACGTTTCCATTGGGCTGGAACCAATGGCCATATTTTACATAATTATAACTTCAAATACTGTGAATTCAAATACACGCGGCCACTTTAGGGGCTTCATTATTCGCATTACATTCGCATACAGCCAGGACCTGGCTGTATATGAAAATGCCCATTTTTTGTAGTTTGAGAATTTTTTTAAAATCAATTGAGGGAAATGGGGATGAGCTGAGCATTCCCTGAGCACAGACTTTATCCTTGCATTTTCCATTTAGAGCTTGGATAGAGGCTCCTTCATGCACCTCTTTCCCTCCCTTTCCCCCCACCAAGAATATGCAGATTATTTAAAGGCTCTAGAGTAGACTGAAGTCCATTTAATGTGAGAAGCACTGGGAAATAAGACTTTCTTAGTAACTAAACCTATCAAAAATACACATACACACATAGACAAAGCTCAATGTGAAAGTAGGTACTAAATATAATTTTCATCAAAGCTAGGAAACTACTCACTGGAACTGCTGAATTTTACTTTCACGTTTTGAAGAATTTCTGAAACCAAGTCAGGAAAATGACAGGTAGCCTAATGGGCTGTTTGATATACAGGTAATGAAAAACAATATGAAGAGAAGGAAAGGGAGGAGCAGTATGACCAAGGGCCGGGACCCCATCTACAAAGGGAAGTGATGTATTCTGGCTATGGGACACTTGTGGCCAGAGTTAAAGGTAATACAGGGAGGCCAGTGACTGTCACAAGTTCCTTTAGAATCCTCAGGTAGCTGGAGAGATAGGGACCTCTGCTACCTGCCACAGTGCAACAGATAGCAGCCAGCAGACCACATCTGCTGAGGAACCATACATACCCTGCAAAACCTTGCCAGGCATGTCTGTTCTCTGAAACATAAAACAACCTTTGGCAGAGGGAGAAGCTGTAAATTTTCAAAGCAGCTGGAAGCACCTTCTTCCAACACAGCAGGGTTGGGGGAAGGGTAGGTGTTTAGGTCATCTTAAGCCAAAAGGAGGGAATTTCATTTTGGGAGTAGAATGGGAAATTCCTTTCCCAAGAGTCAAACCTCCTCTGCCCAAAGAGAGGAAGCATGGCACCCTGTTTAAAGCTAACCATTCAGTCCTCACTGTCATTCAACTAATTTTTTAGAACCCTTTCTTGGGGAATCAATGAAACTAGTAGTCAAGCTGAGACGGCTAGGCAGTAGGGATGGGAATACCAACTACCTTGGCCTCTTGTGCAGGTCTGGATATAGTAGCAGGGGTCTTAGCAGAGAACTCCCAGCTATTCTCCCCTATCGCTAATAAGGGCTTTAACTCTGTAATAATACCCACTAGACAAAGGTATCACAAGCTCACTATACATAAGCAAAATGTACAGTAGATGTTCTGCTAGGAAGCCCTGTCTGCTGGAAGGCAGGTTTTCACAGAACCAGAAAACAAAAATGGCCCTTTGGTAAGTAACATTTTTTTGCACCCATTATAACACCTTAACCCAGTCCCGCTTACTTAATGCTTGCTTTAATATGTGTGTGTGTGTGTGTGTGTGTGTGTGTGTGTATACACACACATACATATAAACATACACACATACATATATACATGTATTATATATGTAT
This sequence comes from Vombatus ursinus, assembly GCF_900497805.2. Lineage (NCBI taxonomy): Eukaryota > Metazoa > Chordata > Mammalia > Diprotodontia > Vombatidae > Vombatus > Vombatus ursinus. Next base: position 65,121,253 of record NW_020948983.1, on the reverse strand, counting down.
ATATACATATGTGACTTAAAAATCATAAACATAAGGGCAGCTAGGTGGCGCAGTGGATAGAGCACAGGCCCGAAGTCAGGAGGACCTGAGTTCAAATCCAGCCTCAGACCAAATACTTGACACTTACTAGCTGTGTGACCCTGGACAAGTCACTTAACCCCAATTGCCTCACTAAAAATAAAAAAAAAATCATAAACATACACTAACATTTCACTATTAAAAGTAGGTTATATGTGAAATTCTGAATTTCTGCTTTGAAGATTTACCACAGCAACAACAAAATTGCCCTGTTTACTTGTGTCCACTTCTGAATTTCATTTTGTTTTCATTTCATTTTTAATGTCTGATTGATGCTTTTTTGTATCTCAACCACCACTCATTCCACTTGCTTGAGACTATCAATGAACATTTATTAAGACCAACATGTCTGCCAAAAAGCATTTATTGAGCACTTATTTTATGGAGGCACTATGGTAAGTGCTGGAAATACAAAGAAAGACAATAGCATGGCCCCTGCCCCCAAGAAGCTCACAGTCTAGTGGGAGGAGATAACGTACAAAGAGTTATGTCTGACATTTTGAAGGAAGGTTTGTAGAACCTTCCTCTTTCATTCTGCTGGGTATAAGGAACTACAAACATTCAATTCAGAGACACAGAGGTTTCCAGTAATCTTCTTTACTAGTAGATGCCCCATTCAGGTCAAAGCAAGAAAAAAAGGTCAAAGGCTGTAAGGAGTTTATGTCTTTTCTAAAAACTATAACATAGTTAATAAGTTAGCTCTCCTGGCCTCCACATGGTAGGGATAGGTAAATGTTGTTCATCCTCATTTCTCTCTGGTTTTCTCATTTGCCTCAACATGGACATATTTGTTCCTCTCTCTGTGTTTGTGAAGCATCTTCATCCCTCTGACCCTCACAGGCAAAGCTATAGCTAGAGATTTTTACATCTCAAGCAAGTGACATAAATTTAGTTGGGGGGGAGGGGAAGAGGGAGGAAGATACCAAAACATGATGCAAGAAACAGTAGAAAACACTGGCACAAGGCCAACTCTGAGGACGCTGCCATGAAAATCAATTAAAGGGAGCATACCCCAACCTATCATCCAGTAGCTTCTTATTTTCACTTTCTTCTTGCTAACTAGATACTAAACTTTGCTGTTTCTCTGCTAATGATGGACTCCAAGTGTTGTGAGCACCCTCTGAATTCAGCACCCTGGGGAAAAGCCCTGGTCATCAGGCCAAAGTTATGGCTCCACTCAGTAGGCTCCTTAGTTCCAGGTTTTGCTTGCTTGTTTGTTTTAAATTAATTGACTTAACAATATAGTATATTATAGGCTGTCCACTTTATTTTTTTTTCCTATAAGGAGATCAGTGGTTTGGGGAAAAGGTTATTGTTAGAATTCCTGCATCTATTAAAGATGAGAACAGTCATCTGGAGGGGAGAGAGGATTACCGTGTACTGTTTACCAGATCCTACAAAACAAAAAAACTAAAAACACAGGCTTATATGTGATAATTTTGCTGGGTCTAGTCTCTTTTAGGTCTTCTAAAAATCCTAAGTCATTTTCTCAATATTTCTCTCTCATATAGTACATCTACATGCTTTTATGGCATAATCTCCTACTTGTAGGTTCAAGCTGCACGTGGCAGGCCCTGGTAAGGCACAGCACAGCCACATAGATAAATAACATGAAATAATTAGCTTAGGTAAGAAAGGAAACATGACTTAGTGGCTAGAGGGCTGGCTTTGAATCCAGGAAGACCAGGATTAAGGTCTTGCTTCTGATAACATGCTGGCAATGTGACCATGAGCAAGTCACTTAACCTCTCACTGCCCTCATCATTTTCTCAAAGATTATGAGTTGCAGATGAGTTAGCAGTCTGCATTGGCAGAAGGATTCTCCCATTCCAATGAAATCCTAGGTCTAAACCCCAAAAATTCTTGGTCAATTGACTTTACATTCTGGTCCTCTACTTCCTCCATTGTTAAAATGAGAACTCTTTAAGGTTCCTCATAGCACTAATTTCTGTCATTCTATAGGCTGAGTAATTAGTATTCAAATAGTGAATACTTTCTCAAGCTTAGAGGGTTTAGCTGAAGTGAGCATTTTATGCAAATGTAATGATTTACAAAGCCTTAAAAAGTCTCTCTAGCCTTAAAAGCCTTCAGTAACTTACTGTTGAATAAATGGAACCTTCATGAAGTAAGGGTTTAGTATTTTAGGGCTCATTCAGTCTCTGAGCTAAAGATGATGAAAGACAAGCTAGAGGCAGAGCTAAGGAACCAGCCCCTGCTGCTACTTACTTGTTTGTCCTCTAAGGCACAAATGTCATCCAAGCAGCTAGAGTAGTAATGGGTTGGGAATCACTCTTATTTTGCAATGGAGAAATGTTGCCCAAGGGACCAAAACATTCTATGCCTGTGGGAGTAGAGAGACCCAGTCCACGGTTAACATTGGGTTAAAAAAGAAAAAGATTCTGATTTCCCTCAGAATAAATAAGTTTATAACTTTAGAATGTTAGGATTAGAAGGGACCTCGGATGAATCAAACTTCATTTATAGATGAGAAGAGGAAGGGAGAAGAGAGCAAGAGTTTATTAAATGCCTGCTGTGTGCCAGGCACTATGCTATGCGCTTCATGAATATTATTTCATTTGATCCTCCCAACCCTGGGAGGTAAGTGCTATTATTTATCCCCATTTTTACAGTTGAGGAAACTGAAGCAGACAGTGGTTAAGTGACTTGCCCAGGGTCACATAGCTAGTAATTGTCTGAGGTTAATTTTCTTCCTGACTCATGGCCCGGTATGTGATCCACTGAACCAGAGAATTGAAGTAGAAAGATGTTAGGTCTGGAATCAGAAGACCTCACCTTGAATTCCAACTTTGCTACTTACTAGATGTGTAACCTTGAGCATGTCAATTAATTGCTTTCAGCTTCAGCTTCCTCGACTGAAAAATAAAGGGAAGGGACGAAATGACCTTTAAATCTCTTCCAGCTCAAATCTATGACCTTATGATTCTTTGAAGTGAGTTGGCACAAATCAAAGTTTGTGCCAAGACAAGTTTAGGATCCAGGTCTCAGATCTCATGAGTGCCAAGGCAGAGTTCATGGCAGTGAATTACATTGATTCCCACACATATCAACAACAAAAAAGCCTTTCATGCATTTTATACAAGATTCTTTGACAAATACAACCACCAAGATGAGATCTCATCACTCAAATGAAACTGCTCCTTTCAAGGCTACCTATGACATCTTAACTGCCAAATATTATGGCCTCATCCTTCTTGATCTGTCTGCAGTATTTGACACTATTGACTATCCTCTCCTCCTAGATACTCTTTCCTCACTGAGTTGCCATGGCACTACTCTCTCCTGATTCTCATCCTAGCTGTCTGGCTGAGCCTTCCAAGTCATGTTTCTTGAATCATCACCCCCTCATAGGTGGGCACACCTCAGGGCTCTGTCCCAAGGCCATCTTCTCTCTCTCTCTCTCTCTCTCTCTCCCCCCCCCCCCACCCTCTCCCCTTCTCTCTTCATCATCATCATCATCATCTTTATCAGGTTCCTTGGCTTCACCTATTACCTCTAAGCAGACAACTCACCAGATTTATATATCCAACCATAGTCTAGATAGATCCAGACTATATGACCAGTCACCCAAGTTCACAACCTCAGAGTCATTCTCCACTCTTTCTTCTCACTCAATCTCCAAATTCAACTAGTTGCCAAGTCTTGCCAATTCTAATTCCATAATATCTCTGGGACTGAAACCCTTCTCTCTACTGACACAACCACCATCTTATTCAGGCCCTCATCATCTCTTAGTTGGATTATCTTAATAGGTTTCTAATTAGTTTCCTTGACTCTCCAGTATCTCCCTTTCTAATCCATACTCCACACAGCTGCCAAACTAATATGCCTAAAGTATAGGTCATGTCATTCCCCTGCTCAAGAAGCTCAAGAGTATCCCAACTGCAGCAAGGATAAAATACAAACATTTCTGGTTAACATTTAAAACTCTTCACAATCTGGTTCTGAAGAGGGTGGGGGTTTTGGGGTGCTTTTAGATGCACAGAGGCACCCCAAGATCGTGGGAAAAAGCCCAAATCACAGCGCGGATCTGCCTGAATGAATTCAACTCAGATCTTCTTCCAGCCAGAGAAAAAGTTTATTAAAGATAAGCATATAGGCCAGACTCCAAAGGAACCCCAAACATCAGTGATCTAAATAGGGTTCAAGGTGGTCAGGTGATGCTAACAAGAAAGAGCAGCGTGAGGCAGTCTAGAAAACTCAGAGTCTGAGTAGGGGCTGGGGCTAGGGTGATCAGGCCAGGTGACGCCTATGAGGGCAGGCATGGGGGGTCTCAGCTTCTAAGCTTGAGAACAGCTCAGCCCCAAAATGGAGGAAAGGTGAGCCTTTAGTACAGACTGATTGGGGAGGGGCTAAGCAGCTTGGAGTGATGGGAGGAGGGGTCCAAGGAATGGCCAAGCAGTTTGGGGTGAGGGGAGGAGGGGTCTAGGGAGATCTGGATGGGGGTGGCCAGCAAGCTGGGGCGAAAGGAACAGTGGTGCCTAGCTAGGATTAAGGGTGGGAATGGCCAGGAAGGCAAAACAATGGGAAAGCCAGTTGATGGGGGAGGTGGACCATTTGGAAAAGGGTCCAGGTGAGAATTTACGTTTGGAATGTCTGAGTGATTTGAACAGACAATGAGAATAGATAATGAAGGGAGCTGGAAGGGGGAGTTTGCCTTCAAAGGGAAATAAGGCAGTTTCTAAAACTTTAAGGGTTTCCTGGGACAGGTAAACAAAACTGAAGCCAGGTTCTTTTTGTCAAAGAGAGATAAGTGAAGTCTACAAGGAATCCAAAAGTTTTAAGGTTTTTCTGGGAATTGTAGGTAAACCTCTTCAGTTCCATCTTACTTTTCCAGGCAAATCACACAACACTTTCTTTCATGAACTCTTCATTCTTTTGTCCCAATTCTTTACCTAGCCCTTAGTCATTGAATGGGCATTGCCTCAGACAAACTGGGGCCTGGGAAAAACCTTAATTTAAAAAGACCAAGGTCATCCACTGCATCCCAGTCCATCACCAGTCATCTTGACTTTTATCTTGCCACTGGACTTCAATGATTCTAGAGGAGAAAGGGAGGCTGACAACTTCGTTTGACTCTGCCTCACTTAAATCCAATTCATATGCAAGTCAAGGCCATTCTGGTGATGTCATTGTTCCTCTTTGAGAACAAGGGACAAGGGGCAGCTAGGTGGCATAGTAGATAGAGCACTGGCCCTGGAATCAGGAGGACCTGAGTTCAAATCCAGCCTTCAGACACTTGACACTTACTAGCTCTGTGACCCTGGGCAAGTCATTTAACCCAATTGCCTAGCCAAAAAAAAAGAAAAAAAGAGAACGAAGGACAAACAACAACAATTCCAGCCAAATTGGCCTATTTGCTATTTGAAACACATGACATTCCATCTCCACTCTCCATATCTCAACATAAACTATTCCCCAAGCCTGGAATGCCATCCCTCATCACTCATAGAATCCCTGACTTACTTCAAGGATAAACTTAAGTGCTACCTCTTATACTAAACGTATCCTAATCCTCCAGTTGCTAATGTCCACTACCCTCCCACCCCAGAAATTACTTTGTATGTATTTTATATTAATTTACATGGGCTTGTGTTGTGTCTACACCCTGCCCCACAAAAGAATGGAAGCTTTTTCTCTTTGTATCTCTAGTGCCTAGCACAACGTGTGGCCCATAGTGGGCACTTAATAAATCTTTATTGATTGATTTAGAGCAGTGGCTCTCAAATGTTTTTACCTCTTTCGAATTATTAGGGACTCGCCAAATAGCTTTTATTTATGTAGGTTATAACTATCTATATTTGCCAAATTAGAAAGGAAGATATCTTAGTATCATTGCAAAAATAGTTTTGACCTTGCAGATTCCTTGAAATGGTCTCAGGGACCTAATGGGTCTCATACTTTGAGAACTGCTGGTTTAGAGCATACTCCAAAACCCATATCATTCTTTTGGTACCAGTATTTAAATCCTATACTAACAACTTCAGTTATGAAGATGTAGTGAGGAGGAATGTCTTATCAATCTTTCCTTTCCTCATCTAATCTGAGGATATGAAACTGATGGTGAGCTTCAGTTATTCATATTTTAAACACGCATAGTTTCTATGTCAACTATAGATGTATTAATGTCACCAACAGGATTGCCAAAGCCTTACAAGGAAGTCTAAAAATTAAGGAGACTGTCTCCTTCAAGGTTAATTTGGGATAAATTTTCTTATCTTATCAAAGAATTCTCTAGGATCAAAAACCCTTCAAAGTTTCTTTGGGGTGGCTCCTCCTTCCTAGTCTGTGGCTATAGGTTAAAAGTAAAGAACATTATAGAATTCTTGGATAAAAGTAAAGAGGCTGTTGACTTTGATTGCATTACTCTCTAGCTCAAAAGCAGGAACAATGATGTGTTGAGAGGCAAGAAAATGGCTTTGATAGAGGCAAAGAAGATGTCAAGTGATTTAGAATAAAGAGAGTTGTTTTTCAGTTGTATCAGACCCTTTGTGACCTCATATGAGGTTTTCTTGACAAAGATACTGTAATAGTTTGCCATTTCCTTCTCCAGCTCATTTTTACAGATGAGGAAACTGAGGCAAACAGGATTAAATGACTGGCCCAGGGTCACACAGCCAGAAAGTTTCTGAGGTCAGATTTGAACTCAGGAAAATGGGTCTTCTGCCCTAGGATAAACAGAGGCATTGTCCAAAATCAGCAATGCTTTGGATGTAAGGTTATTTCCCTGATAATCCTTTGCTGCAGGTAGAGCAAGATTATTTGAAATATCAGCCTTCAAAACATGATATGGTAACCCAAGTTTTAAGACTGAATTGAGATCCACTGGAAATTTGCTCTTCCCATAGCCTTTCAGTGCCCTGGGATATTCAGAATGATAGACTTGCTTAGGCTTCTATTTGAAATCACCAGCAGCATTAGACCCTAACAGGTGTTAAGTCCATCCTTAGCAATCTTAAATCCAGATATTGATTTCTCTTTCTTGACAATCCCCTTTGAGGACATTTTTTCCCCTCAAAATAGCCCTTTCTTGTCAACATTTTTTTAAAAAAATACTTAGCACACTCTCCTGGATTCATCAGCTAATTTATTAGGGAAATCACTGGCTGTGAGCTCATTATCAGTTGCTATCTCACTTGTACCCTTGTGTTTCATGAATTAAATCTTGCTTTGGAACAACTGAAGCAATCCTTCCCCCTCCTTAATAGAATGTTTTATCCTGTGTGTCTCACCTCTTCCTTGTCTTAGGTTCTTGAAAAGAATTAAGTATCAGCCTGAAAGATTGCAAGGCTTAAGGAGACATGGTGATGGTGCTGGGTTCAGTTTGTCAATCCAAACAAGGAGAAATACCTTCACTGCTGGTGGTGCTTCCTCATTGCTGTGATTTCTTCAAGGACTCTGGTCATGTCTTTGATATGATCACCAAAGTGATATAAGGCAGCTTAGATTTATGAACACACAGATTTTTATTAATACCACCATCTATCAGTTATCATTTTGGACTTGAAATAAAGAAAAAAAAACAGCAGACTTCCTAATGTAAGCATTCTTTCTCGCAAAATACCCTCATCACTTTTTCTGTTGTCTTTCCTAAGTAAGGGCTAGAAAGAGGAAAGGTTCTTCCTGTAGAACCAAGCAATGATTACTTGTTCAGGTACAGGGTTGACCTAGGGGGTCTCTCAAGATCTCTACCATCTCTTATACTCTGTACTACAGAACCTAGTGGTGGACTTTGATATCTTTTTCTGTGTATAAATCTTTTCTCTTTCAAGGGAGAAAAATGTTTTTATTTCACTTTGTATGTACTTTGTGTTTATTTACTTTGTATATGTTTTAGATGTCTGCATAGAGTTTAAGCTCCTTGAGGGCAGAGAGTGTTTAAGTTTTATCTTTGTAGCCTCCTTGCTTACCACAGAGCCTTGCGCATGCATGGAGGTAGCAGGGCTTTTTGTTTTGTTTTCTTTTTTGTGGCAAAGATGTTGGACCAAAATCATGGGGTTTAGTTACTGACATATATGGATAATAAAGCAAGCCTAGAGGTTAAGGGCCTTTGCTTCCTTCTTTTAGCTTTTATTCTGAATCAAAATGAATTGCTGGCTAAGGAAGAGAGGAGGAGGAGGAGGAGGAAGAAGAAGAAGAAGAAGAAGAAGAAGAAGAAGAAGAAGAAGAAAGGGAAGAGGAAGAGGAAAAGAAAGAAAGAAGGAGAAGAAGGAGGGGGAGGAAGAGGAGGAGGAGGAAGAGAAAAAGAGGATGAAAAGGAAGAAGACGAAGAGAAAAAACAATTAGAACAAGAACAAGAAATATGGAAGATGGCTTCTGCAACCTCAGAATTTAGCAAATGCTCAACTGTTTATTTTTATGCAAATCCTACATCCATGCCTAACTTTAAAACCTTCTATTACATTAGACTTTCTGTTGTATTAGAAGTGCTGGGTGAAAAACTAACATGCATATACATCATGCAATTAATGTAAGTTGATATTTATAAGCACACATTTTGATGTTATGAAGAGATAGATCATTGCAGGCTAACTGCAAATGTTATTCTGTGTCATTTGCAGAGTGAGGTTTCCACTAGCAAGTTCCTTATAACCAGCAATCTGTGTGATCAAACAGCAGGACACATTTGTGGAACATACGTAGACCATCAGTGGTTAACACACATAATGGCAAGAATATTTGGTGCCTGAGAAGAGCAAAAAAGAAAAAAAAATCTATGCCACATAACCTTCTAAGATTTGTTAAATTGGATGACCACTAGTCACTTCTAGTGACTCACATGGGCATAACCAGTCAGAAGAACCATAGAAAGCATTGCTAAATATTATGAAATCTTGGGCAAAACCTTGAAGATCTTAGAACAGATAATACTTTCATTATTTTGCCCATGAAAGAAGCAATTTTTAGAAGTGAATAGCTGGTTAAGAAGATGGTGTCTGAAAAAAAGAATTTGGATTTCTAGATAAAAATCTAAAATATAGGAATGGCAGATCCCTGATCAGGAATAGAATTCATTTAACAAGAGTTGATAGGAATATAAATACATTCCTGTCTTGTAAATTTTGTTTTAGGGAGGTTTTCTGTCATGCAGAATATATCACAAAAGTCTGTGGTTTGTTGCTAACAGATTTATAAATTAGATAATAAAAACAGAAATATAGACCAGAAGATCAAGGGTTATAGCCTTACCTTCATAATTTAGCTCTGGTTCTTGTCTGTCTTCATTTGAACTCTCAATTTTTATTTTACATGTAACTCACCCAAAAAGAATTTAGTTGCCTCACCTTCCACATTGATTCTGTCTATTTGGAGGAAATAGGTATCTTTTAACAGGAATTATAAGATATTTCCTAATCCTAAATCAGATAGTTATATGAGAATGGGGACTTTGGATAAGCAATAGGTTAAAATGAGAATAGGACAGCGTGCTACATTAAGACACTCTGCTTATGTGAGGAAATCTAAGGGATGGGGGGAAGTATGGTAGAGAGGATGTGAGTGCAGAATAGTTGAGTAACTTGTTCTGTTTGGTTCCATAGGAAAAAGTGGAAACAGTGAATAGAAGTTGTAAGTAGAGAGACTTAGGTTCTACATAATACGTGTAGCACTTGTAGCAGTTGAGGTTGGAGGTAGTATCACTGTCAAATCATCTATGCCCTCTTTAGCCAACCCCCACCTTCAGAATGTGAGCAGAATATTCTTTCCCAACTTGGCCAGCCCCAAGGAGTGTGACTTTTTTGTGGAGTTACCAGTGTTGTAGTGGTAAATGTTTAACAACTGGCTCTGAAAAAAAAGACAGGAAAAAATCCATGAAAGACACACTTTTAAGTTTAATCTATATTATTTACATTTTCCCCATTGATTTTTAAAGTCCAGACAATCAGCAAAACAATAAACCAAGCCCTGATTTATAGCATTTGAAGATTCTCAAGGTATAAATGCTAACACTGAAAATTTAACAATCCACTCTCCTAAGCCAGTTCGAGCTGGCTCCAGCACACCCCCAGTTTCAACTTCCATTCCACTCTCACTGGAAAACAGATTAGAAACAGAAAATAAAAAGGGGAATGAACTTTCCTGGCTTGGAGGGAATCTTTACTCAACCAGCTTCCAGTATACCACTTTAATTTGTTTACTCATTACTCAGACTCTTTTTGTCAACAGTAATGTGAGGGAAGGGCTCCAATACCATTTTGCCTTGCTTCAGGAAGTTTATCAAAAATTAATCAATCAAAATCATAAGATTCTTTGTCATTTCAATCAAGTCAGGATAAAGTAGCACTTTGGACTGCAGTTCCAACCTTTGTCTTCTTTTTTTTCCCCTTTAATCTCTGTACGCCATCAGTCATTCATTACTTCCCCTTTACAAATAATTAATCACAAAATCAGGTACTATTAGAATTGATCTTATTTTTATCTAGAGTAAGCTGACTTTAAAGTACTAATTAAATTAGCAAGTAAACAACCAGAAGACCAGATAAGATTTAGATTTTACATTAATTATCGGGGGAAGAAAGTGAGGAGGGCCAAGAAAAGGACACAGTCTGCCTTAGTCTTCTTGCTGGGACAAATTCAATAGTGAATGGATTCACCTCTCTTTAAGACATCACAAGGCTGCCCCACTGTCTATGACAGATGGAGCAGCTGCTTCAGAGCTCCCAATAGCAGCTCAATGCCAGCTTCTGCCTTCAACAAATCATTCCCAGTTTCTAGTCTTCTACTCCAAATTTAAATTCATATCTTAACTCAAATCATTCAAACAAAGCAGCCTCTCTCCCCACCCTATGTCTTCTTGTACATCTCCCAAGAGAATCTTTCCTTTCAAGCATTCATATGATGGTCAGAAGAAGCGATACAAGGACACTCTCAAGGTCTGTCTTAAGAATTTTGGCATTGATTGTGTGACATGGGAGACACTGGCACAGGACCGCTCAATGTGGTGTGCCCACATCAGAAAACGTGCTGTGCTCTATGAGCAAAGCAGAATTGAAATAGCTCAAAAGAAACTCAATATGCAAACTTAGAGAATCTACCCCAAAGGTTCACATGAACTGTTTGTACCCAACCTGAGATAGAACATTCAGAGCTGATCAGCCACAGTCAGACACACTAAAACTTGACTCTGGCATAGTGATGTCATTTTGGTCCTCTTCAAAAATGAAGGACAACAATCAACCATAACAACCATGAAGAAAACAACACTGTCTCTTGGAGTCTACATTTTCCAGAAGCTCATGCATCTAGTCTCTGAGAGACTCCCCTTTGCCAGCAGAGAAGAGAACTCCCTTCCCCCCCAAAAATGCTACATGAGTGGGAAAATTTTTCCAAACAATTAAAACTAGCCACAAGTGGAATAGATCGTGTTAGAGGTAGTGGATTGCCCCCTTTTATGCTCTTTGAGCATTAACTACATGATTGTTTGTCAGATAAATTTTTAAAGGGGATTTTTGTTCAGATGTGGATTAGATTAGATGGTTACTGAGATCCCTTCTAACTCTGAGATTCTTTGATTCAAAGAGAATGGTGTCTTGTCCCAGGTCACACAACTAGAAACAAAGTCAAAAGAAAATCTAAGTTTCCTGACACATAGTCCAGTGTTATTTCTAGTATACTGCAATGATTCCTTAAGTACTTGCTCAGTTCCTGTAATTCAAATATGTATTTCATGTCATCTGGAGTCATAGTGAACATTCATTAGGTCTTTTAGAGAAATGAGAGTATAATGGCAGAGGGAAGGGGGTTGACACATGCCTAGACCAGGTAAATGGCATCACCCATGTGGAAGATGCAAAGGGATTGCTTTGGGGAAACTGGAAGAATGGAGAATGTATGGACATTCTCTGTTGGCCTACCACATGTTCCAGAGCAGCCTTTTTCCATTAGTTTCATAGTCAAACTATAGGCATCTTTAAAAAGGCCTGACTTGGTGATACCTATATTCAGTGTCTAAGGCTGACAGTGACTCCTTCAGTCATACCACTTGGTAAAGGTAAGGAGTCATAGGAAATCCTTCTTTCCCCCATGAGGCTATATGGCCCTTCAAGAAATGGGCCTGGGTCTTTAACTTTTTGTTTGTTTGTTTGTTCTTTTCTATTCTGTGTACAAGAAGTATAGGACTCAAGACTCTGTCCTGACAGCATGTACTAAGGGATCCAAGCTTCCAGGAATCTAGGCCGGATGTTGTAAGTAGCACAGCAGTGATGCCCTGAGGAGAGTGAGTTGGGGACTCTGGCCCAGCAAAAGTTAGCACCTGTCAAGTCAGGCTTTGGACTGTGATGTTTAAAAAGTTCAAGAGATATAATCTCTGGGTAATTAGTCATCTTATTAATAATGCTAGTATTGTAATAAAAAGAGGCCAGTGTCACTCTCCAATGCCAAAGACAATGATGGTGGACTCTTTGCTTGTATGCCCTTAGAAAGGTGAGTGTAACAAAAGGTGGCAATCAACTCTGATTAGTTAACAAGTAATGAGAGAATGAATATTACAATAAGGGGCTGGACCTATTTTAATAAACTTTGATTATGCCATTTACTTCTAACCTAGCCTTGGGCAATCTATTCAAAGAATTTATCGCCACCCCAACCTAAGTTGAGCACAATGGCTTCCCCACTTGACTTGGGTCTGAACAAGATTATTAAGAAAATTATTCCAATCTCATTATCAGTAATATCCTTCAAGAGATTAAACTTTGAAATTAGAATTGTCAAAAAAGGGGAAACTCTGAATCTCCTCAAGTCATTGGTTATTAACAATCATTTCTCTCAGAACTTAAACTTGGTGGGACTAATGCTATATAGTAACTGAGCTAAAATGTGAGCCTAAGAATGAGTTGGTACAGGGGGGATTATGTCTCCAGGTACTGAAGGAAATGTTTGTATATTTGTTCTTGCTAAATCTTTGAAGTAAATATCCCTTTGCAAAAGTTAATTCAATATTAAATAGCTAAATGAGACTAGGTCACTAGTCACCAAACCCCTAAAAATGAGAGACATGGGCAATAAAATGGGAGAGTGAGGCTTGAATCAATGACAGAAGAAACAGAAATCCCAGTTTGCTATGGTACAGGAGAACCCTCAAAGAGTTAAAATAAGGCCTGACCCTAAGAGAGCGAGGCCAGAGCAACCATGTTACAATAGCATAACAGAGAAGATCTGGTTCCTATCCTTAGGAGACTTCTAATGCAATAGAAGGAAACCAGTCATCAATTTTTCATTCATTCGCCACCTACAACAGTTAGCTCAGGAAGAAACAATAATAGCAACTGATATTTCTCATTTGATCCTCACAGTAATCATGTGAGACGAATGCTATTATTATCCTTGTTTCACAGATAAGGAAACTGAGATTCAAGGAATGTAGGTGACAAAGCTAGGTCTACATCAGGATTTGACCCCAGCTTTTCTTGCTTGCAGGTCCAGAACTCTTACCACCACACCAAACTGTCTCTCAGTAGCCTATAGTGTGAAATGTTGCTTTTGGAAGAGGACTGAGGAGACAGAAGAAACAGAGGACCTGGGCTTCAGGGAACCAGCAGTCTAATGAGGATATGTTATTTACTCCAAAGATTGCATTCCCTGTGATTTTTTTCCTTCCAATCAGGATCCAGTTACCTCAGTAACCACTGCAATCAGTCACTCATTCCTCTGCCTTTGAAGCTCTCCTTGTCAAAGTTATTTTGCATTGAAGACGGCTTCTTTGCTGAACCTCTGCATTTTCTGGCAAGGTTTGTTGTTTTTTTAACTAAAGATTATGCTTTAACTGGGCTCTAAATTCCAGAATTGATTTTTTAAAAATAGTGCTTCAAGTGTTTCACCTTTTCCCCCTCTGAACCTTTTAAACATCATTTGTATGTAACAGACACATTTGTAAACATGGTTACATTTCTTTGATTTCTTTCCCTGAGAAAAGAGAACAAGAATCTCACAGTAGTCAAGTTCATATTCGTAGCTAGTCAAAAATGATGACTCTCAGCACCCTCTGCCCCCCTTTTTGCCCCTTTGCCACTGACACTGCAGAAGCAGGACGATAGGCCATCTTGGGTTTGTCTTTGCTTTGTGGGTTTCCAAGGCCAAAAAATTCATTACCCAAGACAATCAATGAAAACTATAGAATAATACATTTCAAGACCTCAGTAGAGAAGTGGATCAAATTTTGGGATTCGGAAGTTCCAGTTTTTCAGGATAACACAGTATTGACCACTGCTTACAAACAAACAGAGAAATGCTCACTTGTACCATTCTCAAAGAAGCACTATCTAGAAAAGATAATAGGGATCATCTGGTCCAACTTTCTCACTTTAAAGGGAAGAATGAAACCCAAAGTGATAGAAATGAGACTCAAATCCAGTTCTTCTGACTCCGAGTCCAGTATTCTATTCGATAAATTAATAATAGTAAATTGCTTTTATATGATACTTTAGACTTAAAGCTTATTAATAGTTTTCCTCATACTAACCCTGTACATGTAGGTAGAGAGTGCCTTTAAAAGGTTGTGTGGCTTACTCTGGGGTTGTATAGATGGTGTCAGAGCAATAATGCAAAACCAAATGTCTGAACTCCAAAGTCCAGTGCACTTTTAACTTCATAACTCTATCTTCCACACACCATCCTGAAAGTTCAATCATTTTTTCATTCATTTTACTCATTCATTCATTCAACATTTTTTGAGAGCCTCAGTAACACAGTGGATAGAGTGCTAGGGCTAGAAACAGGAAGATCTGAGTTCAAATTCAACCTCAGACACTAGCTGGTGACCTTGGGCAAGTTATTTAACCTATTTGCATCAGTTTCCTCATCAGTAAAATGGGGATAATAATAGCACCAATTGTTGTGAGGATCAGATGAAATAATAATTGCTTCTTCCCTCACCCATTTCCAAGATGGGTATCAGGCTTAATGTATATCTCTCTATCCTCTCAAACGTTGCAGGTCTATGAATCTTATTCAGAACAAAAGCCACTTCCCTAGTTGCTAGGCCTTTGCTTACACTTGACAGCTTAAGTCCCACCAATGCTGGTTACACAAAAGAACCTCACAAATAGCAAACAGAAAGTAAATTCATTTTTCCAAATAAAACAGCAAATAGAAATCAGAGAAGCTCTAAGATAACAATATACCAGAAAACACACAAAAGTGAATGCACCAAAGCATAAGAGAGGCCTCTTTCACTCAAGGGTAAAGTCCGTAGAGAGACAAATTGAAAACCAGAGACATGGTCCAGCTTTTCCTTTATGTCTGCAACTTCCAAGTCAGGTCAACAAGCATTTATTAAGTACCTATTATGTGCCAGACACTATGCTAAGTGCTAGGGATGCAAAGAAAGGCAAAAGGCAAAGCTCTCAAAGAGCTCCACATGTTTCCTCTAAAGAGTGTGTGAAACCACTGAGTCTCTCAGAAGTTCTTGAAACAACTCTACCCCTCACACAGAAGCACAGGGTCACCTCTGCATTCTCTCCAGCAATCAGGGGTCATATCTCTTTCCATATGGAGCACACAGCACAGGGACGCCCCTACCCCACACCTCTTGAGTTCCCACCCAAAGTGACTTTCATATGCTTATTGGGGGATAGAAGGAAGCCAGTAGTGAGATATTGATTAATGATGCAAGAGAAAGAAGGGAGGATTGCTGGAACAAGATCCTGAAGGAGACAGAAAAGAATGAGAGCAAGGGCACAGGTAACTTAACCTTTCTGCTGAGCAGGAAGATCTTTCCTGTGACCAGAAGAAAGAGAAGGAAGATGAAGCTGCTGAAAAAAAAATTTATCAAAGAATGGAGGAAGGAGCCTAAAAAATCTCATGGTGAACAGTTCAGTCTTCCCAGGTCCCAGATTCTAACCCAGATCCTCTGTCTCTGAATTCAAGACTCTTTCCATTGTACCACAGTTGAGACTGGTGTGATACCGTTAGTTTAGGAGTTCCCTAACCTGGTGTCCACAGAGATATTATATTAAGAGCCTGGCCAGATCATCCAAGGTCCACGGGTGATTATCCTGTGAAATGTTACTGCAGTAGGATAGTTCCATCTATAGGCATCTCAAGTGACTGCTGTCAAATGTGGGCATAATTAGGTTCTATGGGTTGAGTATGCTTGGAAGCATACCAAATTCAAGGAATTTGCCCCCCAGTTTTTTCCCCCTGTTGATCACATTTTGCCTTTTCTCCAACATATATACCAAAGATACCTTTAAGCTATACTCATCAAGTTCATATTCACTCTATGTACCTCCCCTAAGCACCTAGTACTTCTTTTGGAGTTCAGCCACAATTTTGTTTGTTGTTTTTCTTTTTTACTAAAATTTTATTGATTTGGGTTTTTTTAAACACTACCTTAACTTCTGAATATATATCCCTCCCTCCTCTTCCCTCACTCAACAAGCCATCCCTTATAATAGACATTGTAAAAGAAAAAAAAAAAGCAATTCTCCAAGACTAACATTAGTTGAGTCGACAGTATCTATAATATTTCACACATGTATTCTCTCATCTCTGTAAGGAAGAGAGGGAGATATATTTTCTTATCCCTTCTCCAAGACCAAGATTGGTAATTACTGTTACACACTGACTGGAATTTCAAAGGCTTCTATTGTATCCTTCAACTACTGAAGCCATTCCTTCCCTCATTCACTTGAGCTTGGAACCAGAGGTATTCACATCAAGTTGATGTGAAGAAAATGGCATCCTATGGTACGGTGTGGTGGGAGAACACATTCTACACTGAAGAAAATGTCCACAGGGCCTCCAGGGCTTTCATCTAAGCTTTAGAAACACAGAATAGTAAATCCATTTGCATCAGTTCTGAAGAGAGTGTCCTTATATCCAAAGAAAAACACCTGTTGGGGTGTTGGCCCCAGGATGACTACTGTTGCTTAAGATCCCATCTAACCAAAGGCAGAATTAAAATTGTCAAGGTAGAGAAGATAGGGCCTGTTCTCTCCCTTTCTAATGAATCACTGCTAGATAGATCATATCTTTGAGCTAGCTGCTTTCAAAAAGCATCATTAAGTCCTTCCACAGCCTCCCCACATGGGTCAATGTGGTATTGTCACAATATTCTATGATAATTACACTAACTGTTATCTCTTAAAAAGAATTCCCTATGATTCCAACCTAATGGGCTTCCAGCTCCAAGCATATCCAGGGCTAATTAGTAATCAATTGCACTATTATATTCGGAGCACAGATCTTGAGTTCTGGGAGTGGAGATCAGAGGGGAGAAGGGCAACTAAGTGGTATGGTGGAGGGGTAAGGGATATTCAGGACTAGCACCTCTGGTATGATGGCTTGCTGAGCCCTTTTCAGGGCTGCTCATCCATCTTTGGTGTCCACCTGTCACCCAACTCTCATTTATGGCTCCAAAAAGCTGTAGCATGCACAGTGGCCACACCCCAGGAAAAATGTCTTGACAGACAGGCTAAACCCAGTTGAGAGTAAACAACTTGAGAGTAACTCAAACCTGTCAGTGAGTTAGAGGATGTCTATTCTAAGCATGTGAAGACTTACCCCTCCTAGCCAAATGGGCAGATGAGAACAATTTGTTCCAACAGCCATAAAGGTGGCTCAGAGCTTGGTCATACATCAGACACCAACGTCAATGACTGCATCCTGGGTTATCACAGTTGTCTTGACTTTTGTCTTGCCACTGGACTTTGATGACTTTGCAAGAGAGAATAACACTGACACTTTGTGCAACTCTTCCTCACTTAAATCCAGTGCATGTGCAAATCAAGACATCACCCTGTGATGTCTTGGTCCTCTTCAAAAATGAAGGATAAACAGCAAGGACAGAGTACTAGACTTGTATTTAAGGTAGACCTGAATTCAAATCCAACCTCAGACACGTTAGTTGTATGTCCCAGGGCAAATCACTTAAACTCTGTCTTCCTCAGTTCCCTCATCTATAAAGTAGGAATAATAATATCACCTATTCCCAGGGTGATCACGAAAATAAAATTCGATAGTATTTGTCAAACACTTTGCAAATCTTAAAGTACTATGTAGATGCTAGCTATTATCATTATTGGATAAAGACCTTGGTTCAAATCCTATCTCTGATACTTACTAGCTATATGACCCCAATGGACAAGTCACTAAAACCTCTCTTGGCCTCAGTTTCCCCATCCATAAAATAATAATAGTACCTAACAGGATTGTTGTGAGGTTAAAGAAGAAATAATATACGTAAAGCTCTTTGTAAGCCTTGTTATTGTTGTTGTTCATTTGTTTCAGTCGTGCCCGATTCTTCGTGTCCCCATTTGGAGTTTTCTTGCCAAAGATACTGGAGTAGCTTGCAAACCTTAGAAACCTATATAAGCAATAGTTATCATCATCATCATCATCATCATCATCATCATCCTCTCTCACCCTCTGTTTCCTAACCTGAAAAATAGCAAAAATAATACACATAGTATCTTCTTGGAGAAGCAATTTTGATATAATAGAGCACTGACCTCAGAGTCAGAAAAACCTGGGTTTAAATCCTATCTTTGCCACATATTCACGCTTTGGCCAGAGACAAGTCATTTAAATTCTCAAGGCCCCCATACAATTCTCTAAGACTAAGTTTCAGAGAAGGTGGTGATGTGTACTAGTCAATGGAGTTCCTCACTGGGAACTTCCTGCATAGATGAAAACATTGGTTAATTTAAAAATAATAATATCACCTTCCCGGTGTGGTTGGGAGATTCAAATGAGATAACATGTAGAGGGCTTTGTAAACTTTAAAGTTACCGATGTGGCCTTGGGCAAAGTGAATTACCTTCCCTTAATTTTCTCTTCTGTAAAGCAGAGCTTAGGATAAAGGACCTCTAAAATTTCTTCTAACTCTAACTCCCATGATTCCATCCTTAAAAATTATTAAAAGAGGGGAGGGAGGTGAGTGGACCCAGGAGATACCTTCTCTTTCCCCTGAGTTTTTCTAACTGGGCAAAGAAGAGTCACAGTCAGAGACATAACTAGCACAAGCTGAATGGGACTTTGCCCCCAAACACCAACGTAGAGGAAAGGATCATACTTCAAACGACCAGAGAATTGTTTTCTTAACACAGTGACCACTCTGTCCCCACACCTAGCCTAATAGTATTCCACCAGCCTCTATCACTGTGTGGACCCACCAACATCCCAAGAGTTCTTTAACTGGGGCACCCATCTCCCTGGTCCACATTACTCCCCAACTACCATGGGGATGAAGATTCTGTCATGATTGTACCCATGAGACCACCTACTCCTTCAATCACTTTTTGTCCCAGGTTTAAAAAAAAAAAAAAGATTTAGCTATCATTCTTGTCACAAAGTCAAGAACAAAACATGTTTAAGCTTTTGGAGACAGTTTCAAGCCAGTGTACAATTTTTAATAGACCTTTTATTTCCTAGAGTTCTTGGTAAGAAATGGCTACTACCAAGGCAAATTGAGGGCAACACTTACTTTGTAATTTATTGTCTTCAAGAGTTCCATGGAGAGGGTGGGCAGCTAGATGGTGCAGTGGATAGAGCACCAGTCCTGGAGTCAGGAAGACCTGACTTCAAATCTGGCCTCAGACATTTACTAGATGAGTGACCCCGGGCAAGTCACTTAGCCCCCATTGCCTCCAAAAAAAAAAAAAAAAAAGAGTTGCATGGGGGACTGAGTTGTTCGACTTGCCCCTGCTCACAAAGCCAGTATGTGGCCCCAAGCCTTCCTGACTCTCTCCCCATAACATCGTGCTGCTTCTCATTGTGCACACAGTGGGTACTTAATAAATGTTTTATTTTTAACTGTATCTTATTTTAGAATCACAACTGCAAAGGTAAGAGCTTCTACCTTCTGCTTGATTGAATGGAATTACTTCAAATAAAGTTGTTTAGAATTGGAGCTGGTGAATAGATGCTAAACTCTGTCATTGATCTCTGAGATTAGACATGAATTGCCTAATTAGTATATTAAGCACTCATTACTAGGCAGAGTGTGAGGACCTGAAAGATTACAACTCCCTTGCAACTTTAAGGAGGACAGTTAAGTGACTCATTACCTGAGATTACATCAGGCATTTGCTAGGGAAAGTCTGAAGAGTGTACTAATAAGCTCTATTCTTTAATGAGTGGAGTTTTGTTTCATTACTCACAGGGGTGTTGAGAGGACCAGATGAGAGAATGTACATATGCAAAGTATTTTGTAAACCATAAAACTCTATCCATATAAATGTAACCTATTGTTTTTTCAAATGTATCGCAATGCATGTGCTTATAAATATTGCTATAAGAAAACCTTAGCTAGTTGAGGAATAGATCATTCTAAATTGCTGCTGTGCTTAGTGTTGAGGGATTAATCCTTCACATGTCCATTTTTTTTAAAACCTCTTGGAATGAAAATCTTTCTAAAATATATTAAAGTAGCCCAGTGTTTGATAACCCCAAGAACATAAACTAGTAGGAGAAGTACTGTCTATTCGACAAGAACTACTAGGAAAATTGGAAAGCAATTTGGCAGAAATTAGGTTTAGATTCAATTTTTATGCCACACACAGTGAGTACCAAATGAATTCTCAAACTGAACTGGCTTATTGCCAAGTGAAATGTTTCAGCTGATGGGACAACGCACTCCTGGGCTGAGGCAAGAAGTTCTCTCGGCTCTTTCATCAACTTCTCACCAGACTCAGCTGTGGCTGCTACTTTCCAATTGCTAGTTAGACCTCTCTGATGGTTTGATAGCTCTCCCAGTCTCGTTAGCCTCCTGGAGAGTCCCCTCTCAAAATACTTGTTCTCCTAAGATCAGGAAAGAATAAACACAAAAGAAACCAGGGTGTCATGTGTCCACAGACACATGGTAGCCAGGTGAGAGATAGAGTAGATGTTTTTCTCTCCCGTTACCTAGCAGATCACAGCAATTCTTGCCTCCCTCCCACCAGAAAAGAAAAGGGCAAAAGGACTGAGGGAGAAATACATTGATACTTCTGTGTGTGAACTTAGTTTTGGCCCCAAGCCTCTTAAGTCACCAGTTCTTCCAGCTCCTAAGTCGAATTGAAGGCTTTTAATTACCAGATAGTATTACTCGTGGCCAAAACTGGCTTCCAAAGTTTCATGTGTTAGATAGACAGAAGGTAGAGAATGGTCTACACATACTTAAAGGACTGGGGCCTCATTGAACAGTCCCTACCATTCCAATAGGATCAGATACTATGGAAAGGACTTCAAAGGTTATGTAGTCTAATCTCTCCATTTTAAAAATGAGGAAATTAAGACTCAGAGGGATAGAGTGACTTGTCCAGAGTTAGACAGAAAAGTGGCTGAGCCAAGATTCAAACTCAGATCCTGTATCTCCAAATGCAGTAGAAAAATCCAGTGTCCTTTCCACGATGCCCCAGTGTACGATGACTAACTGTGATAAACTTATCTCTTCTTAGCAATGCAAGGATCCAAGACAACTCCAAAGGACTAATGATGGAAAATGCTATCCACATCCAGAAAAAGAACTATGGAGTCTGAATGCAGATCAAAGCATTTTATTTGCTCTCTCTCTCTTTTTTTTCTTTTTTCTTCTTTCTCATGGTTTCTCCCATTGGTTCTAATTCTTCTTTACAACATGACTAATGTGAAAATAGGTTCAATATGAATGTATTTGTAAACCCTACATCAAACTGCATGCCATCTTGGGTTGGGGGGAGGGGAGAGATGGGGACAAAATTTGGAATTCAAAATTTTATGGAAGTGAATGTTGAAAACTAAACATAAATAAATGAATTTTTTTTTTTAAAAAAAGTTCCCTTCCCTAGATTCTCCTTAAATTACATTCATGATTTGGAAGCAACTCTGTCAGTAGCACCTCAAAGATCTATATTTGGCCCTGTAACACTCGGCATTTTAATTAGCATCATGAAAAGCAGAGATGTTATACAGATGGCATGAAGAGGATAGCAATAGTTAAGGATTTTGATAAGCTGCTAGAACATTCCACCAGATCTAATAAAATTGTAATTAATGGGGATATATATAAAATTTTCCACTTGGAAATGCCAACTAAAGCATTTCTGAGGTTCCACTGCACTCCCATCAGATTGGCAAAGGTGACAAAAGAGGAAAAGGGCAAATGTTGGGGGAGTGTAGAGTGGTATGGAAAGAAAACAAATTGCTTGCTAATTGAAAAAATAATAAAATTTCCAGTTGAGTTTAAATAATGCATTTTAAAAGTATAAGATGAGAGGGTCATGTCTAGAAAATAGTTATATGAAAAAGATCAATGGGTCTTAGAAGCCTACAAGCTCAAGATGAGTCAACAGTGCTAGGCGGTAGACATTAAGAAATCTATTGGGCCCAGAACATAGGAATTCACAATCCTGATCTAGTTTGCTCTGGTCAGAGCACATCCAGTACATTGTGCTTAATTCTGAACATCACCTTTTAGGAAGGACATTGAAAACCTGGTGCAAGGTGCCCCTGAGGGAAATAACCGGAATGGTGAGAGGACAGAGGATCATGTCTGTCAATGATGAGCTGAAGAACTAGGAGATGATTAAAATGGAGAAGAAATAAAGACATGATGACCATCTTCAAGTACAGTATTTGCAGGACTGTCATGTAGAAGAAGGACTCCTGCTTGGCCATAAAAGATAAACCAGGAGCAAAATGGATAGAAGTTGCAAGAAGCCTGTTTTGACTTCATAAAAATCAAACTTTCTCAATGAGCTCAAAGAGTTATCTATGGAATGGGTTGCCCCAGAAGGGGAAAGGGAATACACATTAGCACCTACTATGTGTCAAGCACTGTGTTAAGTGATTTAGGGATTTATCTCATTTGATCCTCACAACAACCCTGAAAGACAGGTACTATTATTATCCCTGTCTTACAGTTGAGGAAACTGAGGTAAACAAAAGTTAAGTGACTTTCCCAGGGTCGCATAGCTAGTAAATGTCTGAGGCTGGATTTGAACTCAGGTCTTCTTGACTACAGGCCAAGTGCTCTACCTAGTTGCCCCCTCAGTGGAGATTTTAAGTGAACATTGTATGATCACCTTTTAGTGATACTGCAGAAGACAATTTTTGTCAGTCATGGATTGAACTAGCTTGTCTCCGAGGTCCCTCCCAATTCTCATATGATGTGATATAATATGCAAACTAGCTTGCTCAGTCCTGGAAGATGTCTTACAGAGGACAGGTCCCAAGATTGTAAAGAACACCATCAGGGACTACCAAAATGGTAGAGAAACAATTGTCTACCAAACACCTTGCAGTATATGTCTCTTTACTTTCCTATGACATTTTTATAAATTTTTATTGATCTTTTGTTTTTTACACCACTGTAGTTTCCTTCAGGGTCTCTTCCCTTCCCCCTTTCTAAGAAACATCCCATATAACAAATAGTATTTTTAAAGATTAAAAAAAAAGAGAGGAAAAAATCAGCAAAACTGATCAATACATCAAAAAAAAATCTTAAAATATGCACAATATGCAACACTTGTGGCTTTCCCACCTCTGCAAAGGGTCAAGGTAGGAGTATCTTGTCATATTTTTTTTTTGAGCCAGGCTTGTTCATTATAATTTTGCACATTCACTTAGGATTTGTGAGTGTGTGTAGTTGTTCTTTCCATTTACATTATTGTAGTTACTGTGTATTTTGTGTTTCTTAGCTCTGCTTGCTTCACTCCATATCAGTTCATGTAGATCTTTCAATGCTTCTCTATATTCATCACATTCATCATTTCTAATAGCATAGTAATATTTTATTACATTCTTCTACCACAATTTGGTAAGCCATTTCACAATTAGTGGGCTTCTACTTTGTTTACAATTCTTTGCTATTACAAAAAGTGCTGCTACAAATATTTTAGTGTATAGGGGGATTTTCTTCTTATCAATGGCTTCCTTGGGATGTAAGCCCAATAAATGGAATCTCTGAGTCAAAGGATATGGCCATTTTAGTCATTCCACATGCCTTTAAAGCAGAATTTTATGGAACAAGGGAAAAAATTCTCTTAAAAAACAAGCGCAATATGACACAACAGTGAGATGTAATTTTTGAAAAATGTAGGATAATCTTAGGCTGCATTTCCCAGAGCACGGTGTACACATGGGGAGATTGGTCTCACTTTACTTTTTCATCTTATCACATATGGAACATGATGCCTAATTATGATTGTTACACTTTAAAAGGAGCATTAATAAATTATAGTGTATCCAGAGGAGGACAACCAAGATGGTGAGAGGTTTGGAAAGCATGTTATTGTTTTTTTGTTTTTTGTTTTTTGTTTTTTTATATAAAAGCTTGTTAAATGAACAAAGAATGTTTAGTATAGACAAGAGAAAACTTAGGGAAGACATGATCAAGTCTCCAAATAGTTGGAGGAAAATATATATATATATTTTTTAAGCTAGGCAATGGGGTTAAGTGACTTGCCAAGGGTCACACAGCTAGTAAGTTTTAGGTGTCTGAGGCCATATTTGAACTCGGGTCCTCTTGATTCTAGGGCTGGTGCTCTATCCACTGTACCTCCTAGCTGCCCCTGGAGGAAAATATTGCTGAAAGACGAATAAGGTTTGTTTTATATATAGTCTGAGAGCACACTACTAGGACTAATGGGCAGAAGTTAAGAAGAAAGAAGTTTTCTCTTCGATAAAAGGAAAGAACTCCCTAACAAAGAAAATTGCCCAACAATGGAATAACCTACTTCTTAAGATAATGAATTTCCCATCACTGGAAGTGTCCAGGTAAAGACTTTGTCTGGGGTTTCACACAAGGGGCTCCTGTTTGTTTAAGGAAAGTTATACAAAATAGTCACTATGATTCCTTCCAACTTTCAGATTCTGTGAGATGCATCACTAGTAGCTATCATGCCCTCCTATTTTATTGTTTGTTTCTTTACCGTTTTCCAAACTGATCTATAAATACAAACTGCAGAATTTCAATATTCCATGCCTTTTATTCATCCCACTCTGAAGTTGCAAGTTTGACAGCCTATGATTTTCAGCTTTTTTTTTTCCATCTTTGAAACTAGGCTATCATCCCATTCACTGTCTGAGGGTTTAAGGCATGTCCTAAAAAGGGCTTTTTGCTTCCTTCTCTGGACAATGAGCTAAAACCATCCTCTTTATCATTTCTTGGAACGTAATATTATTCCATTAATTCATATACCATAATTTGTTCATCCATTCTCCAATTAATGGGCACCCCTTAGATTTTTGTATTTTCCTCTCCTCTTCTTTCCTTTCCTTTCCTTTCCCTGTTAATCTCCACTTCAGGATCAAGAAGTTGTGTTACTTGACACTACGCCCTTCTCTGTATTATCCTCCCTCTTAACCTGCCCCCTTTCATATTGCTACTTATTTCCCTGTTATTTAATTTATTTCTAGACCATACTGTGTGTGTTCAACCCTCCTCCATCTGTTTCAGATAAGAGTGAGATTTATCTGATGTCCTGTCACCCCACCCCTTCCTCCATATTTGTATACTCTTCTTCTCAAGAATTCCAATTATGAGAAATAGCTATTTTGACACACTTGTAAAATATTAATGTATACCTCTTTTATCCTCCTTTCTCTTTCCGTTCTTCAGACCCTCAGAACAGAACCAATCTTCACTAACTTATTTTTCTTATTTAAAATTCTTTGAAGATATTAAGGTTCTGAAGGGACACTTGTTTCTTCATTGTAATGGACAATGTTAATGCTACATCATCCTATAACTCCTTCTAATTGCACGAATAAATTTACCTGTCCAGATTTCTGTAGACTCTTGCATTTGTATTTCAAAGTTCCTACTCTGCTCTGATCTTTTTTGTCATAAATAACTGAAGTTCCTCTATTCTATTAAAGATACATTTTTTTTCTCTTATAGGATTATACTCAGGATAAATAATTCTTGCTAAGAAGCATGTATCATTTGCCTTTTGTAATATTATATTCCAAGATCTTCTCTGGTTTTTAGTAGAACCTACTAGGTTTTGTGTGATTTTGACTATGGTTCCTTGGAACTTGAAATGCTTCTTTCTGGATGCTTACAGGATCTTTTTTCTCTGAAATGTAAGCACTGAATTTTGGCTATGATATTTCTGAGACTTCTAAGAGTTTTTTTTCAGGGAATTATTTCTACTTTGCCTTCGGGTTTAAAAGATCTGGGCATTTTCATTTATAATTTCTTGAAGTATCATATCCAGTCTTTTTTTGTCATGGTTTTCAAGCAGTCCAAAGAAGATCAGTTGTTTTTGTAATCAGATAGCTTATATTTTCTTCTATTTTTTCAATTTTGATTTTGTTCTAATTTTTTTTGCTGACTCATAGAATCAGTGATTTCTGTTTGTTCCATTTCTAGTTTTCAGGGCATCAGTTCTTGGGTAAGTTTACCATTTTCTTTTCTAAAACATTTATTCTCTTACTAATTCTTTTCTTTGGAGCTGTTATTTCAATTTTTTAAAAAAATTCTTGCTTCATTTCTTCTAGGTGTTCATGTAATTCTTGCAGAAAATTCATTTTTAAATTTTGAGTCTCTCTGCTTGTAGTTGTAATAGAATTACTCTCTCCTAGACTGGATTTTGGCATCTCTAGGTCTACAATAATTTTAAATTATTACTCAATATCTTCTTTGTTTCATTCATCCTTCCAGGTTTAGTTCTAGAATTAGAATTTTTTGCCAAGGTCAGTCTTTACCCCTGCTGCATTTTGAGTGAGGTGATTAGCCCTTCTCAGACACCTGGGTTCATATGGTAACAATGCTCCCCAGGATTGGGCCTCCTAGATCTTTGAGTTTCATAGCAGTAGTTCTTCAGGACCTTCTGTGGCATCTCAAGATAGAATGTTAGAAACCTCAAAGCCCACAGCACCCAAGCTAAGCACTACTGATTGTACTACCACAGTAACTGCTACTCCTGGTGCCTTCCAAGAAACATACTCTGTGGAGTACTCCTCTCTTTCTGCTTCTGGACAAAGATCCTTGCAGCATACACATGTCTGGCCCATCTCTGGTCATACTGAAAGGCTACCAGTTTGTCTGAGTTAGAAATGGCTTTGCTAGTAGCCACCTCTCGTATAGCCCATGGGTTTCCGACTGACTTTTTGTACTGTTCTGGGGAAGAAATGGCTTACTCTAATTTACCATTGCATTCTTGGACCATTATTTGATCTGGTATAAATTTCAGGATTTTTGCTAGAGGAGGTATACAGGATATGGGAGGTCTGCTTCCATTCTGGCAGCCATCTTGGGGAGAAGTCATCCCACTCTTTTTTTTCTTGGAGCAGTTCTTTTGCGGCACAGCAGAACAAGCTCTGGATTGGGAGTCAGGAGCCTATACTATAGTCCTGATTCTGTCAGTGGCCACATCTACTTGGCTTCCTTCTGCGTTAGGAGTACTGTTGAGCCTTTCCATTCAAATAGCTTCTTCCTGGTTCTCTTCTTCTTTCTAGAGGAAATTTAATCATGTCACTGTGTCTGCCTCAGGTGGTTCATATTAATAGGCTGTCTGAGTGACTATTAGTACAAGCACCACAGGCTAAATACAATGAAAACATTTCACACAGCAATTATAAGTTAAACATACCAGATTTCTTCACAGCCTGGCACCACTAACTCATAGAAAAAGCCTAGAAGGAGGGAACAATTGACAGTATCTCCAAGTGAATCAAAGATAATAATAATAGTTTACATTCATATAATTCCATGTTTATAATGTGTTGCCGTCTGCTCATGCACCTCTCTGTTGCCCTTGGGGTGATTTTCAATTTCAGTTCTTCAGAGTCTGAAATATTCCATAACTTGAAGTCATATAACAATGCTAGAAGAATCATTGATTGAAAAAGTTGAGACTTTTTTTCAAGATGACACATGGAGTCATCAAAAGAACTTTGCCATTTCCCAAAGTCGATCTAGCCTGCTTCCCTCTCATTCATTTCGGTGCCCAATTAATGGCCCCTTTGGAGTGTCTGTCCATATATTAAGGGGCAAGCTCTATTGGTTGTCCATTCAGCTTCAAGTCATGATCTGAACAATACACACTGTTTTTCCTATGTGGAAAGTTAAGCCAAACTATGGAGTGACTATGGAGTAAGTCTATGTTATCCTGCAATGTTCAGGGGCTTGATGCAATCAGCATTACAGTTGAGAAGCAGAGTAAAGGACGTAATCAAAAATGTATGAACAATAAAAAATAAAGTCTGACTACACCATGAGAGTGAAGGATAATCATTGGACAAGCCATGTACATTATTAGTATATTTGCAATGTGAAGAAAAAGCAAGGGAGATGCTTAGAATAGATAATAGACTCCTGGTGGTAAAGTTATGGACAAAAGTTACACAGGATGGGCAGGCATGAATGAGTTGCAATATGTATTGTTGAAGGGAAAATCCATGTTGATGAAGTCATAAATCCATTTGAGTATTACTTCATGTAATGATTTAATATTTCAAGGTAGTTTATCTGTGACTCAATCAATCAATGGAGCTTATTAAGTGCCTGCTGTGTGCCAAGCTATGCTAGCCCCATGTTAAGCTCTGGGAATACAAAGACAAAAGCAATAGAGTTCTTGCCTTCACAGAGGCTATGTTTTAAAAGAAGAGATACAGGTACATATATAGGCATGTACAAACATACAAAGTAGCCTTATGAAGGGAAGGCATTATCAGCTAGGGAGGCCAGGAAAGGCAGAAGATGACATTTCATCAGAGTCTTGAAGGAAACCAGAGATTCCAAGAGGCAAAAATGAAGAGGGAATGCTTCTAGGCATTGGGGACAGCCAGTACAAAAAGATACAGAAACAGAAAGTAGAGTGTTATGTGTGAGAAACCATAAGAAGGTGGTTATGTCTTCCTTCCAGGTCATAGAGGGAGCCTAGAGGGGTTGGGAGAATTGTCTTTCTAACGCTGTCACTTACAAGCCCCATTAATGTGCTTCCTTCAACTGATATCAGTCAGACTTTGTTTCAAGAAAGAGGTGTTTTGGAGTGGCTAGGTGGCACAATGTATAGAGCACTGGCCCTGGAGACAGAAGGACCTGAGTTCAAATTTGGTCTCAGACACATAACACTCACTTGCTGTGTAACTCTGGGCAAGTCAAGTGACAACCCCAAATGCCTCAACCAAAAAAAAAAAAGGGGGGGTGTTTTCTAAAGTGGCATATATAACACAGTTGGTGTACACTGTTGGTATATAACATCCCCCCTACAAAGTCTGGGACGTGCTCTGCCTTATGTACATACAGAGTCCAGGAGAAAATGGACAAGATCCTTCTCTGGCCAAGAGGAGGAGGAAGATAAAAGGAGACTGAGACCTTAGAAGTTCTCCTCCTCCCACCAACACTAAAATTATGATCTCATTAACTACGTGGGCTCAGGACTTTCCTGCCAGCCCAATGGCTCCAGCCCCTTCTTCTTATCATCCAGGGGATCACTCAGCAACATAGTCCTACTAATCAAGGCTACCAAATCCCTAAACACAGGGTGTCCTGCTAAGGGGTCATTTAAGTTCTCATTCAGATCCTTTCATCATTCCATTAGCATGAGCTCCTGCCAGCCCAAATTGTGTCTCGGTTGGCAAAATTCACTTATTCCCGCAATCTAAGGATATTTTCTCTATCAGTGTCTCAGCAGGGCAATAGCTACAACCTATTTGTAATGGGGACACCCCCAAATGACCATGAACTTCTGTTTAAACTAGGAAAGTACCATAGTGTTCAAGCTGGAAGAAACTTCACCTTGAGAGCAAGAAAGGTTTCATTTTGGCATTTTATCCCTAGTCCCTTGCACATAGTAGGTACTTAATAAATCTGCTGAAATGAATTTACAGAAGAAAACTGAGGCCCAGGGACATTAAGTTACTTAAGCATGGCAACAGGTGGAAGAGACAAGATTTGAACCCGGGCCCCCTGATTCTAGACCAAGTACCTTTATCCATCAAAAAAGGCAAGTGTTGCTTGTCAGGTTCTTACCACCACTGACACCGGCATACCCTGAGAGTATGAACTCACCTTATGATACTGAGTCATCACTGCCCAAACCTTTGGATATATGCTACAGCTAAGCCCCAGGCAATTCTTTGTATTCACATAAAAACAATGGAATACAAAAAGGTAACTGAACAACTAGTTGCTGTACTGCTGGTCTGAAAAAAAGGTTTCTCTTTCCTTCCTTCCTTTTTTCTTCCCCCTCTCCCCCCTCCATCCATCCCTTCCTCTCTTCCTCTCTCCTTTCCTTTCTTCTTCTTTCCTCTCTTCCTTCCTCTCTTCCTTCCTTTCTTCTTTCCTCCCTCCCTCCCTCCTTTCCTTCTTTCCTTCCTTCCACCAAAGAGCACTTGTTATGTACCTGTGCCAAGTGCTATAGTAATCACTGGTTAGACAAAGATAATAATTAAAATCTCTACTCTTAAGGAACTTACAAGTTACCAGAGGGAAACACATGCATACATATTAATATGTACAAAATACATATAAACTAAATAAATGATCATGTGGACAGGGAGTAGGAGAGCCAGAAAGGACCATTTAAAATCCTCCACACCCCAGAAGACTGGGCCATTTCTGTGTTTATAAACTGCATACCAGCAGCCTCAGAGTAGGAAAGAGGCATAAGCCTATTTGGGGCTGCTGACAGAAGCTGCTGCCTTCCTGCCACTCAGTTCAGTTGCCTTGCCTTCAAGATTGTGCTAACACCTACTGCTTATATTCTTTGATACAGTGGAAAGATGATTGGCTTTGGGGTCAGAAAACCCAAGTACAAGTCTTTTCTCTGATATTTGTTGCCTGGGTAATCTTGGGCAAAGTCACTTAGACTCTTGGCACCTCAGTTTCCTCATCTCTGAAATGAAGAGGTTGAACTAGATTACATCTGAGGCTCTTTCTGGTTCTAAATCTATGATTCTATGAAACATTGACTAGAAATGGTGTCATTTTCACTTTTGTCTTTGGTGATGAAAGGGTTATTATTCCCACAATGGTTCTGCTCTGTCATTTTGGGCAGGAGGGCAGGGTAACAGGGTGCAGTGAGGGGGCCTTGGAATCTTGGAATTTGCACAGGATACCAGAATCCCTATTTCTGTGTCCTCTCTGCCTATTAGAATTAAGTCTTCACAGACCTCCTCCCCTTCTTTGAAGAGGTGGGAGTCAATGGGTGCAGGACACAGCATAACATTAGACTTCTTCATTATATTGGTTAGCTTTGCTGAATTTTTTTTTCTTTTTTAGTCTTCCTTATAAGGGGAGGAGAGGGAAAAAATATTAGTAAATATAGATGACATATAAACAAAAGATATCAATAATAATATACTTTTTTAAAGAAAATAATAAGCCTTCATAACCCTTACAATATTCTCTTATTTAGAAATCAAATCTGCTGTCTTATATAACAGCTACTTCATTATCATTTCTGTCACTCTATATAGCTTTGTAGTTTCATAACTCTAAAGCAGACTCAGATCATTTGTGTACTTTATCCCAATTCTTTTCCTTTCATTTCTGACACCTATTTGAACATAACATCCCTCCTCCTTCCTTCCAACTTGAAAAAAAAAAGCAAAAAAACAAAACAAAATGAAAAGCAATATCCCCAGGTTAGAGTGTCTCTAAAGATCTGTGGATTTTTTTTCCCCTCACAAAGGCAAAAACACTTAATAATGATTACTTGTCAGCCTGAGAATGTCTAATGTGTATTTTTTAAATTTTATTTATTTTTTACTACATTTTGAATTTTGAGTTGACTCACTCCCTTCCTCCCAAGCCCACATTAGAGCAGGTCAGCATTTGATATAAATCTATATGTGGAACCATACAATACATACTTCCATGTAGTAGCTCTTTCTCTGGAGGTAGACTGCATTTTTCTTCATAAGTTCTTCATAGTTGATTTGAATGGTCATATTGCTTAAAATGGCTTAGTAATTCATAGTTACTCTTTGAACAATATTGCTGTTACTGTATATAATGTTCTCTTATTTCTGATGGTTTCACTCTGCATTGTTTCATGCAAGTCTTTTCCATGTTTTCCTAAAACCAATCTGCTTGTCATTTCTTTTAGCTCAGTAGTATTCCATCACAGTCATGTACCACAACTTGTTCAGCCATTCCCCAGATAATGGGTATCCTCTCAGTTTCCACTTCTTTGCCACCACAAAGAGAGCTGCAACAAATATTTTGGAACATAGAGGTTATTTTCTTTTTTCCCTGATCACCTTGGGAAACAGACCGAATGGTAGTCAGAGGGTATACTGTTTTATAACTCTTTGGGCATAATTCCAGATTGCTCTTCAAAATGGTTAGATCAGTTCATGATTCCAGCAATGGTGTAGCAGTGTCCCAGTTTTTCCACATCCCTTCCAACATTTTTTATTTTCCCCTTCTATCATTTTAGTCCATCTGATAGGCGAGAGATGGTACCTCAGAGTTATTTTCATTTGCATTTCTGCAATCAGTAATGACTTACAGCATTTTTTCATATTACTAGAGATAGTTTTGATTTCTTCTTCCAAACACTGCGTGTTCATATCATTTAATCATTTGTCAATTGGGGAATGACTCATATTCTTATAAATTTGACTCAGTTCTCTACATATTTGAGATATGAGGCCTTTATCTGAGAAACTGGTTATAAAATGTTTTCCCAGTTTTCTGCTTTCCTTCCATTCTTGGCTACATTGGTTTTACTTGCACAAAATCTTTTTAATTTAATGTAATCAAAATTATCCATTTTACATCCCACAATGCTCTCATCTCCTATTTATTCTTCCTTTATCCATAAATCTGATAGGTAATATGCTCCGTTGCTCTTCTAATTTACTTATGATATATCCCTTTATGGCTAGGTCATGTATCCATTTTGACCTTATCTTGGTAAACAGTGTAAGATATTGGTCTGTACCTGTTTTCTACCGGACTGCTTTCTAGTTTTCCCAGCAATTTTTACTAAATAATGAGTTCTTATCCCAAAAGCTTAGATCTATGCAATTATCAAACATGAGGTTACTATAATCATTTACTACTATGCATTGTATACCTACACTATTCCACTGATGCATCATTCTATTTTTTTAGCCAGTACCAGATAGTTTTGATTATTACTGCTTATGATACAGTTTAAGATCTGGTACTGCTAGACCTCTTTCCTTTGATATTCTGGACCTTTTGTTCTTCCAAATGAATTTTGTTATTATTTCTAATGTCTCTTAGAAGCATTTATTTTGGTGTGCTCCTCTTATTTTCCTTTTAAGGCTTTCAAACCCATTCTCTCATGATACCTTGCTTAGCAAGGAGCCTACTCTTTTTTTCCCATTGCTTTCTCCATTCAGGAAAACAATCAATCAGTTTCTGGATTCTCTTGGCGGAATCAAAAAGCCACCCTCTCTCACAACAGTGGAAGGCCAGAGAAGGCAGTGAGCATTGTTGATTCTGTGCCAGACCTTCATCTCTTTGAGATATGAATGTTTGAAGTGAATGAGGTGAACAAGAGAGGCAGCTTCAAAAGCAATGACTCTGCTCTGGGCTGTTTTCCTTGAAACTCTGGGGCTGGCCTCTTTCTTTAAAGGAATAAGAAAAGAAAACCAAAGGATCAGAATAAGTCTGAGATACACTACAATTCTTCTACTCGGTGAAATCACTGGCAGATCCCAACTGGGACATTTACCATCAGTTCAGGCAGGGTTTGGGGTTTGCAAGGCAGTTTGTGCACATTACTCTGTATCTGCCTAGGCACAGTGTCTGCAGTTCATTAAAGTGGCCACTAGGTGGACAGCGGTGCCTCGACCAAGGTGAGGTGATTTGAAGCGTCAGAATTCTCCCTGGTGCAACTAGCTGAGGAACTGAAGGAGACAAAAAACCGTAATTAAGCTACCAGTTGAGAAAGCTGTATTGGAATGTGTTTAGACGTTGTGTTTACATGTGTCTTTGGCTACTTTAAAATAGTAGGGGTGGGGTGGGTTTCTCTTCTATTGCTGATATTTAGTCTGAACTTGTGATTCTAACATCATTAGTCAACAAGCATTTATTAAGTCCCTACTATGTGTCAGGCACTGTGCTAAGTGGTAGGCATACAAAGAAAGCCCAAAACAGTCTTGTTGTCAAAGAGCTCACAGTTTAATTTATTATAGGGAATTCCTGATGTGGAAACTCCCTCCACCGATGAACCCATATGCAATTTACAATCTTAAAAGATTCTTCTGGAGAAAACTTAGAAGTTTTGGCTTGTTTTATTTTTTTAAAGGTAAGGAGTAGATTTGGACCTTATGTGGCAAATTTGCTTGATAGCATCAATAGAAGTAGGAAATGCCAACTAACTTCCTCCTTCCTATGATTGGGTGGGGTTGAGCGAAAAAGGGGGTGATATTTAACCCTTTCTCAGAGTTTTCAGGGGAGAAAAGCAGAGGTCCCTTTGAAAGAAACCAAAAATCCACGTTGAAGAGTGTCAAGCACCAACTTGAAGTGACCTAGAAACTGAAGGTCTCTAGTGGATGGAGCACTGAGCTTAGAATCAGGAAGACTCATCTTCCTGAGTCCAAATCTGGCCTCAGGCACTTACTAGTTAAGTAACGCTGGGAAAGTTATTTAATCCTCTTTGCCTCAGTTCCTCATCTATAAAATGAGCTGGAGAAGGAAACGGCAAACCACCCCGGTATCTTTGCCAAGAAAACCTCAAATGAGGTCACAAAGAGTTGAACATGACTGAACAGCAGCAGAGACCAAAAGGAAGGAGAAGGGAACAAGCATTTCTAAAATGCCTACTATGTGCCAAACACTTTATAAATATTATCTCATTTGATCCTCACAGCAATCCTAGGAGGTAGGTGCTATTATTATCTCCACTCTATATTTGAGGAAACTGAAGAGAAGTG
Organism: Vombatus ursinus; assembly: GCF_900497805.2. Taxonomy (NCBI): domain Eukaryota; kingdom Metazoa; phylum Chordata; class Mammalia; order Diprotodontia; family Vombatidae; genus Vombatus; species Vombatus ursinus. The sequence continues at coordinate 65,086,393 of NW_020948983.1, read as the reverse complement.
ATTTGTCCCAAGTTACACAACTAGGAAATATTTGAGGCAAGATTTGAACTCAGACCTTCCTGACTCCAAGTCCAGTGCTCTACCTACTGCACCACCTAGTTGCCTCTAGCTACTCAAGCTGTGAAAAAGCCCATTGGGAGATGGAAAGGAAATGAAGCAGCAGAAATCACTCTCAGAAAGGTCTGCGCATTTTACCTTTACAAGCAGACTCCTGACACTTCTTGTCAATATTTGTGAAAGTAGTCAAGAAATAGAATGTCAGAAAGTCTCTGTGAAATACATTTCTGACTTAAAGTCAAACGAGCAAGTGTATGTAATACTATTTCAGAGGTAGAAGAATATCTGTTGTGTATCTGAAGACTTTCACAAAATCATACATTCAGAGCTAGAAGGAACTAAAGATGTCATCTTATCCATTAGTCCAACCCCTCTCATTTATCAGACCATCCCATATCTCTCCTGCCTTTTATGGCTAACCTCATGGAGAAGGCCATCTATGAGTTACCTCTACTTCCTTTTCTCTCATTCTCTTTTTCATTCTCTACAGTCTGGCTTCTGATTCATTATTCAACCAAAATTGCTCATTCCAAAGTTATTAGCAGTCTCTTAATTGTGAAATCTAATGGCTTTATTTCAATCCTCATTCTTCCTGACCTCTTTGTAACCTTTGATATTGTCCATAACCATCTTCTTCCTTGATATGCTTTTCTAAATTTTCATGACATTAATCTCTCCCGGTTCCCCTCCTACTTATCTGACCACTCCTTCTCAATCTCTTCATCTTGGTCATGCCTGCTAACCATGGAAATCCCTCAGGTTTCTGTCTTGGGCCCTCTTCTCTTCTCTTCTCTTCTCTTCTCTTCTCTTCTCTTCTCTTCTCTTCTCTTCTCTTCTCTTCTCTTCTCCCTCTATACTATTTTGCTTGATGATCTCATCAGCTACTTTGGATTCATTTATCATCTCTGTGCTGATGACTCTCAAATCTGCTTAACAAGCTCTAGCCTCTCTCCAGACTTCCAGATTCACTTTTCCAACTGCCTATTGCTCATGTTGAACTGTATGTCCTATAGACATCTTAAGCTCAACATGTCCAAAACTGAACTCATTATCTTTCCCCTCAAACCTTCCCTTCTTGCTAAATTCCTTATCAACCTAGGTATCATCCTCGACTCCTCTCTCTCTCTTACTCCCTATCTGCAGTGCATTAACAAGGGTTGTCAATTTCACCTTCATAACTCCTCTTGCCTATGTTCCTTTCTTTCTTCAAACACTGCCACCATTTTGGTGCAGGCCCTCATTACCTCACACCTGGACTATTGCAATAACCTTCTGGTGGATTTCCCTCCCACAAATTTCTCTTCACTCCAGTCCATCCTCCACTCAGCTGTGAAAATGATCTTCCTATAAAGAATAGATCTCTCTCTCTCTCTCTGTCTTTCTCTGTCTCTCTCTCTCTGTCTCTCTGTCTCTCTGTCTCTCTCTCTCTCTCTCTCTCTCACACACACACACACACACACACACACGCACGCACGCACACAGTGGCTCCCTATAACCTCCAGGATCAAATATAAAATCCTCCATTTGGCATTCGAAAAAAAGCCCCTCATAATATGCCCTCCTCTACCTTTCCAATCTTTTTACACTTTATACCCCCACATACATACATACATACATACACACATATCTGATGACCCTGCAATCTGATGACATTTCCTTCCTTGCAGTTCCTTGTACATAACACTGCACATGCTGACTCTGGGCATTTTCATTGGCTCTCTCCCATGCCTGGAATTAATCTCCCTCCTCATCTCCTCCCCCTGACTTCCCTTGCTTTCTTCAAGTCTTAGCCAAAATCTACAAGGGAGAATGTCCTACCTCCTGTCTCTCACTCCAAGTTCTTTTTTTTAACTCCAAATCTATCTTTCTCCCCAGCTTCCCAATTTCTGCCAAGAGCACCATCACCCAACAATCCCTACTCAGTCCTACAAAAAATGAGAGGAGATGAGAGGAGAAAGAGGGCCCTCTTACCAACCAGTCACTGACCCACCCACTGAGGGGGGTAAGCTTATTGACAGCAGAGACAGTCTTACTTTTCAGTTTCTATCACTAGCACTTAGCATAGTGCTTTACACATTTTTTGTTGTTGTTCAGTTGTTTTAGACATATCTGATTCTTCATGGGATTTTTTGGCATTTGGGATTTTCTTGGCAAAGATACTGGAGTGGTTTGCCATTTCCTTCTCCAGCTCATTTTACTGATGAGGAAACTGAGGCAAAGAGGGTTCAGTGACTTGCCCAGGATCATACAGTTACTAGGTGTCTGAAACCAAATTTGAACTCAGGAAAATAAATCTTCCTGACTCCAGGTCCAACACTCTATCCACTGGACCAACTAGCTACCTTGTTTTGTATGTAGTAGGCACTTACTAAATGCTTTTTCATTCATTCATTCATTCATTCAATGAAGGAACCTCATTAACACTTGTTCCTTAATCTGGTCAATGGTGAACTTTGCCCCATTCTACATACCTTAAACTGATCATACACAATTTATAACATTATATTTCACCCCTGTTTGTTGTAAAGTAGTTTCTAATATATTTGATAAGGCTACCTATCTGTAGCTATCATTGTGACTTCCCGAAGAAGGATAGAGGTAGAAGGAGGGCAAATGAGGTACAACTCCAGACCACAGCCAAAAGAAAGAGTTCCACACCCTTACATGGTGGCAGTGAAAGCAGAAAATCTACCATCAGCTAGCTGCTCTGCCACTGTACCAAAACAACTTTTCATGAAAAGCAAAAAATCCAATTCATCATTTTTTGTACTGGTCTCAATGTCAAGAAGACCTGAATTCAAATCCTGCCCCAAACATTTACTAGATCTGTGACCCTGGGCAAGTCATTTATCACTTGGTGCCTGTCACCTGTCCTATAAAATAGAAATAATAGCATCAACCTCAAAGGGTTGTTTTGAGGATCAAATGAAGCAGTATGTGTAAAGTATTTTGCAAACTTTAAAACACTATATATTATATATGTTATATGTGTACATATATTGTTATTATTAGTTACTACATCAAACCAAACAACCAATTTACACAGTGGTTTTCACTGAATAGATTCACTATCTATTAGTATGTAGGTATAATGACAGGGCTTTAATACTTCCAAAAAAATCCATGATTTCATCTATATAAGAGCTGTGTTCATGATTATAAACTGTTGTCCTTCCTTAAATGCCTTCACAGTTGCCTTATTTCTTATTAAGCTTTAATCACTGAATGGGCGCTGCCTCAGTCAAACTGAGGCCTGTTAAAGACCTTAGCTTGAAAAGGCCAAGATCCCCACTGCATCCTGGGTCATCTCTAGTTGTCCTAATCCATACCTGGCCACTGAACCCAGATGGCTCTGGAGGAGAAAGTGAGGCTGGTGACTTTGCACAGCCCTGCCTCACTTAAATCCAATTCACTTGCAAGTCATGGTATCAGCTCTATGATGCTGTGGTCTTCTTCAAGAACAAAGGACAAACAGCAGCAGCAAGACTGTCAACCCCCAAAAAAATCACCACCAGGCGCTCACCAACTGAATTTATTTATGTAGGCTGGTCCTTGGATGACAGGCATATAGTACACCTTTAGGCCCATCCGTACTTGAAGTCTTGCTAGCCTAGTGGGAACTGTTTGAGCTTGTGTAGTGATGGCATAATCTTTGAAAAGTCTGGGTCAGAATGAGGCGCTGGAATGGAACATTAGTCCAGGCATTCTGTACTAAATCTTTCAAATAGATCTCAGATAGGGGTCTCCATTACACTCATTTATCCTTTCCCTTCAGTTTTTAATGATTTTCCCAAAGGTGGCAGGGCTTGCATGAGCTCAGAGAGGAATGGAAAGAGGACAGGGCAAAAGGCGAAATGGATACCATTTGTATCCAGGCAAATTCCAATCTCCCAATTGCTCTCCAGGGTACTTCAAGTCCAATGTTGGATATTTCCATTTGGGTATAACTCTTTATGGCCTACAATTAACTAGATATGGTAGAATCTCAGTGTTTTAATAAATACTATTATGAAATCTAGTTTTATGTAAAACTGTTCTGACTGAAAACTGTCCCAGTCCAGCTTTACTAATTTGAATTCTTCTCAAATAAGAGATCCTATAAAACAGATGCTTTGGCAAATCCCTGTCCATTTAGAAATCACTTGATTTAACAAAGATGCTGTCTTTTTGCTATTATATTTACGACCCTGAGCATAGTTCTTTTGTAAAATGATTTTTATTGATGTCTCTTGTTTTTACGATGCCAAAATTTCTCCCAGTATCCTTCCTTGCTTTTATTCCAGAAAGCTGTCCCATATAAAATAACATTTTAAAGAAATAAAAAGAAAAATAGGAAGAAGAGGAAAATATCAATAAAACTAATTAATATATTAAAAAATCTAAAAATATGAATGCAATGTTCCATGCTTGTGGACTGCCCATCTCTACAAAGGATTTGGCGGGGGAGGGTTTTCTCTTAGCTCTTCTTTGGGGTCATGTTTGTCCTTTGTATCTATAACATACATTTTAAATTGTTTTGTGGCTGTTGATCTCTCCATTTACATTGCTGAAGTCATCGTACGTTCTATTTTCTTGACTCTGCTTACTTCTCTTTGCATCAGTCTTTCCACGTATTCATCACATTCATTGTTTTTATAGCATAGTAATATTCCATTATATTTATGTGCCACAGTTTGTTTAGCTATTCCCCAATTGAGAAGCATCAACTTTATTTTGAGTTCTTTGCTACTATTTAAAAAATGTTTTTATATTTTGATATATATGGGGCCTTTCTTCTTATCAGTGACCTCTTTGGGACATATACCTAGTAGTGGAATCTCTGGTTTCACAGTTACAGAAATTTTAGCCACTTTATTTATATAATTCCAAATTTTTTTTCAAAATGATGGTACTGATTCACAATTCTACCAACAATGCACTAGTGTTCCCACAAACCACTAATGTGTTATATGAAACTTCAAAGTTGTTTTAATTATCAGTTTTCTTATTATTAATGCTTTGGAGCATTCTTTCATGTGGATATTAAGAGTCTGCAATTTTTCTGTTAAGAACTATTTTTTTCATATCTTTTGTCTACTACAGAATGAATGGTTTTTATCTTATATATCTGTTAGTTGTATATCTATATGGTAGTTACCAAACCTATATCTGAGATGTTTGATACAAAGATTTTTTTTCCTATCTGACCACTTATCTTCTCAACCTAGTTTTCAGTTCATACATTTTCAGTCATGTCCAACTCTTCATGACCCTATTCAGGGTTTTCTTGGCAAGGACACTAGAGTGGTTTGCTGTTTCCTTTTCCAACTCATTTTACAGATGAAGAAACTGAGACAAAAAGGCTTGAGTGACTTGCCCAGGGTCACAAAGCTAGTAAGTGTCTGAGGCCAGATTTGACCTCAGAAAGATGTCTTTCTGACTCCAGGCTTGTGCGTGGAGGGCTAGCTGCCCTCTTAACCTAGATGCATTATTTCATTTGTACACTTATTTGTGCATTTTATTTATTTCAATTTCACGTCATCAAAATTATCTGTTTTACCTTTTGTGTCGTAAGTGTATCCTTCATAAAAATCTACACAGTCATAGAGAAGGAAGGGAAAATAGGGATCATTTAGTCCAGGGGTTCCCTAAGGTGGGATCTGTGAGTTTATTCTTTTTATTATTAATTTATTTATTTTTAGTTTTCAACATTCACTTCCACAAGATTTTGAGTTCCAAATTTTCTCCCCATCTGTGAGTTTATTTTTTTAAAATATTTTATATAATTGTATTTCAATACAATTGTTTTCTTTTGTGATCCTATGCATTTTCTTCTATGCTTTTAAAAACATTATCCTGAGAAGAGGTTTACGGGCTTCATTGAACTGCTGAAGGGTTCCATGACACAAAATAGATAAAGAACTCCTAATCTAATCTGACTCTTTCCTTCACCACTGAGCAGCTTCAGGATCAAAGCAGTAAGGTGGGGTGCACGGCTACTTATTAGCAGAGCCAGAACTATGACCCAGGTCTTCCAACTCCCACTCAGGTGTACTTTTGGCACATCAGCTGCCTTCCTTACATAACGATAATTTCTCTATTTCCCAGAAAGAAGCATAAATGAAGACTGGGAAGCCAAGGCTATAGCAAACATCTGACAGGGACTTTTCCAGACTATTCCGTTGCTTTACAGAGGATGGAAAACTTCAATGGAATTCCCATCCTCAATCTCTATCCTTTCAAGGCAGAAGCAAAGATTAGGAGTTGGTTGTTGTAATGAAATAATAGTTCATTTGGTTTGTTGTGCCCATAGGGAAGGTCAAGAAGCTAAGAAGAAACACTTAGTTTTATTAGGAAGATCTTGGCCTTTGTAAAATATAGGAGTTGAATAATATCTCCAACATGTCATCCAGGCCTAAAATTCCATTATTCTATATAGAGTCTATGTAGAATCAAGTATAGTTATAGCAGAAGACATGAATATAGGCACTGCCTCAAAATTGATAAAAAAAAAATTCCTTTTTAAAGCATCCTTATCTTTTGTTATTGTTGATAATAATGTTGTATACATGCTCACATAGAAATGAATCTAATGAAGTTCCCCCTATTCCTTAATATTTCAACTACCCATTGACATGGGTATATTCCCTCCACTGCTATAACTGCCAAGCCTTCATAGCTTAGCAGATAATTTAAAAAGCTGCTTTGACCAAAAAAAATCTATCATGGTAGTTAGCCCTCTGGCAATAAGTCACTAGCTAGGCTAACAGAGAAGGCCATTGCCTTCTCTGTGATCTCCAAATCCAGCTGATTGGGATCCATCAGAGCCTAGGCTCCATGGCATCGTCTTTAGAAGCTCAGGATCATCTCTATACCATGATGAACCATCATACTTGGACTTTAGTGAGGTGTGTGTGTGTGTGTGTGTGGATTAACAAACATTCTAAACCGTCAGAGCCTGGATTCGTGAAGTTTTACTGTATTTAAATATTTCAGAGGATCTATGGTCAATCCATGGAAATATGCTCCCTCCACTATTGGAGGTCACCCATTCATGCCTTCTTATCCTATACCATTCTTGTTTCGACTTTTCTGTAAGTCCTCCACAGACGATCTGCCCAACACACTGAAGGCCTTTGTTTGATTCTTTTAATTATAGGGGATCAAAGGACACCTAACCGAGTCTGGGGATTTTTATTTAATCTCCCTATGAAGGTTATGAACATGACCCATGGATTCGTTCTAAGTGTAGATTAAGTAGGTAAGAAATTGGTTAGCTCAGACTATTATAAGGGGAGCCACTGCTTCATGCTAGTAAATGTTTAACAACCTGGCTCTCTGAAAAAAAAATGTACAGCAGGACACACTTTTAAATTTAATCTCTATTATTAACATTTTTTCCATCACTTTCTTAAGTCTAGACAATCAACAAAACAATAAATCAAGCCCTGATTTATAGTGCTTGCTGATTTCTAAGGTGTAAATGCTCACACTGAAAATTTAATAATAGTTTTTTGAGAGTCTGTACGAGCTATTTCCAACACACCCCTGGCTGGAGCTATAAAAAAAGGAGGAATAGTTGGAGGATCAGCCTTTGTCAGAAAGATCCTGAGAGAGCATTAGAGCTAACAGCCAGGATACCCTACGGGTGGGCTGGGGCCCAAGACAAAAGAGAGTTGTGCATGCTTTTGTCTGTGTGATAGAGGAAGAGAATTTCTTGCATTCTAAGTTCCTGGCCCCAGTTACCAAGAGGCAGTGGCCCAACTCCATGGCTCTAAATATGGACCCAGGAAGAAGGCAAACCATGGGTTTCTGGAAAAAGAAACCACTGTGGCCAAATTGTGAGAAACAGAGAGAAGGGGAGTTTCCAGGTAGCATCGGCCTTGGAGTTGCTTTGTAGTAACCCTAATTTCAAGAATTCTAGGACCCAGAGAGGGTAGTCCCAGTGTCTTGGCAAGAATAGATACACATGGCCCCCACAACTAGAGGACAAATAAAGATAAAGTCCCAATTTGGTAGGGCAAAGGACCTAGATAGACATCCTGTGACTTATTGAGTTGTTGTAGATTCCATGGAAATGGGGTTGCCCTTCTCACAGCTCCAAGTTTGTTTTCTTTCCAGGAAGAGTCCAAATTACGTAGTGATTTAGTATAGCCAGATGGTCACCAGTAATTTGAAGTAGTCTTAAAAACAAGCAATATTTTCTTCCTAACATAACAGATCATCTATGAGTAATGACTATTCCTCCTCACCCGATTCCCACCCAGGATGAATCTTTCAGGGCAGAAACTTGTCTAACCAGCTATAATGACTGACCTGGCTCCCTATCTTTCTGTTTCTCTAACTGGATCTCCTAAACTCCACATACAGGTTTGGCCCACATCAAGACTTGGAACCTATCCAGAACCCAGGCAAGAGAGCTATAAGGATGGCTCACCAGTTGATCTTACTGGTCCCAATCTAGTTGTCATTTGGTTTGAGCAACTGGTCTCTTACCCTGTTCATTATAATCAAGCCCTCATGGAATCTTGTAGTTCAGTTCCAGTAACTGAATGACTATCTTGCTCCCCATATGGAGCCATGCCGCCAGCCACAGCACTTCTATAACTGGGCCCACACCAGACTGCTAGACCCCTCTGACACCAACCACCTCTCTGCCTGGACTTCTACCTCCCTCTGGACAAATATACCCACCCACTGACCTTCAATGGAAACTCCTCCAATGATGATCCACTGAATTCTTGGGCCTCTCCCTTTTGTTGGCTGCCATATTCCCCTGAGAATCCACTCCACACATCTTCTCATTCTGCACTCTACTCACACTCCTTCTTACTGTTCGAACATGTCCCTTCCTATTCCAGGAGGTCTTTCAACTTTAGTCCAGCAAAGGAGGGAAAAAAGTCTACATGAGAATTATATGACAGTCAAAATGTAAAATCTCTCTAGTGTACAAGATCTAGAGTCAATGTCAGTAAGTTCATGATGACCTATCCCATCAGTCTTTTCTGTGTTAAGTCTTGTCCCACAGCCTGTTAGAAGGAAAATTTTCTCAGATTCCTTCTTCACCTGGCTAGCATAAATATTTTTAGAGGTATAAAGCACAGGATCCCCCCTCAGTCTTTACTTTGAAGGGACAAAGTTCTGTCAAAGGCTCCTTGGGACTCAGTCCTATTTTACAGACAATCAGAGCCAGATTTAGAGCTTATTTAAATATGCTAAATGAATGATAACAATATCTTACATTTTAATCATTCTCTATACTTTTCATAGTCATTTCACGTAAATTTTCTCACTTTGTTTTCACAGTAACACTGTAAGATATCTATTATCATCTCCACTGCATGGAGAGGAAATCGACCATTCCTCAGTCTCCTTCCCTGCTTCATTGTCTTCTACCAACCCTCTAAGCATGGGCATCTTCCAAGACCGTTCTTGGGCCCTCCCCTCTCTCTCCCTGGGCAACCTCATCTACTTCAGCAGTTTCAATTGTCACTTCTAGGAGGGGTTGACTTTTTAAAAAAATAAATATATATTCATATCTTATTTTTTACATCTCTTACATTTCCCAATGTATCTCTTCTACTTCTCCCTCCCAAACAGCCATACCTAAAAACAAAGGATTTGTAAAAAGCATAACAGTTCGGCAAAACTGGCCAATACATCAAAAAAAAGTCTTACATGATTTGTAGCATTTCCCATCATAGATTGCCACTTCTGCAAAGGGAGGGAGGTGCCTTCTCACATATCTTCTTTGAGACTAAGTTTTGTCATTATAATTTCATTGCATTCAAGGAAGTCAGAGAAGGCAGTAAATAGAAATGAGGAGGGAGAGCCTTCCAGGTAAGAGAAATAGCCAGAAAAAATGGCCAGAGCTGAGAAATGGGGTGTCTTGTTTGTAAAACAGCAAAGTGGCCTATATCACTGGATTGAAGTGTATAGGGTGAGGAGTAAGGTGTAAAAATATTGGAAAGATAAGTTGGATTAGGTTATGAAGAGCTTTGAATGCCAGAGGATTTTGTATTTGACCCTAGAGGCAATAGGTAGCCATTGGTGGTGACATGGTCAGACTTGCACTTTAGGAAAATCACTTTGGTAACTGAATGGATTGGAGTGAGGAGAGACTTGAAGCAGGCAGACACACCAGCAGCCTATTACAATTGTCCAAGCATGAGGTGAAGAGGGTCTGCACTAGGTTGTTGGCAGTATGAGAGGAGAGAAGGGAGCATATTCAAGAGATGTTGAAAGGTAAAATTGACAGACCTTGCAAACAGATTGGATATGTAGGGGGTGGGAGGAGAGACAGGGCAGAGTGAGAGATAGTGAGGCGATAGGAATAACACCTGGGTTGCAAGCCTGAGAGACTGGGAGGATGGTGTTGCCCTAAACAGTAATAAGAAAATTAGAAATGGAGAAGTGTTTGGGGAGGTTTGGGGGAAGGAATAATGAGTTAAGTTTTGGATATGTTGAATTTGGAATGTCTAATAGACATCCAGTTCAAGATGTGGGAGATAAAAGGCAGTTGGAGGGGCAGAGCCAAGATGGTAGGGTGAAGGCAGGGACTCACCTGAGCTCTCCCCCAAACCTCTCCAAATACCTTTAAAAAATGACTCTAAACAAATTCTAGAGCAGCAGAACCCACAGAAAGACAGAATGAAACAAATTTCCAGCCCACGAAAACCTGGAAGGTCAAAAGGAAAGGTCTGTTGCACTAGGTAGAGAGAGGAGCGCAGGCCACGCCAACACAGACCCAGCCCCAACAAAACAGGAACAGACCTCTGGATGACTTAATCACTAGCAGCAGTGGTAGTTTCCAGACTTTTCAGCCCACAGACACCAAAGACAACTTAGAAGGTCAGTAGGAGGAGTCTGTAGGACCTGGGTGAGAGAGGAGCACAGTCCGGCACAGGCCACATCAGCACAATACAGCCCCAGCAAACCAGGAGCAGGCCTTGGGAGTGATTGAATTGCCAGCAGCAGTGGCTGCTTCTGGAGCTCTCAGCCCACAGATGGTAAGTGGATCAAACAACTGGTGGGAAGGAGATTACAGGGGTCTCTTTGCTGGCACTGAGGCAGGACTCTGTTGCTTTGCCCATCCTTAGATTTGGGTTACAGTCCTGGGTGGCAGTCCTGGGGCAAGGAGTAGCACTAGCATAGCGGAGCTTATGGCAGCAGTGGAGAGAGAACCCTCCTCACAGTTCCAAGGCAAAAGAGTGCTTGTGGTCACTCATTGACCAGAGCACAGACCAGGAGAGGAATAAACACCTCTCCTTAGATCATACCACCTTGGAAGAACTAAAAACTTACAGGTCACTAGAAGTATCTCTGAAAACAGGTGCACAAAACCCCTGAAGCTTGGGACAGTTCACCCAGCAATGCAATGCTCAGCAATGCAAGGATCTAAGACATCTCAAAGTCTCATGATGGAAAAGGCAATCCACATCCAAGGAAAGAACTATGGAATTTCAATGCAGATTGATGCATACTATTTGCTATTTTTTTCCTTCTGTTTTGTTTTGTTTCCTCTTTCTTGTGGTTTCTCCTCTTGATTCTAATTCTTCCTTACAACATGACTAATGTGAAAATATGTTTAATAGGAATGTATGTGTAAAGCCTATATCAGATTGTGTGCCGTCTTGGGGAGGAAGGGGGATAAAAATTTAAAACTCAAAAGCTTATGGAAATGATTGTTGATAAATCAAAATAAATTAATAAAAATTTTTTAAACTAATTCTTTAAAAATTAGAATGGAGGGGCAGCTAGGTGGTGCAGTGGACAGAGCACTGGCCCTGAAGTCAGGAGGACCTGAGTTCAAATCTGGCCTCAGACCAAACACTTGACATTTACTAGCTGTGTCACCCTGGGTAAGTCACTTAACCCCAATTGTCTAAAAAAAAAAAATTTAGAATGGAGCAGACAGAAGCTAATGACTCTTATGAGAAATCAAGAAACAATAAAACAAAACCAAAAGAATGAAAAAATAGAAGACAATGTGGGAAAAAAAAAACTGACCTGGAAAATAGATGCAGGAGAGATATTTTTAAAATTATTGGACTACCTGAAAACCATGATCTAAAAAAGAACCTGGACATCACCTTTCAAGAAATTATCAAGGAAAACTGCCCTGATATTATGGAATCAGAAGATAATGTAGAAATTGAAAGATCCACCCTGCCTTCTTTCCTCCTGAAAGAGATCCTGACAGGAAATCTGCCAGGAAAATTATAGCCAAATTCCAGAGTTCCCAGGTCAAGGAGTAAATATTGCAAGCAGCCAGAAAGAAACAATTCAAGTATAGTGGAGCTGCAATCAGCATGACATACTTATGACATAAGATTTAGCAGCTTCTACATTAAAAGATCAGAGGGTTTGGGATATGATATTCCAGAGGGCAAAGGAGTTAGTATTACAACCAAGAATCACCTACCAAAAAAACTGAGTATAATCCATGAGGGGAAAAAATTGACCTTCAATGAGATAGAGGAATTTCATGCATTTTGAGAAAAGACCAGAGCTAAATAGAAAATTTGACTTTCAAATACAAGACTCAAGAAAAGCATGAAAAGGTAAACAGAAAAGAGAAATCATAAGAGACTTATTAAAGTTAAACTTTACATTCCTACATGGAAAGATAATATTTGTAACTCATAAGACCTGTCTCATTATTAGGGTAGTTAGGAGTATATATAGAAAGAGGACATAGGTGTGAGTTGAATATGAAAGGATGATATCTAAAAAAATAAAATTAGGGGTAAGAGATGAATGTACTGGGAGAAAGAGAAAGGGAGAGGTAGAATGGGGTAAATTATCTCACATAAAAGAGGTATGAAAAAGCTTTCACAGTGGAGGGGAAGAGGGGGAGGTGAGAGGGAGTAAGTAAACCTTACTTTCATCATAATTTGCTCAAAGAGACAATAACATACACACTCAATTGGATATAGAAATCTATCTTACCCTACAAGAAAGTAAGGGAAAGGGGATAAGAAAAGGGGGGCGTGATAGAAGGGAGGGCAGGTTGGCGGAGGGGGTTGAGATGAAAGGAGAGAATAGAACAAATAGAGGGGTTGGATGAAGGGAACACATTTCACAACATGACTATAATGGAAATGTTTTACATGACTACACATGAACAACCTATATCAAATTGCTTGCCTTCTTAATGCGGGGGGAGAGGGAGGAAGGGAGAGAATTTGGAACTCAAAGTTTCAAAAATGAATGTTAAAATTGTTTTTACATGTAATTGGGAAAAATGAAGTACTAAATAAAAATTTAAGAAAAATAAAAGACAGTTGGAGATGCCATATTGGAAGTCAGCAGAGAGGTTAGGGCAAGATAGATAGATTTGAGAATCATCAGCATAAAGACGGTAGTTGAATCCGTGGGAGGTGATGAGGTCACCAAGTGAAGTAGTATAAAGGGAGAAGAGAAGAAGACCCAGTACAAAACTCTATGGGATACCTAAGGCTAGAGGGTGTGACCTGAATAACCTACCAAAGGAGATTGAAAAGTAGTCACATAGGAGGAGAACCAGGGGACCATGGTGTCTCGAAAACCTAGAGAGAAAAGATATTGAAGAAGAGAGAGTGATCAACATGGTCAAAGGCTACAGAGAGAAGAATGAGGAGCTGAGAAAAGGCTAAGAGGCAGTCTGGGCATATGTCGCAGTTATCGTGATGGCAACAGAAGCAGTGCAAGGAGAGCAAGTAGACCCCAGAGGCAAACACCATGGAGACAATTCCTCTAGCCAACTCTTCACTAAGAGACAGATTGCTGTGAGTTTGGTTAGGATGGTGCTGAACCTCAGGGGATGTAGAGCTCCCCAGAAGAGGACTCTTGTATTGCTTCTTCTGGGTTCTTATTATCTCTAATAAACACATTCTTTGTGTAAAGCTTTGTTAGCTGCAGGGCCCTTGGAGAGACATAAGCCAAATTATGAGGTTTCCAGGGGCTTACTCTGGGGGGAAGGCTGAGCCATAGAGGTTATTAAGAGAGAGAAATTCCTGAGACTGAACTCAGTCCTTGTGTGCTCAGAGCTGAGATCCTGAGCAAATGGTTACATTCCGAGGAGGATCCCCTGGTTATTAATATTTTACAGATACAGTACTTGGTCTATCAATTTGCTATTCATGCCTCTTGCCACACAGCCATTCTGTCTCCAGTTCAGCTTAAGCATCTGGGTGGGACAGTGAATAGAGGGCTAGATTTGGTCATAGGAAGACCAGAGTTCAAATCCTTCCTTAGACACTTTGCAGTGTGGCCCTGGGTAAGTCACTTAATAAAGCTCAGCCACAGTTCCCCTGTCTGTAAAATGGGGATAATAATAACACCTACCTAACGGGATTATTGTGAAGGTGACATGAGATGAGTTTATGTAAAGCATCCTACAAACTTTAAAGCACTATAAAAATCATAGCAATTATTCTTATGTGATTTCTTTAATGTTCCCATGCCACCCATGACATAGAAGTCATCATTAGTAATAGGCTACAGTCTACTTATACCTCAAATGTGTCTTTCCATTGCCCCCTAGGGCTGCCTGCAATTGTAATTCTTCTAAGGTTATACTGTTTCAGGATTCACAGCAACAGAACATCACTGGGAGAACATTTGTGCTTTTAAAAAACTGTTTAGAATGTTTATGACAATGAACTGCTTGACACTATTGAATACATTGTGCAATCTCCCAGTTGTGACCTATCCTGATGGCCCTCCTTCTGTTCAAACCTGGACCCAGTCCTTTGTTCATCTGTGACACCACCTGGCCAAGATACCTACCTAGTTAACATTTATATAGCACTTTAAGGTTTGAAAATCACTTTACTAATATTAATTTGTACCCCCCAGTAATCCTGGGAGGCAGATGCTATTCTCCCCATTTTACAGATGAAGAAACTGAGGCAGATTCAGGTTAAGTTACTTAGATCACCAGATTGCACAGGTGGTAAGTATCTGGATTCAAATTCAAGGCTTCCTGACCCCAAGTCCAGCACTCTATCTACCATGCTAACTAGCTGCCTCTGCCTACAGACTAATTCAATGGTCTTCCTATTTAACTCCATGTCATGAGCTAAACAACACGTTTTCTGCATATTCTTTGTTTTTGTGGCCTAAATTGCTAGGCTGATCTGCTTCAAGGAATCAGAGATAACATTAAAGAGCCCTGTTGTAGCCCAGAGCTCAATTAGGAGTATCTGTTGTTGCTTGTGGGTTGTTCACATAGTCTTGGAGAACAAAAGTTTACCTTCATGAGATAAGGATATAATAGTCAGATTTTTATAGAGGTATTGTTATTAACAACAGCAATAATAAAGCCTTGCATTTATGTAATGACTGATAATTATAAATTATTTTCATGTCTTCTATATCACTTTTTTTTGAGTGACGGCATAGTGTAGTAGAAAGGATGCTAGATTTGGAATTGGAGGGTCTAGGTTCAAATACTAGCTTTGTGGGATGAGTAACTAAGCAACTCAACACTTTTAAAAATAGATCAAGCAAAGGTAAACTTTGGATCCCTATTCAAACTAGAAAATATTCTAAATCAGAAGGGACCAAATTAATTAGTTTTTCCTCTATTTCCTAGTTTCCCCACCGTGGATGGAATACATCCATGCAGGTGTTCAACAAATGATATTTATTGCCCAGAAGTCTGGTTATATTTATTTTGTTCATCTTGTCCAGAGGTACCACAGGGAGTGGGGGGAATCGTCTTCCGTTGTTGTTGTTGTTGTTGAGTCATTTCAGTCGTATCTGACTCTTCATGACCCTATTTTCTTGGCAAAAATACTGGCATGGTTTGCCATTTCCTTCTCCAGGTCATTTTACAGATGAAGAAACTGAGGTAAACAGGGTTAAGTGACTTGCCCAGGGTCTCCCAGCAAGGTCTGTCTGAGGCCAGGTTTGAACTCAGGAAGGTGTGTCTTCCTGACTTCAGGTCAGGCACTACTCCACCTAGTTACCTCCTTCCTATGAAGGAAGATTTGGTTTTATAAATTTTGTCAGTTTCATCCAGAAATTGGGATGGGTTGGAGCATGGAGGAGCATAGCTCTTGAAATGTGGGGAAGGTGAAAGTGCAGGAATGGTAGTGAGCTTCAGAACTTGAGGATAAATATTATAAATTCAAATTCTAAATGAAAGCTGCTATGGGCTCTCCTCAATAAACCACACACCACTATCTCCCCTTTCCCTTCTCCTTTACCCCTCATTTCCTTGGTTTCCTCCTCTTGAAGCACACTCTCTCTATCACTGGAAAATATTGGTTTCTTTTCTACATATTGATTTTATCATTGTTGCAATGAAGAAAAAGGCTCTATTCCATGTCATAAAATCCCAATTTCTGAAATCTCTTTCCTCAAGAAACTTTTTCAATCAAAGGAGAACAAGCACCAGGCAACTTAAAAAATCTAATTAAAAAATCTAAACCATTCCTATTTTAGAAAGAGGACTGTAGACAAAAGTGAAACATTACCAGCATTAGACAATACTTGGGAATGGAAAGAAAAAACTGGGCTCAACCCCATGTAGGGAAAGTAGATTATTTCTTAGTGAGGCTGAAGTCACTCAGGAAAGTAGAATTTTGCATTTCACAACTCATACAAAAGGAAGAAAACTTGCTAAATGAGATTACTAAAAAATAATGGGAGAAATTAAGGTTACTTGTGTAAACAGCGTGTTGATTGAAGACAGATAAATTAGGTTCAATATTAGTCAATGTTTTTCTAAATACAATTAGTTTGGTTCACTTTTGCTCTGACCCGGAAGCGTCTCTAAAACATCTATATTTGGTCTGTTTCTAATTCTCTACTGTAGTAATAGTCAGTCCTTCCATCCCTATAGAGAATAAATTCCTAATAAACATTTAAACAGAGAGCATATCTTTTTTTAACAAAGTTTATGAATAGAAATTAAACTTGTTAGCAGGAAGAATATTGTCAGTTTTCTCTTCTATTCTCCAGAAAGTTATTTCCCCATCCCACAAAAACCAAATTCACAATACTAGTTGTGGAAGTGCTAAAGCATGAAGGAAGTCAGGGTCATAGTAGAGGCTTCATACCCTATCTCATGGCCTGCTTCTCTTGGAGTCTTGGCTCACTCTTTCACTTGCTCTGGGGTCCACATACCTGTTCTGCATCTTCCTCAGCTCTTGGTTGTATGGCATCCATACACAGCATGGTACCACCAGATTGTCCTAACTCATGTTCTCCATGGTTCTTTGCATCCCAGCCATTGTCCTGCTTACTTTTCTCAACTGTTTCCACATTCCTACTTATAGTCATGACCCTCAGAAGCTACTCACTTTCATATGTATGGTTTCCTTATTCCTTCTGTAATACCCAACACCCCATATGACCTCACACTTCATACCTCTGTGTGAATGCC
Organism: Vombatus ursinus; assembly: GCF_900497805.2. NCBI lineage: Eukaryota > Metazoa > Chordata > Mammalia > Diprotodontia > Vombatidae > Vombatus > Vombatus ursinus. The sequence continues at coordinate 65,068,980 of NW_020948983.1, read as the reverse complement.
TACTCTACTAATTTACTCCAACATGCTCTCAACCTAGCAGGTCTAAGTCCTGCTTACCAAATTGTGGTGATTAGAAATCAATATGGTAGCCCTACCATTGCTTATTATACAGGTATACAGGTATCTATATAAGCAATAGTGGAGCTGTTACGTTTCATGTCTGTTAGCTTCTTCCAGTTTTACTTACAACTCCTTTCAGGATTCTCTAACTTAGACAAGCTCTCTGAAGGATCATTTTCTCATCAATTGCTTTTTACTATTTTGTGATAAATTCTTCTTCATAGTCTTCTTTAACCTTCCTTTATAATGTTTTGCAGCTGAGCTTATACTCCAAATCAGTTTGCTCTTGGGTGCCATTTCTCTCAACTTGGCAAAGAGATGAAATGTCTGCTGAGAGAGGCTGTTTCTGGGCTTTTTGAGTTTTCTCGTCATGGCTGCTGTTTTGTATCAATCCAATTAAATTCAATTCAGTAAATATTAATTGCTATCAATTTTCAAAACACTATAATAGGCACCAGGGATACAAAGACAAAAGATGAAAAAGTCCATACTCTACATTAAACTGGGTGGATCCAGTATTTTGCTGTTGTTGTTCAATTGTGTCTGACTCTTCATGACGTTTTCTTGGCAAAGATACTGGAGTAGTTTGCCATTTTCTTCTCCAGTGTGTCCCCATTTCGCAGATGAGGAACTGAGGCAAATAGGGGTTAAGTGACTTGCACAGCATCACACAGCTAGTAGATATATGAAGAGGGATATGAACTCACATCTCCCTCACTCCAAGTCCAGTGTTCTATCCACTGCACCACCTAGCTGCCTAGACCTGATATACGCACAGACAAATACATGAAAATTATATACAAAGGAAATTAAAAGAATTTTAGGGAAATGTGGAAGCAAGACAACAAGACAGTGAAAAGAGCAGTGAACTTGGAAGCTATAGGATATGAATTTGGATGTTGGCCATGCCACTTGCTATTTGTATGACCATAGCCAAATCACCTAATTTCTCAAGGCCTCCATTTCCACATTTGTAAAATGGGGGAAGGGGGATGTTAGACTGAATAGCTTCTAAGATTCCTTCCAATTCTTAAAGTTCCTTCCACAGCTCCATAGTCTTGTACCCTTATAAAATGGGGAGGTCAGAAAAGATCTCATGTAGGAAATAGCTCCTGAGCTGAGAGAAAGAAGGAGAAAGAGAGGAAGAGAAGGGAAGAGAAGGGGAAAAGAAGAGAAGAGAAAAATAGAAAAGAGAAGGGAAGGGAAGAGAAGAGAACAGAAGAGAGGAGTCCCAGACTATACCCATATGTAGTGAGTTAAGCATCTCAAGAAATCTTGCCAGTCAACATCTATCAGTGTGTTTACTCTTATTCATTTTCCAATTGAGAAATCACAACTTATTTTAAAAGGTCAGATAAGAGCTGTTACAATTGCATACAGTGTCTTGTCTTTATCCTTCCTTCTGATTTGGCATTTATTTTGACCTTTGCTCTGAGCAATGGATGATCTGATTGGACCTATACAGCCAATTCTGAAATGACTGCTATATCTGTAACTAGTCATTTCCTGTCTTTTTTCATCATGGTCAGTTTTGTATTTTCCAATGTCATTTAGTGATCACCACAATCAGTGCTTTCCGACTCTCTGCTTAAAGAGAGTATCCATGATATATAGGAATGAGGTTGCTATGTAGCATATAACCATTTGGCTTCTTTCATTCCTTCATTATCAATCATAGTTTTCATCATCTTCCACTGCATGCTGTTTCATGTTGAAATCTCCAAATGTTCCAAATGTCAAAATACAGGTTAATATAGTTGGGAAGATCTCATCAGATACTTTAGAGTACTCCTCTGTCCCACGCAGGATATACATTGATGCATCAGGCAGCATACTGCAGTGGCTAGAGCACTGGACTTGGCACAGGGGAGATTGGGGATCAAATGCTGCCCAAAAAATGTATTATCTGTGCAATCTGGGGAAAGCCACTTAACCTCTCTGGGTCCGGTAAATGAGGGGGATAGATATGATAGCTGCTAAATTCTCTTCCTACTCTAAATCTATGATCTGATGTTTCCTGGTGCCTGAGCTTTTTGTGAGTAGAAATTGTTTCACTTACTGTCTTTGTCACCTTAGGTCCTAGAATACTGGCTGGCACATAGTAGGTACTTAATAAATGCTTATTGGTTGATTGATTTGTACACTTCATGAAATCACCTCCTCCAATCCCTTTATTTGTCTCTTCAAGGAGAACCTGTAAGTCATCCATTCATTGAGTTGAAGCATTTTTGTCTTTTAATTTCATTTATAGGGAAAATGTCACTAGGGATCTGTGTCAGTTCCTCCAGCAGAGTTGGCCATTGAACAAAGATCACAGGTTAAGAGCATTAACAAGTTAAATCGATGTTTGTAGATGGTTTAAGAATTGGGTGATGGAAATCGTCTCTTTATAAATTATATTTATGAAGATGGAGTGATAGCAAGCAATGTAGGTGAGCTCTTCTCCACAAATGCCTCCTAACAAATCTAGAAAATGGACCAGACCAAATTCTGTTGGGGAAGTCTGAAAACAGACACAGTAATTCCCTTTTTCCAGCACAACTTGGAATAGGGAGACAGACTGAAAGATCTGCAGACACTGGTTGGGCGATGAGCACACTGCAGCATGTGAATACCCAGGGAGAGGCTATACTCCAGAGCAAGAAGAAGTTTGAGACCCATGCTGGGATACCGCCAGACCTATGACAGGGCACTGAGACGGAGACAGGTGCCAACTGAAAGCTTTGTCACCTACTACCCAGTCCCAGGTCACAGATCTAGGGTGGATTGAGAAGGGGACCAGCACACATGGGTGACTTTCCAGGGTAGGGAGACCATGGGTGGTGTACTGAGCAAGGAAGGAATTCAGAAGCCAACAGCCTGAGGTGTAACTCAGACCTCTGGCAAAGCAAGGTTTCACCTCCAGCCTAGCCTGGAGAAGAGTAACAAGGGTGGGAATTTCAGACCAAAAGAGAACCTACAATTCTGCCACTTTGAGCCAACAGAGCTTTCTGCCCAGCTGATAAGGACAGAGTCCAGCAGCAGTCTATTCTTGCTCAGACCCAAACGTAGGTCAGGTACTTGCAGAGCTCAGACCAGGGGGGCAGGCAATTGAACTTTGCTCTGGATCAGACCTCTTTGGGAGCATTGAAAACGTACAGGTCCCCAACTTGTCCCTGAGATGCTAGAATAACACAATACTCAGTATCTCAAGAAAGGAGCAAAATAACCTCCCCAGACCTGCTCTCCAACATTTAAGTCCAAAGTCAGGAAGTAGGCTGGAGAATGGGCAAGCAAATAAAGAATCCCACCATAATGAACTGGTGGAAGGGATACTCTAGACAGAAATGCCTAAACGTCTACAGTCATTATCTCAGAGAAAAACACAGCATAGGCACAAACTCAATTAAAATTCCTGGAAGATATGAAGTAAGAGGAAATGGAATGAGAACATTTGAGGAAAAAATTAGAAAAGAAATGAGAGCTATGGAAGAAAGAATTAGAAATGGAATTAACAACTTGGCACAAAAAGTATAAAACTTTGACTAAGCCATAAACTCCCTGAAAACTGAAATGGACCATAGAGAAGCCAATGACTCCATGAAGCAACAAGAAATATTCAAACAAAGTCAAAAGGCCAAAAAAAATAGAAGAAAATGTAAGGCATCTCATAGCAAAAAACAATTGACCTAGAAAATTGATAGAAAGGGAAAAAATTAAGGATTATTAGACTATATGAATGCTATGATTAAAAAATAACTGTCCAGGTCCCTCAGAACCAGATGGTAAAGTAGAAATTGAAAGAATCTGCCAGTTACCTCCTGAAAGAAACCTCAAAATGACAACTCCCGGAAACATCATAACCAAAATCCAGAGCTTCCAGGTCAAAGGAAAAATGCTACAAGCAGTCGGAAAGAATTCTCTATCTGCCATCTTGGGTGAAAATTTGGATCTTTTGAGTGATGGGGAGGATGAACTTCTTCATCTGTAAAATAAGTCAGTCAACATGTATTTGTTAAGCATTAATGATGTGCTCTACACTGAGGCTACAAAGAAAGGGAGTAATATCACTAGCTTCACATGGTTGTTTTAAGGATCAAATGAGATAATATGTGTAAAGTGCTATTGGAAGCTAGATGGCTCAGTGAATGGAGCACTGAGTCTGGAGTCAGGAAGACCTGAATATAAATCTAGCTTCAGACATTTCCTAGCTGTATAACCCTGGGGAAGTCACTCAACCTCTGTCTGCTACAGTTTTCTCAACTGTAAAATGGGGCTGATAATGTAAGCCCCTTTTTCACAGAGTTGGTGTAAGTTTTAAAAGAGATATTTGTAAAGCTCTTAGCACAGTGCCTAGTTTATAGTAGGTTCTGTGTAAATCCTTCCTTTGCCAATGGTACCCAATATCTGTGTACCAGTCTATACAAATGTGAATAACTTGTCCTTCCCCAAGAGCTACATTGAAGTAAAATAAGCAACATCAGTTTCTTGGGAGTAGCTCCACATTCCAGTGCCTTCAAAGGATTCCGAGCTTGACTTGGGAAATTCATACTGGCAATCCTGGTGTCAGAGTCACCAGGCTTCTTGGCATATCCTGCCACTCAGTGTACAGCTAATTGAGCAACCTTTCACAATCATTCATCCAACAATAAGCCTTACTCTGGAATTGTTCAAAAGAATGTCAGGAAGACAGCAAAGAACTTAGCTCCTAGGTACCAATCCTGTTCCACACTCTTTGCAGACCAAGGGAGTTTCCATGACTACAGCCCCCACTGAGAAGTCTGACCTAGTCCCAGGCAATCTCCTAAAAGGGTTGAAAATGGAACTGATGTCTTTAGTCTCCTCTAGACAATTAGGGCTAGACTGGGATCATCGGGAAGTTTCAGAAACACAGGACAATTCCATCAATAGTACAAGTTCTAGAAATATAGAATGGCCCAGCAGTCATACATCCCACAGCAGTGCCCGGTGGTATCTTCTACTACCACCAGGTATATTCCAGAATATCCGAGCACCACTGCAAAATATTTGCATTAGAAATAAATGATCATAGCTCAGAGGAGGACAGAAAATGAGTCATTCCTCAATAAATAAATTGGATTAAGCTCAACTCCAATGTCCAGTCATCCCAGGCTGCCCATTGGGCTCAGTCTTTTGTAGGAGATCCCATTGGGAAGAAATGCTGTCCACATTATGAATTATTTATAATTTGAGCAAGCCACATAATCTGTGAGTAGCAGCAGCTTAAAGGTTAAGTAAAGCTTCCTTTGAATGGATAAAAACAACTGGTCAGCTTGAGACCATCCAAATCACTAACACTTTGAACATTCAAGAGCTGGAGAAAGAGCTAGGGGTGATGACAATATGGAAGCCTCTTCCTCCTTCTCCTTTAACAAAAAAAACCAAAAAACAAAAAATAACCCACCCAGGGATCAAAGTGGCTGAAATTTGAAATTGTTTCTGGCTCCATTATCTGTGACTTGAATCAGTCAATCTTGAATTTCAGTGCCTGGTTCCAGGGTAGATTAAAGAGTGTTATCTGTATTTGCAATTCCAGAACTACAAAGCCTCTGCAAACTCTGCACTGTAACCTTCACAAAACCTTCGCTCTGAAGCACAGAAAATGCCAGAGCCACTTAGCCTGTGACATAGCTTTAAACCCTCACTGTTCATTAACATGGGCTGTAGGTTGTCTAAATATAGGGCCTAGAGCTAGAGAGGGCCCTTAAAGCCCGTGTCACTCAAAGCCATGACTTTGCAGGTGAGGAAAGTGAGACCCAAATGGGTTAAATGACGTTGCCCAAGCCACGCAGGCACTTGCAATTGAAATTACAGGCAAGTGAACCAGCCTCAATTTGCTCATCTGCAAAGTAAGTTTAATGATGTCTAAAAGTACCTACCTCATAGGGTTGGTGTGAGGATCACATAAGGTAAAGTGCTTTACAAATTCTAAAGTAATTTATAACTGTCTGTTTTCATTATCAAAACTCACTGTTAACTACCTTCTGTCCCCTGTCTTATTGCTGCTGACGCCATCCCAAACTCAGGAAATAGGAGATTGTAATAATCGTCACAGTTAGCATTTCTCTACAGTTTTACAGTTGCAAATAGCTCATATACCTTATCTAGTTTTCATGAACCGGAAAGGACCTTAGAAGCCTTTAAGCCTCGTTTTACAAATGAGGAGACTGCTGCAAACAGAGATTAAGTGACTTGCCTGCAGCTCCGCAGATAGTAAGCATCTGAGGTGGGATTTGGACCCAGATAGGCCTGACTCCAAGCGCATTTCCCCATCCACTATACCACCCTGGCTCCCTCAAATGCACCTCTGCATTAGTTAGGTTATTATTGCTCTCTGAGACACAGTGGAGAGTATGATGCCTATTTGGAACCTGGTCACAACAAACTGATTGGCAGTTTACAACAAGAAGCATCTAATCTAGATCATTAGACTAATGTTCTCCAAGTTTAAATGAAACCAGGACCCCAAGGAGTGTTCTGACAGCCCCCAGAACCCCTCCCAAGGCCCTGGTTTAGCAGGCTTTCTTTGCTCCCTCTCCCACCGTCATAATCCTCGACTGCGTTGCACTTTGATGGACCCGGGCAGGCAACCAAGCAGGCCCATTTACTACCAAGTCTTCATCAAAGGAAAGCAAGTGTGAAGTTTTGCTTAAGGATGCTGGAGTTGTAGGAGGAGTTTCTTTTGCTTCATTGGTAACTTCATGGTATGGTGCTGCAAGACACCGCACATTTTCTTTAAATCACAGATTTGAACTGTGTGGGTTTCATTATTTTTTTTTAACCACCATTTAACCACAGGCTTTAGCAATTCTGCTGAGATCAACAGAACTGGGGTAAATTGGGGGATTCAGCCACTGCATTTTATTCTTGCCCTGATCATCTAAAGCTTTACAGCTCCAGGCTCCCTTCCTTTGCTGGTTTTGCAATTCTTTCAGATGGGGCCCTTAGGAAACCAAATTTGAGCTAGCTAGCTATCCTCTGACCTTTGACAGAATTTCGAAATGCAAGATATTAACTTAAATTGGATCTATTCCTGAGCCGAACAAAGTAAGTAGCCCATCACAAACCGTTACACTTATAAAATCTATACCATGAAAAAAAATTCTTTTAGAAGGGGGGAAAAAAGCAAAAATCCACTATTTGCCTTAGATGAGAATCATGGGGGGAAAGTACTGAGGACAACAGACAGGATGTTTAAAGGTTAATTATTAATGGATAACCTTTCTTAACAAAGTATCCATCCTCCACTATTTTTCAGTTGTTTGGCTACAGAATTTAGCCAGGAGGCCTGTGGGCTAAGGAGGAACCAAAAGAAATGGGAAGTTTGCTGTGGGCAACACTTTTTTTACTCTTCTCCAACCTTGTTCAATTAAATGCATATGGAAGAAGTCCCAATTCAGGTAAGGGTCTGTCTTTTGGTTGGGGGGGGGGTTATGGATTTTCTTGAAAATCTTCGATAGAAAGAATTGAGGGGTCTTGGTTATATGGGACTGAACCCATTCTTTGCAAATGATCTGTGGTCCTCTTATTATCATCATCTGCTTGAAAGGGAAGTGAAGTTGTTTAGTATCAGGGTGGAAACTTTTGGAGCTTTCTTTGAAAATCACCCCAAGGTTGAGCCCCAAAAGTCCCTGCAGCCAGAAGCCAGTAACAATCACACCTGTCAGTTTATAAGAGACTAATTCCTTCCAATTGTCATTTGAAATTATTTGAAATCTGAAGAAATAATTGCAAATCTCTGGATTTAGGGGAGCATTGGGTAGAGAAAGAAGTTGTATATTGAAAGAGGAAACTTGAATTGTCTAGAACTCACAGATGCTTGAATTGAATTAATGAATTGAATGTTGAATAAGTAGAAGGAATTTGCAAGAAAAGGTTATCTATTTCTGGCTAAATCTGGAATAAGGAAGTCCTTCCATACTTTCTATAATTATGTTGGGGGTTGAATTTTCTTGCTTTGATTTGTTTTTGTTTTGCTAAAGCATGGTTGGGGGAATCCACTTAAAATCCCCTAGATTTTGCCTGAAATGTCATGAACTTGATTGGCAGATTCTAAATTCTTTTTACACAATACAAAACGTGAAGTCTCTCATTGCCTGACCAGAGACGTCATTAACAACTTGATTGTCTATCAAATGTATTAATGAACTCAGAGCATTAATGAATGAAATTATTTGGCTCAGTCCTTAGGACAGCTAAAAATGATTGAATTAAGTTGGCTTAGCTAGATGGGATTTTTAAAATTTTATTTATTTTATTCTGAATTTAACAAATAAAACAAGCATTTCCATAACATAGCAGAATAGAAAAAAAAAAGATCAAAATAGATTTGTGAAACTGCAAATCTATTATGTACAACTTCTGGTTAATGACTAGTGGTGGAAATAGGGAGACTTGAGTTACCTGCCTCTCACTCCCACCTTACCAACTGAGGCTTTTGTGAGTGAAGAAGCTTTGGAGCAGACATGGGACAGTTTAACTTCCACATGCTCTCCAGCATTTGTCATATTCCTTTTCTGTTAAAACATAGATATTGTTGATATGTGGTTTTCTAAGTCACCATGGGGCCCACAGATATCCTTGTATATGGTTTAGTAGCCCTGTTTTTATTGGAGTTTGACATCACTGCTTTAGGTCACTTCCCAATTTAAATAATAACAATAAAGTCCTGGCTCTAAAATTTGAACCCTAAATGTAGTGAGGCAGTAGCCTGATGAAGTGGAAAGAGTAATGACTTGAAGTCATAGGAACTTGGTTTCAGTCTGCCATTTATTACCTGTGTGACCTTAGGCAAGTCATATAACCTCATTGAGTCTTATTTTATTTCAAATAATTTGTCATTTGTACAATTATTTGTAAAAATTATTTATTACAGGGGCAGCTAGGTGGTGCAGTGGATAGAGCACTGGTCTTGCAGTCAGGAGCACCTGAGTTCAAATCTGGCCTCAGACACAAAGCACTCACTACCTGTGTGGCTCTAGGCAAGTCACTAAACCCCAACTGCCTTGCCAAAATAATAATAATAATAATAATAATAATAGCAAAGGGAAGAAGAACACACAAAAAATTATTTATTACAAAAATTTATAAAATGAATGAATTGGATTAGTAGACCTGTAAGATTCTAGATCAGGAGAGAAGAACCTGGGGCCCTTTGATTGAATTCAAACTTCACAGAACAAATCCCCTTAATAAAAGGATCTGTTCTGTAAAACTTGGACTTGGTCAAAAGGCTTCACCCAAGGACCTAGAAGGCCACATGTGGCCTCAAAGCCGCAGGTTCCCCACCAAGTTCTGTATCTGTAATCTTGGGATGTTACATTTTAGAAGATATTTTCTTTATGTTAAAAATAAAACCCAACAACTAGAGGCTATTTATGCCGGCTCTAAGCCTTCCCCTAGAATGCTTTTGTAATAGGATACTTTTGGTTAGTAACTAAAGAGTTGAATTTGAGGCCGAAGGGAGGAGTAGATTAAGTTTCTTGAGGCTTTCCGGGATGGATCTACATTTTCTGGAGCCAATCTGGTGGTATATGTTGGCTTGCTGGTTTCCCAGGATTCCTAATCATCTAAAACACAGGGGAAATATGGCAGGAATATCCTGCCCAGCAGACAATTTTCAAAAGAAGGAAATCCAGCCTGTTGATGACCATATGAAACAAATATTCCAAAGTCACTAATAATTAGAAAAATTAAAATTAAAATAACTCTAAGGTTCTACTTCATGTCTATCAGAAGCAGTGGATAGAGTGCTGGATCTGGAGTAGGGAAGATCTAAGTTCACATTCCATCTTGGATACTTACTGTGTGACCCTGGGCAAGTCACTTAACCTCTGCCTGCTTCCATTGCATTATCTATAAAATGGGGATGATAAGAGCACCTACCTCCCAAGGCTGTTGTGAAAATAAAATGAGATATTTGTAAAGCACTTTGAAAAACTTAGAGTGCTATATAAATGTCAGTTATTGTTATTGTTGTTGTTATCATTACTATTACATTGGCAAAGCTGCAAAAGAGGAAAATGACAAATGTTGGAGGGACTGTGAGGGAAAAAAAATACACAGATACACTGTTGTTGAAGCTGTGAATTGGTCTAGTCATTCTGAAAAGCTGAAACTATACCCACGAAGTCACCAAACTCTGCATAATCTTTGCCCTAGTGATATAGTACTAGGTCTATACTCCAAAGAGATGGAAGGGAAAGGACCCGTGTGAACAAAAGTATTTATATAGCGTCACTGTTTGTAGTGACAAGGAACTGGAAACAAAGGGGTTGCCCATCACAGAATGGCTGAAGAAATTAGGTATTTGAATGTAATAGAATATTATTGTTCCCCAAGAAAGGGTGAAAGGGACATGTTCCACATGTGAGAAACTGCAGATCAGCTAGTTGCTTGGTACAGCTTTTAGAGTGAATTAAATAGCTATGAAGTCATCTCTGAAGACCTACAAATCTGTGCCCCACACTAAGTGTGAGTGTGCAGGCACATTGCTGTCAAATGACCTTGTTCTCCACCATTTGTTTTTGTTCTTCAGTGGTTTCAGTTGTATCTGTCTTCATGACCCTATTTGAGGTTTTCTTGGCATCTCTGTCACTGCAGTGGTTTGTCATTTTCTTCTCCAGATCATTTTGCAGATGAGGAAGTGAGGCAGATAGGGTTAAGTGACTTGCCCAGGGTCACACAGCTAGCAAGTGTTTGAGGCTGAATTTGAATTCAGATCTTGATCCTGACCCCAGGCCTAGCACTCTCACTCTATCTACTGTGCCACCTAGTTGCCATACTATGCCTTTATTATACTATGTTCCATATGTTTCTTTATTATTACCAGAAAAATCGATGGAGCAATGCTTATTATCATTGGATCACTTGTGTAAATAAATAATTTTCTTTTAGATTAAAAAAAGGGTCTAATTTCCTTCCCCTCCAAATACTCCTCAAGACTCTTGGTTGATCAGTTCAGCGCTGGTGACATAATATATTTGGCTATTATGTCTTTATGGCTACTCTGTTTCTTAGCTACCTCCCAGGTTCACTTTCCCTGGGAATATCAGCATGGCGTCATAGATAGAGAATCCTTCTGGCATTCAGGAAGACCTGGGTTCAAGTCCCACCACTGGTTCCTTCTGTCTGTATTACCTTGGGCAAGTCACTTAAGCTCTTAAAGAATGAGGCAAATCTGCATTGGTAGAGGCAGTTTGCTCACTGGGAGTTGCCTATACTATAGAAACCACAGTTCCTAATCTCCACACTGCCCCCTCAATCCCCTTCATTGTCCTTAAACATTTCAAACTCTCAGGAATTCTTTCTAAAACTCTTGGGTTTGCTTATGCATAGACTCATGACTTAAAAGACATTTCCTAAGAAACAATCCTGAGACAGGGAAGAAAGATCAATTCTTAACTATCCAAACAAATTGGTATCTTGAAGAGTAACTTATAAACAGAACTCAAATTACTAAAATTTGTAACCCTTCCATCTCACTACGGAAAGACCCATATTTATTAGAATTTTGTGAAGGGGGGAAGGCAATGCTGGATTTGTAGATGGAAGATGTTGATTTGAATCCTAGCTCTACCTACTCCTTACCAGCTCTGTGACCTTGGACAAGTCACTGTACCTCTCAGGGCCTATGTCTTCTTATTGGTAGCTTCTTGGGCTCACACCAGATCTAAATCTATAGTAACCCTATAATCCTATCAAGCCCACTTCTCAACTCTGGGACTTGGAGGTTGGGGAAATGGCAGGGTTAAGGAGGAGGCAAGGGAGTTTCTGAAGACCTAGAACTCAACAGACATTTTCCCAGAGAAGCCATGTTTTAAATGGTGCTTAGGTTATATACTACCATGATACCTCTATGAACAAAGCTCATGAGATCACACATCACATGTCACATGCTAGAAAGGACCTCAGAGGTCATCTCGTCCACACGTATACCCCACTTTTTTGAAGGCAATTGGCATTAAGTGACTTGTAAGTTTCTGAGGTCAGATTTAAACTCGGGTTCTCCTGACTCCAAGGCTGGCGCTCTATCCACTGCACCACCCAGCAGCCGCAACATACCCACTTTAAAGAACAGAAAACTAAGGTCCAGGGACTTGCCCAAAGTCACCCAGGTAGAAGGTGTCAGAGGTAGGATTTGAACCCAGCTCCTCGAAACTGAAAATCAATAGTCTTTCCACCTTAACATGCTACCTCAATATATCCCAGTGACATAAGCTATAGTCAAAAGCTTCCTTATCAGCAGTAAAAAGAACATAGCCTAGATAGCAATACATTGAAGACATCAGAAGGAGCAGTTAGGGTTTGAGATTGTAATTCAATACTTAAAAAATGTCAGATGTGTCAGGAAAGATAAAATACGCAATCACAGTCAAAGGACTAAATCAAGCCATTGTTATGTACATTGTGATTCCAGATAAAGAGATTTTTCCCTAAGGCCTTGCTGATGCTCAAAAATTCCTTTAATAGAGCACCAAGCCTTTCATTTCATTTTTTCCTTTCTCTCTCTCTTTTTTTTTAATCACTATTGTGATTTCATTGGTACAGGAAATTCCCAGTGAGTAAATGCCTTCTACTAATGCTGATCAGCAATGACTCTGCAGTTTATACCCTAGGGAGCTGTCAAAGGCATTGAATCGTGACTTTCCAGGGTCCCATGGGCAAACGTGGCAAGGGCAGGAAGTGAACAAGGGTCTTCTGTCTCTGAGGTTTTTCTAACCAATATGCTAAGCTGCCTTCATTTCATTTTGGTTTTTTTGAGGCAATCAGGGTTAAGTGATTTGCCCAGGGTCACACAGCTTGTAAGTGCCTGAGGCCATATCTGAACCTAGGACCTCCTGACTCCGGGTCTGGTGCTCTAACCACTGTGCCCCTCCCTTCATTTCACTTGAAAATGCAAGTGTTTGATGGAGGTAATAGTGGAGTGCAACATATTGTTTTCATTATTATTCTCAGAACGACATATTTTTATTTAGAGAGCTTTTTTGGTTTATAAAGAGCTCTATTTCCAACTAGCTTGTAACATAAGCAAATGTAGTATTATTTTATCCATTGTGCAGATGAGTAAAAGTGAGCTTCCAAAGGAGGGAGAAAGTTGACCAAAGTCACATGGCTAGAGTCAAAACTAGAAACCAGGTCTTTTGACTCCAAATATGGTATTCTTTTAACTTGGTATACCACAATTCTTCTTACTAAAGTATAATCAACCAGTCAGTCAACCAACAAGTATAAATGATATAACATGAAATCCTTTTGAGTTTTTTCTAGGACACTAGGGATCAGGGAGCTGAAGGACAGTGGACATCCAGAGCAGAGGAGAGGACTGGCCATTGTAGTTGAGGGGAGTAGGTATAGAAAATAAGGGAAGCCTAGGGCACTGAAGACAAACTGTTGACTTAATAATTTTGCTGAGGGTCAGCCTGGTTTGGCCTTCAACTTTGTGTAGGCAAATAGAAACTATGTTCAGAGATGGTTTTTGTCCTGGGAATATGTACGTGGGCACAGCTTAGCATAAACACCACTCACCTGACTTTTGGTTGGTTGGATTTTAATATGGCCGACTTTGTTATGCAGGAACTTTGATCCTAAAGGATTCATTAATGGAGTATTAGTAGTATAGTTGTGGGTCAAAACGTGCTTTTGTGAATTAGCTTAGGAACCCAGCCCTATCCTTCCAAATTCTAGATTATCACCTTACAAACTAACTTTGGAACATAGCTGAATATAACAATACCTCCAGACAAGCTCTGGTCTAGACACTGATATTGTCTGCATGGCTCACCCTGTTCAGTCGTGTCTGCTCCTGAAAGCTACACCTAGAATTCTTGTAGCTAATACATGAAACTTATCCTCGTGTTATTTGGGAAAAACACATTATTTTGAAGATACTTTATTCAATTTTATGAAGGTCAGTTTTTCTTATTTTTTCTTGGATTTTATAGGTCTTACAGGTATATTATAGGTATCTATAGGTATAGTTTTATTCATCAGAAAGCAGTATTGCTTAGTGCAGGGGTAGGGAACCTATGGCCTCAAGGCCACATGTGGATCTCTCAGGGTCCTCAAGTTTGGCCCTTTGACTGAATCCAAACTTCACAGAACAAATCCCCTTAATAAAAGGAATTGTTCTGTAGAACTTGGACTCAGTCAAAAGGCTGCACCCAGGGACCAAGAAGGCCACATGTGGCCTTGAGGCCATAGATTCCCCACCCCGGTTTAGTGGATGGTGAGTTAGTCCCAGAATCAGGAAGACCTGAGTTCAAACCTTGCCTCCAACAAACTGATTGTGTTACTCTGGACAAGTCACTTAATCCCTCAAGGCCAAGACAGTTCTCCAAGTATATAAATTTTAGAGAAGGTACCAGCCTGCATTGAGAGAAGTTCCTCACTGGCAGGTCCCTATATCAACAAAATCACAGATGTGGTCAAATAAAACCAAAAGATTTATAGTCGAAGTAACTTTTTTTTATTTCCTAAATCTTTTTTCCCCATAATTTAAAAAAATACATTTTTTTTAAATTGAGTGTAATGGGGTGATTGGGAGGAGGCCCTGATTTACTGGACTGGACACTTCCTATGGGCTGGATATGGCTGTAGTACCTTGCTAAAGGACTTCATGGTGCAGCAGCCCCTGATTGGTCCCCAGGTATCCATGAGCCTAGGGGATATGTCAAGATAATTGGTTACTACATAGGAACAGCAACCTTGTGGGATGACGGACTTTGTTAGACTTAGCTCTTCTCAGCAATGCCAGGATCTAAGGCAACTCCAGAAGACTCATGATGGAAAATGCTATCCACATCCAGAGAAAGAACTTTGGAGTCTAAATGCAGATCAAAGCATACTATTTGCTCTTTTTGTTTTGTTTTGTTTTTTCTTTCTCATGGTTTTTTTCCCTTTTGCTCTGATTCTTGTTTCACAACATGACTAATGTGGAAATGGGTTTAATATGATTGTACATGTGTAGCCTATATCAGATTGCATGCTGTCTTGGGGAAGAGGGAGGGGAAGAAGGGGGGAAAGATTTAGAAAGATTTAGAACTCAAAATTTTATAAAAGTGAATGCTGAAAACTAAAAATTAATTAATTAGTTTTAAAAAGATAAAGGGGTGGGGGGTGGGGAAGATAATTGGTTACTAAGCCAAGAAGAGCTGCTTACTTACTTAGTAGCTCCTGTCTACTTTCAGGAGGTAAGAGAAAAAAGCTCCTCCCTCTTTTAAGCACGTCCCTTGGGACTTTATTAATTCTCCCTTGGACTTCCAGAAAGGTGGGGAGATTTCTGTCCTTTACTATGATATCTATTGTTTCATTTCCCAACATGCCCCTTCTATTCCATGTTTTGTCATCTTTGCTAATTTGCTGGGTGTGAGGTAAAACCAGAATTGTTTTAATTTGCACTTCTCTCATTACTGATTTGGAACAGTATCTTTTATGGTTATTAATAGGTTACAATTCTTCTGAGAATGGTTTGTTCATATCCTTTGACCACTTATTCTTTCATAAATTGTATTTGTTGTTATATATTTGTGCTAGTCCCATATACATCTTAAATATTAAACCTTGTTCGGAAATATTTGATGCAATCAAATCACTTTATTCACTTCTTATCCTAATTGCATTGAGCTAGTCAGGACAAAAGCTTTTCAGTTTCATGCATCTGTATTCTATATTTTATCCTTTATAATCACCTTTCTTTTCTTATTTAAGAATTTTCCCCTAGAGATAGCTGTGAAAGGTACTTCATCTGGCTCCTTTCTAATCTTATTTTATGCTGTGATCTTTAATGTTTAAGTCATATATCCATTTTGAGATTATTGTGGTATATTGTATAAGATGTTAACTTAACCTAGTATATAATCTAATATCTGTAGAATTTCTTTCCACTTTTTCCAGAAGTTCTTATCAGAGAGTTCTTTCCCAAATACTTTATGTTCATGTATTTTCCCAAATACTGAATTCTTGAATTTAGCTATTTCTTATTCATCTTTATGTACTTGATCTGCTTTTCTCCTTTTTAAGCAGTACAAAATAATTTTGATGATTACTCTTTTATATTATAATGTGAGATCTGGAAGTGCTTCTCCATTACTATGCAGATTTAATATACTTTTAATATACTCCATTTTGGTGCCTATCTTTTATTTCTATTCTCTATATTAAATACTATGTTTATTACATTCTGATCTGTAGAGTATGTGTTTAATACTTTATTTTTTACATTTATTTTCAATTTTCGTATGCATTATCACATGGCCTATTTTTGTAAAAGTACCATATGATGTTAAAAAAATATGTATATTCCTTAATGTTCCCATTCAGAAGATGCTAAGTCTTTCATCTCTAAATTCTCTATCAGTTTGTTCAGTTCAATCTTCTTCTATTTGTTTATCTTTCTGTTAGATCTGTATTGCTCTGAGAAAGGAATTCTAAAACTCCTAGAATTATTGTTGCTTTCTGTCTGTATGCACCTTATGCTCTAAGAATAAAAATAAAAATATAAGCCATTAATACTGAGCTAAAAAGTTTTTTTCAAAAAGTTTTTTCAAAAAAAAAACTGTTTTAATGTTTTAACAACAAAAAATACAAACAAAATTATAGCTAGCTTCAAGTATTTGAAGAGCTATGTATGAAAGGGATTAGATATGTTTTGCTCAGCCCCAGAGGGCAGAACTAGGAGGAATATGTGGGAGTTGAAGAGAATTAAGTTTAGGTTCCTTATGAGAGAAATCTGGATAACAATGAGAGCTGCCCAAAAGTGAAATGAGATGCCTTGGGAGTATGGGGAATAGCTGCTCTGTGGCAATATTGGATTATCCAATAGGCTCACTAGGCCTATTGCTGAAAGGTGAAGTTTAGCATTTTCCTGTATCACTGGGGGTCTTCAAGTGCAGATTAGGTTGCCAGAGATGTTGTAGAGAGAATTCCTATTCCTGTTCAATATGAGTCGCTAATGTGATACAACATTCAGAAAGGCTAATCTGGTTGAAGACTATGCTGAGAGGCATAATGTTCAGGACTAAGGAGGTGAACCACTGTACCCCTTTAGTCAGGCCACATCTGATCCCCTGAGTGGGGATGGGGAGGGCAGTGTAAGGGACATATTCAGAAATCAATGTTATGTGAAAACAAAAGGCATTAATAAAAATAAGATCAAACTCTTAAAAAAAAGTCTCCTGTTGATTTTTGTCTTTACCCCTTTCAAATATCAAAATTTCAGAGTTAAAAAAAATGAAATGTAGGTTTAAAAAATAGGTTGTAAAGATCAAAACCGAACAAAGACAGAGTTGTCTTCCAAGCGTATAAGTAACATTTCAGAATAATTTTTGTAAGAGTCATCAGACCAATAATCATGGTGTCATAGTAACTGCAGAGTCTAAACTAGTTTCAACCTAGGATTTTGAAGGGGCCAATGCCTGTAAAGATACTACAAAAGTTATGAAGATGTCCATGTAGGATAATAAATAACTTACTTGTGGCCTAATGGCCAGCCACATGGCCAGGAGCTATCCAGGCAGAGAAGGGATCTTTAGTGATAGAATGGACCTTCGGTTTTATCTAATCCTGCTCATCTTCCAGATGTTGAAGGTGTGTTCTCAAAATCGCACAACTAGTCTCAGTTCAATCTAACGTATGTTTTATCAAGCATCTAATCTATCCTAGGCACATGGTATTCACTAGAACCCTGGCCTCTGACTTACACTTTAGCATTCATTCTCCATCATCTTCAAACATACAAGATAAAAACCTGACTCTTTGTTAGGCACATTAATGCATTGTTGGTGGAGCTGCAAATTAGTAAAATCATTCTAGAAAGCAATATGTAATTATGCAAATAAAGGGGCTAAAATATCCATACTCTACTGAACAGCATTTACCTTTAAGGAGCTCACTGACTAATAATAACACTTTTTAAATGTTCCACATATACCAAAGTGTTTGTCAGCCCTTTTCACGGTAGCAAAGAACTGCAAACAAAGAAGACATTATCTATTGGGGAATATATACAATGACTCCAACCATATAAATAGAAAGAATGATGACCACAGAACAATAAAAAATGAATGTTGCAAATTATAAAGAACAAGCTTGGCCTCAGAGAAGATATATGAGAAGACACCTCCACTCACTCCTTTGCTGAAGTGTGGCAACATATGTGGACATTGCATATAATGTTAGTTGTTTGGGTTCTTTTTTTTTTTTTTTGGTAATGTATTTGTTTTTGCTGAATTTTTTCTCTTACTTTTTTCTTTTTAAAATTAAGAAAAAAAATTGTTATAAGAGATGGCACTTGTGGAGGGACCCAGAATAAAATCTGGGCAAGGTACAAACAAAAGATATCAATCAAAATCTATTTAAAAAACAACAACCTGTCTCTCCTACCTGTGCCCACCTAACCTATGTGGACAGGACATGGACCCCCCACCTGCCCTAGGACCAAAAAGAGACTATAATTCCCCCTCCCATAAAGAAAATAGTGGTATTTTGGTTCCTGAAAACACACGAAAGCGATTTGTGACCCAGAAGAAACAATATTCAGCCTAAAATTTACTCATCGTGGATTAAAAATTTTCTAATATCTAATTAAGCACTCTCACTCAGCCACAACTTGGCAGGCCTGGAGATAGCATTAAGAAGAGCCCTTTTCATTTTGTGACAGCTGCAGACAAAACTGGGTAGGGATTTGGGGGGCCCTAGTCAGTTTAATATCAATCTTTTAGTAACTATGCAGGACTTTCCAGTGAGAGAACATTTCTCAGCTGCCTTGCTCAGAGTTCTGAATGGGACTACTTTTAGGGTTAGAAACAGTTGGGGAGGGGGCAGGGTGTTGGTAGCAGGAGGCGGAGCCTGGAGAGGGAGTGGTCCCAACCTTTGTCCCGGTGTGAGTTGGGAAGGTGGCTGGAGGGACACCATCTTGTGACAGGAATTTGGGGCAGATAGCCCTGGAGGCAGTGGGATACAGTGACAAGAGCTCTGGCTTTGAAGTCAGAAGTTGCTGTTGTTTAATCGTCTTGGTCATGTCTGACTCTTTGTAACCCTATTTGGGGCTTTCTTGGCAAAGATACTGGAGTGGTTTGCCAAGTCAGAAGACCTGAATTTCCATCTCCTGTGATGCTTGCTACTGCTGTGGCCTTGCACAAGTCACTGAATCTCTGTAGACCTCGATTTCTTCTGGCATCTGTAAAATGAAGGGAATTGAACCGAAGAGCCTCTGATATCTCCTTCTTCACTATATTTATGATCTTATGATCAGTTGTGAAGCAGGGATCCTGCAGGGCATTGTGAGTGGAGATGATGGTTCTACTGAGGAGGTGGAACCCCTTGGATCTCTTGGTTCTGGGACACAGCAACATTCACCCTATGATATTTAGGAAACCCTGGCTCCAAGAAAACCCAAGGAATAAAATTGATGCTAACTCATCTCTCTGAGTCTCAGTTTCCTCCTCTATAAAATGAAGACTAAATAATCTCAAATAATCTCAAAAATCCCTTCCATCTTAAAATGCTAATTCCATGTATTCTTTGATTCTTTGGACTAATCCTCTATAACCTTTGAGAAGCAGTGCCATATGTGGATAGAGAGCTGACTTCTCAAATCTTGCCTCAGCAAGTCACTTGACATCTATGTCACAAGGCATTACTCTAAGATTATAAAGTATAAATTGTATGTATGTGTGTTTGCAGTTTACAAAAGGATTCCTCATGGTAAATAGTTTGTGTATTCTTATGCCCACTTTAAACAGCATCAAATTGAGGCAGAGAGAGGAAAAACAATTTGCAGAAGGTCATTCAATTAGGAAGGGTCAGTGCCAAGATTAAGACTTTCATCTCCTAGTCTAGTGCTCTTTCTACTATAGTGTGACATTAGCATTATTTTCCTTAATCTCTTTTTACTTGGCATAAATTTGGATTTGTTTACCCTGGTGAAAGTAACTGTTTTCTAGACTAGTTGTTAGCAAAATATAAGTTTCAGTTGTGAATATGAATAATTAATGTCTTTGGTGTCATGGATATGATAGAAAATCTTTGGGTATGTATTGATGGAGAAGAATTTTAGCTATAGAGAAAGCAAATATTAGATGTCAATGGACACTTCTTCCCCAACCTACCCCACAGGCCTTCCTCAGAAACACCCAGATCTTCTCAGAAAGCAGTGTCCAGCCTGTAGTAGCTTCATCAGTGCTATTGATTAACTGTGGCATAGAAAAGATTTAGGGTAATTTATTTGGACTACCAATGACTAAGAGAAGGCTTGAATATGAATCCCCCATTAAAAAATAAGTCATGTTCCAGGTGGAGAAACAGACCTAATAAGAAACACCATGCAACCCACAATTCCTTACATCTGTCAATGAATCTGTGATCTCCATCCCTACGTTGGTGCAGATGGTAAGCCATCTACACCTCATCCTATGCAATTCTCAGCCAAATCTTCCCATAATTCCTTTTTTGAGAATTCACTTAACATGGTAGAGACCTTTCCCTAGGTCTTTCCGTATTCCTGCGGTACCAGTGTAGTACTTGGAATGGTCATCAGTCATCTTTTGTTCTTACTACATGCTCAACCTACCTCCTATTCGCGTCAGGCAATTCCTGGATGATATCTCTGGGAATAATATGGTGTCAAATTTGGAGTCAGGGGACCTGGATTGAAATTCTGATCTTGGGCAAATAATTTAATCTCTTTGGGTCTTGGTTTCATCCTCTGTAAAATAAGAAAGCTGGACTAAATGACCTCTGAATTCACTTCTAGCTTTAAAACTAGGAACCTATCATTTATATAGCACTTTTAATTTCTAAGAAAATATTTTCACATTATTATTCACATCATTATCTCATTTGATCTTCATAATATCCCTCTATGGGTCTGTCCATTTATTCAACAAATAATGTAATAAGTTCCTACTTTGTGCTAAGAGCACTGTTCTAGGGTACTGGGGACATAAAAAGGTTAGATAAAGTATTGTCTCTGTCCTCTTGGGGTTCACAGGCTGTTGAGACTGTCTTTTAATCCACCAACCACTGAACCAACTGGAGCATTAATCTGGGCTGCAATAAGAAGATGGCAGTCTCATCAGGCAAGATTTATGATGGGTATTGCCAAGAGCCAAAATAGAGAAAAAGGAAATCATTCTTCCACCTTATTCTTTTAAGCATATTCATAGATTTAAAACTGAAATAGACCTCAGAGGTCATCTAATAAAACCCCCTCATTTTACTGAGGAAACTGAGGCCCTGAGCCAATTCAATTCAATAAACATTTAGTAAGTGTTAGGGAGACTAAAAGAGGCAAAAGACAGTACCTCCCCTCAAGGAGTTTACAGTCTAATGTGGGAGACAATGTGGGATACAAACAAATATATACCAAACAAGCTATATACAAGATAAATAAGGAATAATTAAGAGAGGGAAAGCACTGGGATTAAGAGGTGTTAGGGAAGGGTTCCTGTTGAATGTGGAATTTTAGTTGGGATTTGAAGCCAGAGAGGTCAGTAGTCAGAGTGGAGGGGGAGGAACATTCCACGTGTGGGGGAAAACCAGACAAAACACCAGGAGCTGAAAGATGGAGTGTCTTGTTCCAGGGAACAGCCAAGAGGCCAATGTCACCGGATCAAAGAGTACGCATCAGAGTAAGATGTAAGAAGACTGGAGAGGTAAGAAGGGGTTAGTTCTTTGCCCAGGTAATATAAATAGTAGAGGCGAGATTTGAACCAAGATCTCTTCATCCCTTATCCAGTATTCTTTCCACTGCACCATACTCCCTTCTCTGATAATATTTTGGGTTTGTTCAGGTTTTATAATTCTAGTTTGTAATTCATGATTAATCCAAAATTGGGAACTTTATAGCTAACCTGTGCCTTCTGTAACTGGCTAGTTGCTTTATTAGGCAACTGAGTAGTCCAGTAGATACAGTATTGGACTTGTAATCAGGAAGGCTAGAGTTCAAATCCAGCCTCAGATAATCACTAGCTATGTGACCCCTGGGGAAGTCATTTTTCTCATTGGGAAGTCAGTTTCTTCATCTGTAAAATGAGGATAGCAATAACCCCTACCTTCCAGGTTTATTGTGAGGATAAAATGAAATTATAGTTGTAAATTATTTTTTGATCTTAAAATTTTATATAAATGCCCACTGCTGTTTATTATTATTATCATTATTAATCTTTCTGGATATTAGAGTAGATTTACTGAGATGTTCCTACTTGTCTTTGACCCTTTTTAAATTAACCCAGGTGAGACAGCTTGTGAAATGAAAATAGTAACACCTCACATTTCTACAGCCCTATTCGACAGAAGGGCGGTTTGGTAGCACAGTAGAAACAATGTTAGTCCTATGGTCAGGAAGACCTGAGTTCAAATGAAGCCTCGGGCACTTACTAAATATGTGACTCTGGGCAAATCACTTAACCGTTTGCCTCAGTTTCCTCATCTGTAAAATGAGCTGGAAAAGGAAATGTCAAACCACTCCAGTATCTTTGTCAAGAAAACCCCAAATGGGGTCACAAAGAGTCAGATACGACTGAAAACCAACTACTACAGGTAACATCATTTTACATGAGAGAAAGGTAAAGGACTAGGGATTGGTTTGTAAGTGTCTGAGACAGGAGGTTAACCCAAATGTTCTGATTCTACCACCCAGCTAGTATGAAGCTCCCTATTACTTCCAGGATTACAAACAAATACTCTTTGTTTGGCAGTTCTAATCTACTTCTCCAGGACTATTATACATTACTTCCCTTTGGTTCTCTTTGGCTCAGTCAAAATGGCCTTCCTTTACCTCACCAGCAGC
This sequence comes from Vombatus ursinus, assembly GCF_900497805.2. NCBI lineage: Eukaryota > Metazoa > Chordata > Mammalia > Diprotodontia > Vombatidae > Vombatus > Vombatus ursinus. The sequence goes on along the minus strand of NW_020948983.1, from coordinate 65,046,131 downwards.
ATTCTGCCTCTGGACCCAGTGCCTCTGGATAGCTAAGTGGCACAGGGGATAGAGAGCTGGACCTAGAGTCAGAAGACTTCAGTTCAAATTCGGCCTCAGACACGTACTAGCTGTGTGACCCTGGGCAAGTCACTTGACCTGTGTCTACTTCAGCTTTCTCATCTGTAAAATGGGAGCAATAACAGTACCTCCAAGGGTTGTGGTGAGAATCAAATGAGATAAATTTTGTAAAGTACTTTGCACAATACCTGGCACATAGTAGGGATTTAATAAATGGTTATTCCCTTCCTCCTGACTTTGTATAAGCTATTTCCCATACCTAAAATGTATTCTCTCCTCACCTCCACCTCTTAAAATCTCTAGTTTTCTTTAAGACTTAGCTTAAATACTACCACCTATATAAGGACTTCCCCCAAGTTCTTAGTGCCTTTCCCCTACAACTAAGTTACCTTACGTTTCTTTTATGTCTGTGTGAATATTGGGTCAGTTAGATAATGCAGTGGTTAAAGCACCTGCCCTGGAGTCAGGAAGACCTGAGTTCAAATCTAGCTGAGACATTTACTACCTGTATGACCCTGGGGAAGTCATTTAACCCTGTTAAGCTCAGTTTCCTCATCTGTAAATGTGCTGGATCAGGAAATGGCAAACCGCTGCGGGATCTTTGCCAAGAAATAGGGTCACAGAGACTAGAACATGAGTGAAACGACCAAACAACAACAATAATGTGTTTTTGTCTGTGTGTGAATGTGTGTGCACATGTTGTCTCTCCCACAAGTTCCTGTTTCATTTTTGTCTTTGACTCCAAATCTCTGGCACTTAACACATGTCCTGCCACATAGTAGGCGTTTAATAGATGTGTATTGATTGCTGTGTTGAAATAGCGTTGATTTTGTGCCTTCTTGCCCTTTCCTTTGGCTCTCCCAAACATTATGGGATTGTTGATAACCTGAAAATCTTGTACATGAGGAGGAAAAAAAATATGGTTTTGTACGTAATTATGGTACATGCCTGACAGTGTCCCTGAAGGGCTTTGGATTGCTCCTGCGGTTACTTGGTAGCCTGTAAAGGTGACTGGAGCAGACTTCATTTTTAATGGAGAGTATCCGTCAGTGGAGACATGTATTATTAAAGGGAACCTTTCCCCTCCTTTGAATATTTCCTTGCTAAATTCCTTGGGTCTTACACTGTTCTAAGACACAGACACATTCTGAGGCAGCTTGGAGTTAAGAATAGGCGTGTATGAATAACAGTGAACAGAATTGGAAACATGGCAGAAAAGCCCCAGCCTTCTGGAGCAGGCGTTGAAATGCAGGCAAGAGGTAGGCTTGCTAAGGCAGCCTGCTCGTGCAGGGAGCCAGCTGGCAGTGGGGGGGATGGGCCTACAGCCATTCCCAACAGAATGATGAAGATTTTCTGGCAGCCCAAGCAATAACTGGCAAGAGATCCAGAAGGAGCCCATCTATCTTGCCCATGTCAACTCCAGGTGATAAAGTTCACTCCTCTGGCCCAGGGCCCAAAAGGATGACGATTCTTACAGAAGATGTGTTTGGTATGAGTCCTAATCCGCTGCTGTCTTTAGGAGGAGTTCTTACCTTTTCAAACTCCCCTCTTTCTGAGGGGGACAGGGAAAAGCCATCAGCTGCCTGCCATCTGTAGGGGTAGGCCTTCTGTTGCCAAGCTGAGACCTACATGCCCTGAAGGACTACCATGAAGAATAAAAATAGGATCGGTCCAGGGGTTGATGCTCAGGGAAAGAACAGAGCATGAGAAAGCAAAGTTCTTGAGCTGTGCCCATGGCAGTCCCCAACTTGTGTCTGGGTGACTGATTCTTAGAATGTGTTGAGACTTCTCAATGCTACACCCACCCATTATGGTAATTGCAAGTCACATTTCTGTAGCATCTTAAGGTTCATAAAAAGCTTTCCTGATAACAATCTTATAAAATAGTATTGGAGCAATATTCTCCCCTTTTTTTTCAGGTGAAGAAATTGAGGCTTAGAGGTACAAAGTTGGCAGCAAAAAAGGGGGGCAAACTCTTGACTCCAGGTCCAGAGGTCCTTTCACTATGCCATGCTACCTCTGCTAACACATTCTCCCCTACCTTCTTTCAACTGACAACACCCTTCCACGTCTTAGATTTTCCACATATGCATGAGCACATATATACACAAACACACATGCCTTTATGTCACTCCTTATGTAAAGAAAAGTATATTTATGGCTGAACATAAAGCTACATCCTCCTTAGAACTACATTCCCCAGAACCCTATGGATCAGTTCCATAAACATAGCAACAATCTTATCAGGGAAGGCATAACTATATTGTAGGATTCCACACAGACCTTTGGGAAATGTTTATCCCAAAGAGAGCATTGTGGTCATGCTCAGCCATAAAGATATCTGCTTTGCATGTATATTATCTTTTAAAAATAGAATTAAATAAAAATAATTTCGTTTGGGGGAATTTCCCTATGATTCTGAGATAACTAGAAATATTCTAGGATCATTATAAAACCAGCCCTGCCCTCAAATCATCAAGCAAAATGATGACTCTGTTTCCCCTTCTAAAGCACAAGAACATCATAAAATGGTTTGTGAATCTTAATTAAAAGATACTCCATATGTTTGTGATGGGACTATTGATTTGAAAAGGAGAAATTGCTTCCAAGCCCCCCCCCCACTATATTCTGAAAAGCAGATAGCTCTACATTAGAACTTGGCCCCATTCCCGTTATGGATTTTATAGGAATGTTCGTAAGTCCTTCAGGTCTTCACCAAGTCAAGAAGCAACTCAGAGAGTGGTGTGTGTATTTCAAGTTCCTACTCCTCCTAAGATCATAACCTCCCCAGACAGCTCAATAGCCTAATAGGAGCCTAAAACCATGCCCAGACTTTCAGATACTGAATTTTTCAGGAGTTACACAAAATATGAGATGGTTTTATCAGTACAGCAGAAATATCCAGGGACTGCGCAGATGCACTTCCACAGAGGACAGGATTTGAGGAAAGAGCTGATTAGTTAGATAAACCCAAAAGAAAGACCTGGAAAGTTAAAAACAGTTCCTATATAAATGTCAGCTATTGTTATTAAAATTTGCAAGGACATTTTCATGTGTTATGTATACACTTGAACCTCAAACAACCTCTTATGGTAGATGCTGTAAGTATTTTATATTTATTTTATAGATGAGGAAACTGAGGCCCAGAGAAGATCAGTAGTTTGCCCAAGTCATGCTTTGCACTGGAGGTGGGGGTATTACGGAGTGTTGGGGGTATGGGTGAGCACGGGAGAAGGCAGGTTCATTTCTTTTTTCTTTTTTTTAACATTTCCTATTTGAGCAGAAAACCTTTGCAATGTAACCTGCATTGTTGTATTGCTGTAATTTTATTGCCGCCTCTTGCATTTATGTCAATCATTTCTATATATATGGTTTGGTTTGGTTCGGTTCTGTACTGTTGGATCCTGGTACCTAATTCTTTGAGCCCTGCCTGATTTCATACCTGTGGTACATGGGTCCATGGCTACCTTACCACATGACTAGAATAAAAAATAATTAACAGCTCATGTGCATATAATATTTTATACCTGGCAAAATCTTTTCTTCACAAAAACCCTGTAAAGAAGGGGGATTTGCAAATATTATCCCCATTTTACAGATCAGAAAACTGAGGCTTAAAGAGATTAAATGGAAACTCCTTGAGAAAAGGGATTACTTCTTTTCTTTGTATCTCTGAAACCTAGCACAGTGTTTTGCTCTTAGTAGTTGCTCAATAAATATTTGGTAAATTGAATTAAGTTATTAGCCCACTGTAACTCAGTAGAGTAAGAGCCAAGATTCTACCACAGGACTTCTACCTTCAAATTCAGCCCTCTTTCCACCACACCACAAGCCTGGCTATGTCTTCGGGATACTATTCTGAAACGGTATCTGTAGTGTTCCATACCAAGCAGCATTACTCCATATTTCAGCTGTCACAGCTCCCCGTTTGGGTAATGAAGTGTTATGAGGCATGTTGGAAGCCATCAATTAATGCTTAACTCTATGTTTGTTGGGCAGTATTTTCAAGGATGCTCAATTAGGATCCATATCAGATGTAAATCTCTCCCCTCCTTGTTAAGTTGTTTGAGATTAAAAAAAAAAGCCACCCTGCAAAATCCCCCAAAGAAATTGAGATTTATGGGTCAATGTCAATATCAACACATGCTGGCTATTATTTGAAAGTCTCCTCTGCTCTCAGGACTGATTGCTATTTACTTAGAAAGATAAATGTGACTTCATAAGCCATTGACATTGCTATTTCAAATGGGTTTTGAAAAGAATTTTTTCCTCCTCCCACCACTCCCCCGCCTTCCCCAACCAGGTTTGGTTCTTTTGTTCCATTTTTATTCTGACAGTTTCAATCCCACCCCAACCTCACACCTGTTCTAGGGCTAAGATATATAGGTCAGAGTTACCCTGGGCTAGAGGAACTAGGAAGGTCAAGATCACAGACACAGGTAGGATCATAGGATCGTGTATTTAGAGCTATAAAGGATTTTAAAGATCACTGAGTCCAATTGCATCATTTTACATTTGAGAAAACTGCAACAGAGGTTGTGATTTGCCCAGGGTCACACAGCTAGTAAGTGTCCAAGGTAGGATTCAAACACAGATATGGTCTCCAAGTTTAGAACTCTTGCTTTGATGAAAGGTTTGAGGAAGATTCTTTAGCGGGCTAAAGGTGTCTGCATAGATATAGAGATGGAGAGAAAGATAATGCCCATTTACTCAGCACCTGCCACACTCAATGCACCATGTTAGACACTCCAGCTACAAGGACAAAAACAGAAGTCCTTACTTTAAAGGAGCTTATGTTTTACTAGGGGGATACAATATGTCCACATGCAAGTGGTTTGCTACTAGTTGCTATTGGAAATTAAGTAAATACAAGATAATCTGAGGAGGGAGAAAGAATCACTAAGTCAGTGATCCTTAAGAGTTTCTTTCTTAATATAGTCATGGTTGAATAAGAGGAAGACTGACTGCAGTCATGTAAATGAAAACGAACACAGAAATGCCTCTAGATTCGTATTGATTTCAATAACCAATCTTGGTCATTCAACAAGCATTTATTATCTACAATATGCCAGGCACTGTGCCGAGTGTGGAGGATATAAAGAAAGGCAAAAAAAACAAAACAAAACTGAAAACAGTATCTCCCCTCAAGGAGCTTACATATTGGTGAAAAAGATAACATATAAAGAATTAGGTACATACAAGATACATACAGAGTAGAGGGAGTAACCATAGCCTATTGAATACAAAAGTTGATCCCTATGCTCATCAAGTTTATCTGAGAAGACAAAAAAATTACTGAATATGCACAGGACAGAAAAAAAATTGATCCAGCTTTTAGAGTAAAAAAACATGAATCCCTTCAAAACTATGATATCTTACAAAAATAAGAGAACAAAAATTTATATTCCAACAGACAGAGCTCCTTCATGTGGAAAATGTGGGACCAAATATGTAGTAAGGTTCTTGAGGGTCCATGTGTGTAGAGGACTAGTCTTGAAGAATCCCAAATGGGACCAGAACTCTTCCACTCACACCACCTCCATCCCACCCCTCACACAGGGCAGGGCATTCATTTCCACCATTAAGGAGAGAGTTCCATACCAATGGTCCTTGGGATAGGAGTTACACGTTTTCCTAGAGGGAGGCCATATGTTTACAGATATAGATAGATAGATAGATAGATAGATAGATAGATAGATAGATAGATATACAGAATGTAAATGGCAGTTGGTTCTGTTTTGTCCAGAAACCCTGAAGGTCTTCCCCTCCCAGATTGATTTTTTTTTTTGACTAAGTAAAGAGGCCATTCTCTGCTTCATTTCTTACCTAGTCTTAATCACTGAATGGGCACTGCCTTAGTCAAACAGAGACCTGTGAAAGGCTAAGGTCTCCCATTGCATCCAGGGACATCTCCAGTGGTCCTGATCTATATCTCACCACTGGACCTAGATGACTCTGGAGGAGAAAGTGAGGTTGGTGACTTTAAACAGCCCTTCCTCACTTAAATCGATTCACTTGCATGCCATGGCATCGCCTCCCTGATGTCATGGTCCTCTTCAAGAACAAAGGACAAAAAACAACAGGACATACACATATATGTAAAATGTAATCAGTGATGGGGGAGGCACTAACATTGAATCTAAAGCTGCCTCCCCTTTTCCCCTACCCCCATCCATTTCCTATGGATAAAATTGGTTCAGTGATTGCTACTCCCAAAAGGGTAGCCTAGAATCAGTAGGCCCCTGCCACAGGATTTCACACAGTGTTTTCTTTCAGCACAATTTTAATTGTATTTTTTCATCTCAACTGTAAAAGGGGGAGGACAGACAGTTGACTAAAAGGTATTTTATTTTTAAAAACTTGCCAGCCCATTCCCACCAGTTTGCCATGCCATGGTAACCCCCTCACCCTCAATTTACCCTTGAATGGGGCTTCTGATATGTCCCTGTCCTACTGCTTGCTTACTACGTTCTGGGTCTATTCATTCACTCCTTTGCCCATTGTGCTCAGACACAGCTTATTACTGCTGCACAAATACCCTTAAGGAGGCATCAGGAGTTGGAAACATATGGAATGTCACCGCGCTCCCTAGTGCTTCCCAAGTGAAGAATATCTCAATGAGGAGCCTCATTTAGGCTGCTTAATTTACACAGAGATTATTTCTCAAGTTTGTAACCAGAATAGCAATGTTGTGAGCAGGGCGAATCCATTGGCACCAGGCATATCACTAGGGGACAGGGGGGCCTGGGGCTGCTGCGGAGGCAGGAGAACTAACAACTAGAGAATAAGAAGGGTTGTGGGGTGGGGCAGAGCAGAGTCAGAATTTCCCCCACTGGGGAGGAGGAGGTTGTTTGTTTATTTGTTTTAAATTCATCTTGCTGTCTTTTGTCTGTATTTTCAAATACATTCCTCCCTCCTCCCCTCCCTGAGTCCTTCCTTTTGGCAAAAAATAAAAAGAAAGAAAGAAGAGGGAGGGGATGAAGAGCAGTAAGACCAAGCTAACAACATGACTGAATCTGACTGTGTATGCAGTGTTCCACACCCATAGTCACCCACCTCAAAAAAAAAAAAAGATGAGAAAGGTATGTTCTGTGCGGAGAAGAAGTTTTATGCCGTCATAAAACTCACTCTGCAACATCAGAATGAGATCCCCTCTCTTGCCTCTGACATGGAGGCATAGCCACAGACAAATGAGGCTGTATAGTGGATGGTCTCCACAGATCCTCCCTCCTCCTCTAAGCTGAAGAAGTTCTTATCAATTGTAGACAGACTTTTCTGAAAGGAAATGGAGAGGGTCATGTTAGTCTTTAGAGTTCAAGTCTTAGTGATCCCCTAGGCAAAGGCAATGAAAACACAGCCCTGTGGAACTAGGTTAATCTAGGCTCCCCCCATCTGGTGGAGGAGCCTGAGGGGCACCAGGAAGCCAAGGGATTCAGGTGTTGTCATTCACAGCACTGGAGGGAGAGTTCTCACTTAAGCAGGAGCTGCTTAGGAGGCGAGCGAGCCAGTGACAGCTCCTTGGTGGCTTTTCAATGGTGCTGAGAAGTAAGCAGATTGCTGATGGGAATGAGACTGGCCTTGGTCTGGAGAGTGGATTGTGTCAGAACTCTGCAGGCAAGAAACAGCGGCCCTGGAGTGTGAGCTGAAAAAACGACACGGAGAGAGAAAGCAGTGTTCTGTGGGCAGAGATCACGAGAGGCCGTCGATGTCATGGGATTGGAGCACCAGGGTCCACATGTGCTACAATAGGCAGTGGAGGGGAGAGCCAAAATAGGTGGGGGAGGTCATGTGGTGTCCATCTGGGTCACACTCATGAGACCATATGTACTGTATACCGAGACAGGAACCATGGATGGTGATACCATGCCATCAGAACAGACTGAGACCACTTGTCTGAATTCAATCAACTGAGGATGCTCCTGGTTCCCGTTCCCAAAATACTAGAGGAGGGAGGGAGAGAGAGTCAGACATCCTTACAGTAGATGACAGAACAGATCAGCCATAAAAATAAAATTGGAAAATTTTGGGACCCTTCAAAATGTTTATCATGTGAAAGATGTCCCACTAACCTGACCTTTGCTGATTTGCAGGGGTCCTCTGGTAATCAAAGGTATCAAAAAAGAGCACTTCCTCTTGTGAACCCCAAACCCCATCAACCCCACAAACCCCAATTTGAAAACAAACTAAATTGGGGTACATGTATCCAGTTTAATTTCTCAAAGTGACTTGACATGCATTGCGTGGGAGTTCAGTCCAAAACTGGGCTCCCCTACGGGGGCCAGTTCAGAACTGGCTCGGTTTGGGATTTTGGGGCACAGCATTATATGTCCTTAGAAGAGTAGGTGTTCCCAAAGGGGTGCCAGTCACTGTGATTGGCAACATACTAGGAGGTGGGTGGGTTCCTTAGATCACTCAGTCCAAGGGGCCTATCTACATGGCCCACCATCAAAGGATATACCACCCCTAGTCTTGGAAGTCTGTCTCCACCCAGACCTGAGTAGGATAAAATCAATTCAGGCCTTGGTTGGAGTTTGACCAAGATAAAAAGATTCAATGCAATCTTCATTATCAGAGATGTCCTTCTGAACAACTTTGGACAGAAGGCTGGCAGGGTGGACAGCTCTGAGTCTCCAAGACACAGATTACCAAGAGAAATCATTTTTAATACTCTATAGTCAGATGACCTGGGTTTAAATCCCATCTCTGACACTACCTGCATGGCCTTTGGCAAGTTATGTAATCGTGATGAGCCTCAGTTTCCTCATGTGTAAAATATAGGATTGGATTAGACGGCCTCTGAGATACCTTCTGGCTTTCACACTGTCCCATTGAAGAACCCATGTGCATAACTGTATTCTGAATCATGGCTCTTGTTTATAGATCTGGTCCCACTGATTGCTTTGAGGTCTGGCCTCATTTTATTCAAGTTCTGGGACTCTGGACCCACTGGACCCACACATCAGAGCATGTCCTCTTGGTTCTGGGCATTGTAAGGTATGCCAGGAAGTTCAACCGTGAGGTTTTTGAGGCTGGGAACCGAATCAAAGAAAGCCAAACCAAACTCAAAATCAGAGTCCCAAACTGATGCCAAGCAATGGGTTGAGAAAGGGCATCCCTGCTTTCCCGAGTCCCGTTCTTCTCTATTTTCTCAAATGAAGATTATATCTTAAAAATCTGATTGACTGTCCAGAGAAGCCACATTGGTCTGTGATTGGCTCTTCCTGTAGCTAGGGAAACCAGGCAACTAACTGGTTGCATGTTTCTAAGCAAACCTGAAGCAACAAATTACAGTAGTTGCTCGTTTCTAATGTCATTGGCTAGCTGATGATGGATCCTTTTGTGAACGTATTTCATTAAAGCAGGAGGTCTTAACCTGGGGTTTGTGAACATGTGTGTGCTTTTAATATTTTGGTACTTTAACATAATTGGCTTCCTTGGTAATCCTATATATTTCATTGTATGCGATTGAAAACCTTCGGAGAAGGAATCTGTAGGTTTCACCAGACTGCTGAAGGGATCAATAACACAAAAAAGGTTACTAACCCCAACCCTACATAAACCCGCAGAGGCAGTCAGGTCTAATTTAGACCAATTAGTATGACAGCCCCAGGAATCACAGAACCTCTAAGTTTAGTGAGACTTCAGAGACCATCAGATCCAACATATGCCAGAAAAAAAAAGCGTCCCCTCTATAAGGCAAATGATAACTGGTCACCTAACCTTTACCTGAGGGCTTTAGGTGAGAGAAGAACCACTGTCTCCGGAGGAAGCCTTTACTACTTTTAGGTAGTTCCAATTGTTAAGATTTTTTTTTGCCTTGATCTGTCTCACAGAGTTGTTGTAAGGCTCAAATGAGATAATATTTGTAAAGCACTTAGCACGTGCCTGACACATAGTAGGTACTTAATAAATGCTTGTTTCCTTCCCTTTCTTGACATCAAGCCTAAATTGCCTCTCTACAACTTTAACAAGTTGTTCTAAGTTGTGCTCTCTGGGGCTAAGTAGAATACAGTTGAATCCACCTCCCACATAACAACCCTTCAAATATTTCAGGCCTTCTATCATGTTCCCCACCTCCCAACCCAAGCTTTCTCTTCCCTGAGCCAATCATCACCTCTAACCAATCCTTAAGCTGGCATTAACTTAAAGCCTTTGATTGGCCCTCCCCTGGATCTCAAGCTCATCAGTATCTTTGATAAAAGGTAGTGCCCAGAATTGAATATGATACTCTAGATCAGGGCTTCTTAAACTTTTTTCACTTGAGACCCCTTCAGCACTTTGGGTACTGACCCTATGGGGTCAGCGCACAGTTTAAGAAGCGCTGCATGTTAGCTGACCAGAGCAGAGAACAGCAAGAAAATCATCTCCCAAATTCCTAGATTTTAGGCCTCCTTCTTAATGAATTCTAATCATATTAGTTTTCCTGACAGCCGTATTAAATGGTTGCTTCCTATTGATCTTGCATTCCACTAAAATCCTCAGCTCTTTTTCAGTCGAGCTGCTGTTTAATCATATCTCCCCTATATTATACTGAGATTTTTTTTTTTTTTTGGTATTCAAGTACAAGTTTACAATTATCTGTGTTAAATTTCAGAGCATCATCTGTTAAGGTTATGCTAAAAAAGGAATTGATCCAAATTGTAAAGGTGTTTGATTTAGTCAAACACTCAGATTTATGTAGGTTTGGATAGATATAAACTGCTATAGACACACCCCACTTCATATTATTAGCTGATTTCATGAGAATGTGGCATTAGGGGAAACAATATTATCAGGGGTATGCTAGAGCTAGCTCCTACTGCCCAGAAAGAACCAATTGTTAAATTTTCAATGTGTCTATGATAACTTTATTGTATATTTAAAAGGAATAGCAAGTTGTACATAATAGATTTGCAGTTTCATGTGCAATCATTTTTTTTTATTATACTATGTTATGGAAATGCTTGTTTTATTACATAAATTAAAATTTAGAAAAAAAAAGTTTTAACAACATTTCCACCTCAGAAGTCAGCAAAGGTTGCAAATCAGGGCTTGATTTACTAGTTTTTTGATGACCTAGAGTCTTGAGACTCTAGATGTGTTGAACTCATGGCCCAAAGCTACCCACAAAACTCCCCAGTTCAGCCAGAACCAGATTAAAATGTAATTGAGAAATATTTAACAAAATAAATAAAAACAGTACAATAGGGATAATGTTAATTTGAGGCTTTCCAAGTCAATATGTGGCCTGCCAGAATCCGTTTCTATTTGAGTTGGATACTACTGCTGTAGACTTAAGCAAGTAATGGAGAAAATGTTAATAATGCAAATTAAACTTAATAGTACGTGATGTTTACATTTTCCCCAGAGAGTCAGTGGTTAACATTTGCCATTATAGGGTACAATGAGTTCTATAAGACCAATGTTATAAACGGGCAACTGACCAAATGATGATCAATAGAGTTTCACAGATTTATGGTGGGGGTATAATTATAATATACTAATGATGCTATTGCAAAATGATATCAATCAGGACTTTACATTTTTTGCCGTTCAGTAGTTTTCAGTCGAGTCTCTTTGTGACCCCAGTTGGGGTTTTCTTGGCAAAGATATTGGAGTGGTTGGTCATTCCCTTCTCCAGCTCATTTTACAGGTGAGGAAATTGAGACAAACTGGGTTAAGTGACTTACCCAGGGTCACATAGCCTGTAAGTGTCTGGGGCCTATTTGAGCTCAGGTCTTCCTGACTCCAGGTCCAGTGCTCTACCCACTGTACCACCTAGCTGCCTAGATGTATGTGGCTATCATGTGTGAACTCATCAAAAATTGTCTAATGCTGTAACTTGGTAACTTGATGGTAAATATCATGCCCTTTTAATCACCAAAGGTCATGAGAATTATCAGATGCTGAGAGATGGATATTTGTGTGTGGGTTGGGTGGACAGAGTTGGAACAAGAGGTAGCAGATAAGAGATAGGCTTGGGAGTCATTATAGAAAAATCAAGAACTGCTAGGCTCACTCAGAGGGGTTAAAGAAAGAAAAGTCCCATATACCAGGAAACATTCGATGCAACCCTTTTTTGTAGTAGCAAAGAATTAGAAATAAAGCAAATGCCCATCAATTGGGGACTGACTAAAGAAATTGTGGTAAGTTGATGAAATATTTTTGCACGGTTGCTTGGGGGTTTTTTTGTTTGTTTTTAACATATGAATACGTAGCATATACAGAAGGATGGGAGCATGTGGTACGATGGATAGAACACCATCTTGGGGCAGCTAGGTGGCTCAGTGGATAGAGCACTGGCCCTGGATTCAGGAGGACCTGAGTTCAAATCCGGCCTCAGACACATAACACTTAGTAGCTGTGTGACCCTGGGCAAGTCACTTAACCCCATTGCCTACCCCCCCCAAAAAAAAGAGTACCATCTTTGGAGCCAGAGTACTGAGGTTCAAAACCCAGCTCTCCCAGTTACTACTTGTGGGCAAGGCACTGAACCTTTCCAAGCCTCAGTTTCCTGATCTGTAAAATTAGAGTGTTGCCTTAGGTGATCTCTAAGGTTCCTCACAGCTCCAAGTCTATGATCCTAGGAAGCAAAGTGAAGTAAACAGAACCAGGAAAGTAGTAGACACAATGATTACAACAGTGTAAATAGAAAGCACCAAAATGTGTAAAACAAATGCTTTGTAATCATAATGATCAACTTTAACCCCAAAGAAGAGATATGAGAATGTACTTCACTTCTTTACAGAGGTGGGGGACTGTAGGTGTGGATCATTGTTTATACAATGAGCTTGGTTTATGTATTTATCAGTTTTGTAGAACTGCTTTTTTCTTCTCTCTTTTTTTTTTATTCTTTGTTATAAGGCATGGCTGTCTGAGGAAATGAGAAAAAAAGAAAACATTTATTAAGCACCTACAGTATGCCAGGTACTGTGCTAAGAGCATAGGGATATATTGAAAATGAGTGATATAAAAACAAAACGTATCAATTAAAATTGAAAAAGAAAAGTCAGAAGTCTTTCAGTAGAAAGTGGGGGACTTATGGATATGTAATATTGTATAAACCGTAAAACATAGTTACCATGTGGGTTGCTTTTCCTTGATCAGTTTTCTTTGTTTCAAGGGAGGGCTCATTATTGAATAGCGGTATGTTCTATATTAATTACATCATATACTATATGATTTTAAAACCAAAGACATTAGCAAAATTTATCATTTTAAAAAGGAAAGGAGAGAGGGAAATCCACTTGCCTGATGAGGCTTACAAAGAGTGAAAGGAAAGGAAAAGTGCTAATTTTACTGAAATTATATTCAATGTCTGAGATGCTCCCTAAGACTCTGGGAATTTTTCATTTGCTCTTCATCATCTACTGAAAAAATTCCAAACTCCTTAGCTTGGTAGTCAAGACCCTCTGCGACCTCAGTCAATAGTCAGTCATCAAGCATTTATTATGCATCTGCTGTATGCCAGGCACCATGCTAAGCGCTGGGGATACAAAGAAAGGCAAAAGACAGTCACTGCCCTCAAGGAGCTCACAGTCTAATAGAAGACAACGCAATGATCTGCAAACAATATGATCTGGCCCCAACCCACCTTTCCAACCTTATGTTGACTGCCCCTCAAAAGACTCTATGTTCCAGCTAAATTGGATTAATTGCTATCCCCCGTGGTTGCCTGTATCCATGCCTTTGCTTATATTGCTTCCTATACCTAGAATGCCTACACTTCCTACAACTGCTTGTCAAAATCATATCCATCCTTCAAAGCCCAGCTCCAATGCCAGTCACCTCCTCCTTGAAGTCTTTCCTGATTTCTCTATTCAGAAATGTCTTCTTTCTTCTCTGAACTTCATTAGCATTTTATTCATACTTCTATCATATATTGATTATAATTCTATTTTGTACCATAATAATTTATGTACGGGGCAGTTAGATGGAGCAGTGGATAGAGCACTGGTTTGGAGTCAAGAAGACTTATCTTCCTGAGCTCAAATCTGGCCTCAAACAATTGCTAGCCGTGTGACCCTGGGCAAGTCACTTCACCTTGTTGGCTCAGTTTCCACCTCTGTAAAATGAGCTGGAGAAGGAAATGGGAAACCACTACAGTATCTTTGCCAAGAAAACTCCAAATGGGGTCATGAAGAGTTGTACATGACTGAAAAATAACTGAACAACAACAAATTCATGTACATCTTTTTTCCTCTTTTAAATCATAAGGTACTTGAAGACATTGAGTATGGCTTTTTGTATCATTGAGGCCAGGCCCTGGCACAACACACCTTAGCATTTCTATGGAATCATAGAGTTGGAAAGGATCTTGGAGATACCTAATTTAACCCATACCAGAACAAAAATCCCCCTTTACAACACTCTAGCTTTTCACAGAAGACCTCCAGTGACCGAGAACCTACTGCCTCCCAAGGCAAACCAGTTTCTTTAGGAAAGCTCTACATGTTAGGAAGTGCAGCTTTCCCTTCCACATCGTGACTTTCCCCATCACTGTTTCAATATATCATAGGTCAGCATAAGAAATTAAATGGGAATTTTGGGGGAGTTTTGCAGAAGCACAGATAACACATGAAGGCTGGTAGATGACACAGAAAAAGTTTAGAAACTCAGAAATGCATAAAATATATGTATAATATTACATAATATCAATATATTTTATTTTAATATTGTAAACACCCCATAAAAGAAAAAGAAAAATATAAAACTTCTTCTCTGGTACAAAGGAATGGTCAAAAAATTTTACACAAGTTTTTCCAGATGGCGGGGCACCACACCCCTAATCCAATATGGAAGGGATAACTGTATTTTCTATCCTAAATCTACCTTTGGGCAACTTCTATCTTTAACTCCTAGTTCTGCTTCCTGGGGTTGCACAGAACAATTTGACAGTCAGTCCTTCAAGTACTTGAAGACCTCTATCTTGCCTGCTGTTAAGTTTTCTTTCTTCCAGTCTAAACATCCAAAGTACCCAGGCATGGTGGTGGTGCATGTCTATAATCTCTGCTACTGGGAAAAGCTGAGGATTGTGAATCCCTTGAGCTCCAGAATTCTGAACTGCAGTGGGGTTAATGCTAATCATGTGCCCTTCCTAAGTCTGACACCAATATGAAGAGCCCACAAGATCATGGGAGGAGGCCACCAGGCTACAAAGAAGGGCAAACCAGGCCTAGGCCAGAAATGGAACAGGTCAAAGATTCCATGCTAATCAACAATGGGACATGAATAGCTGTTGTATTTCTAACCTGGGCAAAATAGGGGAGTTCAGAATTTAAAAAAAAAACATATAAACAAATGAATCAATGAATGAATAGATATCCAAAGTTCTTTCAACTAATCCCCCTATGGCATGGGTTCCAGTCCTCTTGCCATCCAACGTTTGAATGAATGAATGAATGAATTCTTGGTCCTATGATCTTAGGGCACATCCAGAACAAAATTAATGAAATGAAGTAGAGCACTACCAAAGTCATAGTTATTCTCCTTTCTAATTCCAAAATATATGCTAAAAATGTGTTTAATCTGGAGAACAAGAAGATGGCATAATTAAGCTATTTGCAGCTTTAAAAACTGATTATGAATAAGAATATATGAAATCTAAGCCAAATTAAAATATTAAGTAATGCAACTCATTTTCTAGTCATACATTGCTCAGCATTTGCAAATTCAGTTTTACATAAAAAACCCACAAAGACATAAATTTTAAATTGTCTGATAGATTTAAGCTATGGGAAATTATCATTAACACAGACAATGCGAAAGGAGAAATGGTGAATTGGCTCATGCCAGTCTTGAGATAACTCTGTAAGGTATACTAGTAGCTTCAGAGTTATATAAATTTTGCTTACAGGAAACAATATGAGCAAAGGGACTCATGAGAGATAGCAAATAATCCAATCTAGGTAGAGCACAGAGTATATTGAGGGGTAATAGTATGAAATAAAGTGAGTTTGGGGTCCAATTATAGAGAGCCTTGAATGCCAGGCTAAGAAGTTTGGACTTGATTCCACCCAAATAGTAGCAGTTTGTTGAATACAATCGTTACATGTTCTCAAGCCCCTGGACACAAACAGAAAAAATCTTTTTTCTAAGATCTCCCCAAAACCTCGGTCACCTCCACCCCAGAAATTGCACACCCCCGAATGTATTACCATACCATTTTGTAGTCCCAGGCCACGTCCTTGAATGGAAGTACTTTCCATGCTTGCTTGCAAGGGCTTCCTGCCAAGGCTCTTTCTGGTCTTTAGAAGATGATTTAAGACATGCATTATGTCAACCCCAAAGTCTCTTATCAATAAAGCCATTCAGATCCTTAACTTTGTGGCTTTATTATTTTTCTAATGAATATTTAGAAGCCGAAGTAATAGATCACAAAATGCAGAAAAGGCTATAAATTTCCCTTTGGCTTTAGGGTTATTAAGTCCTAGGAGGGAGGCCTGGGTGGACGAGCTTCATATTTTAACGTGAAATATGTGTTTTCTGGTTCTGTTATGACTAAACCAGGGTCTGCTCATCGTGAGCTACTGGCCAAAAGCTTCCTGGTTGGCAGGTTCTATTTTAGAGGGTCCACTCACAGCGCATTGAGCAAGGGTTCAATTCATTCCTACACACACTTATGAAGTACCTGGTATGTCCTAGGCACCATGCCAAGTTCTGAAGAAACCAAGACAAAATCATCCCTGCCCCGAAAGAGCTTACATTATCCTAGGGGAATATGATATACAGAGGAGTAAATGCAGGTAATTATTTGAAGAGAGAGAAAACATTAACATCATGGAGGTGAATCAGGTAGAGTTTCATGTAGGAGAGGGTACCTGAGCAGGGCCTCAAAGGATCGATGATAAGAGACCAAGGTAAGTGACAAGGACAGTCTAGGCCAGGGAGACAGACTGGAGATGAATGTTGAGTCCAGTTGGGTTAGGTTCCAGAGAATGTCATAGAATCTCAGAGTCAGAAAGAACCTTAGAGTGAGGTAGCTAGGTGGCCCAATGGATAGAGTGCTATACCTGGAGTCAAGAAGACCCAAGTTCAAATCTGGCTTCAGACTAGTTGTGTGTGTGACCTTGCAGAAAGAAATTACTTAACTCTGCCTCAGTTTCCTCATCTGTAAAATGGAGACAATAATAGCATCTATCCTCCCAGAGCTGTGAAGATAAAATGAGAAAATATTTGTAAAAGCACCTTGCAAATCTTAAAGTGTTATATAAATGCTAGTTATTATTTTTAGTAAATTAATTAATTTTTAAAAGGGACCTACAAGGCCATGTAGTCTAGCCCACACCTGAATGTTCCTTTGTGATATTTGCAACAAGTAAGTTATCCTGTTTTCTGTTTCTAGCAATGGGTAAACCATCACTTCCAAATTCAATCAATTCCAAATGCTATGGTCTTAAAGTTTTTCCTTTCATCGGGCCTAAATCTGACTCTCTGCGTCATTCCAGCTCTTACTCCTAGTTTTGCTCTCTGGGCCACCACGCAGAACAAATTTAATCCCTACTCCCCACAACAGTTCTTCAAATGTTATCTTGTCCCAACGGTCCCTTCTCTTAAAAGGAAGGCAAGTGATTGAAAGCCCACCTCTCCAAAATGGCCCATAAAGAAGCTCCCACAGCAGAAATTCAAGCCATTCTTTACACTGAACACTCTACTTCTCATCATGATGCCTTTGTACTGGCTGTCTCTTATGCCAAGAATTCTGTCCCTCCTCACCTCTGCCTCTGAAAATCCCATGTTTTCCTTCAAGACTTTACTCAAGCAGCACCTGCTACATAAGGCCTTTCCTGGACCTCCACTTCCTAACTATCTCCCCTGACAGAATGTAAGCTCCTTGAGGGCAGGCAGTGTTTCATTTCTCCTCTACCCCACTCCCCAGCCTTTGGATGTCTATCCTCCATTGGATGTGGCACAATCACACCTATGTTTTAAGAATATTAGTTTGGCAGTCATATGGAGAATGAATTTGATTGGGGTGGGGGAAAAGAGGGGAGGATCAGTTAAACTGGATGGAAAGAGATTAATTTTTTTTAAACATTTACACATGCTAAAGAAGGGATGAAGAGAACCTGAGCTAGGAAAGTGACCCTCTGAGTAACAGAAAGGGGACAAATATGAAAGGTGTTGTGAAAGTAACAAGATTTGTCAATTAATTAAATATTAAGGCAGGTAGAAAGGGGGCTATAGAAGAGAAGAGAGTCAAGGATGACCCCAGGGTTGTAATCCTAAGTGATTGGAAGTATGATAATGTCCTCAGCAGAAATAGAGAGTTTGAAGGAGTAGGGGGTTTAGAATGGAAAATAATGAGTCCTAGTTTGGATATGTTGAGTTTGAGATGCAAAAAACCAGGGTTGTTAAAGATTTTGTCAAAAAAAGTATTGATCTCTTTCAGTATGCAGGAAAGAGTAGAAACATGATCTTCCTTCTAACCTTGTTTTATTTATTATTCAGGAAGGGGAAAAAGATTGGCTGGTGATTTTATATTTAACACTTTGCTTGTTTCCCATTGAAATAATACATTTTTCTAAGGTTTTTCAGGAATGATGCCATTTTCTTTTTCCTCACTTTTTAAAAAATATGGGAGTCATGTATAACATATCAGATTGCTTGCTGGCTTGGGGACAGGGGAGGGGAGAAAAGGAGGGAGAAAAATTTGGAACTCAAAATTTTATAAAAATGAATATTGAAAACCATCTTTGTATGTAATTGGGAAAAAATAAAATACTATTAAGGAGAAAAAAATGGGAGTCAGTAAGTATGTATTTGCATAAATATATATGCTTAAATATGAATTTACTGTATATACAGGATGACCCAAAAGTCTTAGTGTAATTTTAAACTTTAACTTAAAACTATACTATGACCTTTAGAACTATATATCTATATATACACATATGTATATGTATATAATACATACACATATACAGATGACTATATATGTGCACCCATGTGTATGTATGAACAAGCATATACATTGTTTTGTGACATATATGTCATATATAGTGTCTATATGGTATGTATACTGTGTGTATATATAAATATATTGTGTCTATACTGTGAGTGTCACATATATATATGTCATATAGTGTATATACATATGTTTTGGATTGTGTGCATATGTATGTGTGTATGCAAACAGTATGTATATGTACATATACGCAGTCACATGAATTGGCTTTTTTAAGGTTTGAGGTTTTTTTTAATTTCCCCAAATTAGAATGAACACAACCATAGTCCTATCACTAGGTAAGTACCTCCCACATTGTTTTGCCTGCTTCAGTGATGATAGGAATAATAGTAACTTGCATTTATATAGCCTTTTGAGGTTTACAAAATGCTAGCATCCCAATACCACAGTGCCCGTCATAGAGAAAGAATGATCCTCGCTCCCTTTCCACAGAAACCTAAGGGATAATGGAATTTACAATGTTTCCTCATTTATGATTTATAAGAGTAATAATTTTCTGAGGACCTCAAAGTCTTTTTGTTAACAGTGCTGTTTCTTGCAAATTCCCAGATTAACACAGAGCCTGGCACATAGTAGGTGCTTAATAAATGTTTGCTAATTGATTAAATGATACATTTTGTGATAATTTAATGCCTAATCATGACGATATAGATTTGAATCAGTTTCACTGCATTTTTCAGTATTGTTATTGGTGTTGTTAATGTTTTTCCTAAAATTGGAAAAATAGCACCAGTGGTATTTTGAATGCCCAAGACCTCAAAAAAATTGGTCTTTCTCTTTTCTGTAAAACTGAAAATAATTTTCCCAGTGTCTGCCAAAGGCCCTGATGTAAGCTTACAGTTAGTCCCAGCTAATTTGCTTCAAAACTCGCCAAGTACTTCTGTGGGCCTTCACCATAGGGGATCTGTAGCCACAGACCTTTCGAATTCTGATGAGAGCTCCAGAAATTCATTTCAGCATACTTGCAGTTCCTTCCCATCAGTTTGAGTATTGGCTCAGAGGTAGCTCTCCTTTAATCTTTAATGATTTTGAATTATGTTTTTGAAAGAGACGTTTTCTTTCCCATGAAAGTTTGAAGATTTCAGAACAAGGATGTAAAACGATAACTTTGGGATATTAGGAATTCAGCAGGCCTAAACTTGAGGAAGAAGACTTCCTAGGGAAAATGGGACTTGAAGGAATAGGAATTTTTTTTTTAAGCAAGATGCTTATTAAGCAAAGGATTTAAGCATCAGTGACAGTCCCACCTGAGTCCTAGGGTTCTGCACTCTGGGATATGTGAGCAATATGCAGCTGCATGCTCACCAAATTGAAGGTTGCCCCGTTTATCTGGGGATCAGCTGCCCAGGCTGAAGAGAGAGGAGTTAGAATTTGGGTAAGGGCAAGGTAGAGGAAGGACTTTCCAGAAGATAAGAAAAACATAATCAAAGTCGCAAGAAAGAATAATCATAAAGTGCTCATGAGATAGGTTTATTTCTTCCATCACAGAAAACATGCCAAACACAAAAGAATCATAGCATTAATAAGCACACAAATGTAAAATACCTCAATTAGCCCATCACCCTTTATTCCTTAAAGATAAATACCATTTGTGAATTTGGGGAGCTGCTTGTCATTCACCAGACCCAACTCACAAGGTCTAGATCTCCAGGCCAGACAGAGCATAGCTTTTCTTTTTTTCTTTCTTTCTTTCTTTCTTTCTTTCTTTCTTTCTTTCTTTCTTTCTTTCTTTCTTTCTTTCTTTCTTTCTTTTTCTTTCTTTTTCTTTCTTCCTTTCTTTCTTCCTTTCTTCCTTCCTTCCTTCCTTTCTTTCTCTTTCTCTCCTCTCCCTCTCTCTCTCTCTCTCTCTCTCTCCTCCTCTCTCCCTCTTCCTCTTCCTCCTCCTCTTCTTCCTCCTCCTCCTTCTTCTCTTTTCACCTACAGGATGATCTCACAATGGTCATCTCTGAGAACCAAGCTGTTATGCCTTCCACTAGGCATCCAGCACTTTAAATTCATATACAGCTGCTAAGGCTGAAGGTATGCCCATTTCTCCGAATAGTTAATTAGCAGTCTCTTATGCAGGGAAGGAAACAGATAAGCAACTAGGGACTCAGACTCACCTAGGCAAACACATGTTCCCTCTCCTACATGCTCAGGCTGCAGGCCTCCATTGTTCTAAGAGGTAGAGGTGGGTAACATTTATGCTCCTTGCTGGAACTCCAAGGGAGAGACGGCATTGGCAAAGAAACTCAACAGAGAAAATCCCAAAATAGAAAGTGGAGCTGTTTCCATAGTTCTTACAGACAACATAGAAGAGACATTCTTCCACTGGAGTCCACTCCCGTGATGATCAGTGGCCTATTATCACACAATCCCCCAATCACAGGCACTCACAGTGACTCATCCGGTGTTGCTGGTTCATCCCAGCAAAACACATATCCCTCTGAAAAGGGTCAAAGCACATGGTCCACACCATGGGAGGTGCCCCTTTTGATACATCTGAAGTTGGTGAAAGATCCCATGTTAGGAAGTTGTAGGACTTAAGGTTGGATAGGTTGGATTATGACTGTGAGTCAGAGTATATAAAGTCTGTCAAAAGAGGTTAGTCTTGATTTCATAAAAAGTTGGACAACATGGAGCCATTGAAAAAGAATGAATGAATGAGTGAGTGAGTGAAAAGGCATTTATTAAGCACTTACTATGTATTAAGCACTGGGGACACAGATCATCGCTGAGGATAGAAAAATCAAGACAGTCCCTGCTGTCAAGCTCATACTCTAATTGAGGAAGAGATTATATAAAAGAAATTTTAGCTACACAGTAGATGGAAAGACCCAGAAGTCCAAAGGGCACAGTAGTATGGTAGATGGTAAGGGCCAGGGAGTCTGAGTAAGTCACATGATAGTGCTGGGTAATCATGAGGCATAGAGAAAGGGCAGATGGTAAATCCTGGTGGTCCTCCTTGTCTGAAGGAATAGTCATTGACTCTCATCTCGTCCAAGTTGTGTGAGCAGTCAAGCAGCTGAGTGACGGTGTCTTCCTGACACCTGTCAGGCCCAGAATAAAGAGGATAAGGGAAGCTGGGAGAGAAAGTGAAAAAAGAAAGCAAGGCAGGGGAAGGATGTCCTCAGTAGTGATGGCTCTTTCTGCTGCCTATGAACTTAGGGTTTAGGCCCAGCTCCACTACTGATTAATTGTGTGACTAGGGGCAAATCACTTAACCTCTCTGGTTATAAAATAATGACAGGATTTTTTTTTTGAGCAGGGTGGTGATTTGAAAGCAATACTTAATGAAAATTAATAGGATTGTATTACACACCACCTCTTCCCCTGAGGGAGAACCAGGTTAGGGAAGCCAATTTAAGAGGCTTTCAAAACAATCTATGCATGACTCCAAGGGCCTGGACTTGTGTAGTGCCAGTGGAATTGGAAAGGAAATGGTATTTCCAAGGAAAAATCAATAGGACTTGATAATTGACCAAATAGAGAGAATAAAGTAGGGTAAGTCCTAGCTTGTTCTCTCCTTTCCTTCACAAAACTGCTTATTTCTATCTCCATTGTTCTCTTAATGGTTACTCTGTCCTGGAAGATCCTACTCTTCCTTTCCTCTATCTAAATTCTAACCAACCCTCCAAAGCCTGCCTCAAATTATCCCTCTTCTCTGATGTCTTCTCTATGGTTCTGGCCTATACCAACTTCTTCCTTCACTAACCCTACCAGATTTGTTACCTCTACTGCACAATTTAACAATTGCTGATATATCGTCCTGTTCCATAACTATCTTTATGTGCATATGTCACATCCTGACAACTAGATTTAGAGGTTCTTGGGGGCAAGGACCATTCCTGATGCTTCTTTTGTGCTTAGCATAGTGGCTTAGTACAGTTGACTGTTAAGTAATAAATGTAGGATAAAGAGACATTTGTCCACAGTGGAATGAGGGATCATAGATCTAGAATCTGCTAGGAACTTAAAGATCATGTAGCCTAATTCCCTCATTTTGCAGATAAGGAAACTGAGGACAGAGAGATTATGCCCGAGGTCACACAGGTAACAAGTGACAGGTGAACTGAGGCCCTTTATCTCCAAATTCACAAAGGACCAAGGAGCAGATGCCCCCTTCCAAGGGAGAAAGTACTAAACAAAGTGGGAAAGATGGAATTGGCATAGGCAAGATGATCATTAAATTAGGGGTGGAGGCGGCAGCAAGAGGGAGTTTATGGTAAGAATAATATGTTGAGAAGAAGCCGTGGTATGGGAGGCAGAGTGAAGGCACATGTTAGGTAGAGAGCAGTAGAGGAGAAGCTTTGAGAAAGCAGGGCTCTGATTCTTTCGTAGCAGAGGACCATAAAAAGGGACAGTCTAGGCATTTTGGTTGATTGTGCACATTGGTGAACCAAGGAAGGGGGAAGAGGATACAGGTCATGGAGGAGCATTATAGTATGGTAAACACAAACATACACTCTACTCATAAGTATGCAACAAAAACAGAGATATACACATACACACAACTAAGGCCTGGGCTGAAAGTCTTCAATGAAAGGCTTCCTACAGAAACCTCTCTTTTACATTAGCCCAGATGACACTAAATCAGTCTTATAAGGAGTTGATTCTCAGAAACTCTGACTTTTCCTGGGGCAGACATGTGAGAGGAGTCACCCCACATGGATGTCACATGACTAACTAGAGGGCTGCATGTAGGTACTTTATATTTGTGGGATTCCAGAAATAGCTGGTGCAGAGCCCTAACTAGAATGGGGTAAATGGAGTCATATCCCAGGATGCTGCATTCAGAGGACATGGCCATCATTTGCAGTACTTCAACTGCTAGAAACAACGGAGCTTAACAACTTATTAACAAGAATGGTAGGTGACTGTCTAATGTGAGTTCCTTCCCTCTCCTACCCTGCTCCCCAAACCCCGAGGTAGTCACATGCCTGTGTACTAGTGATCATACTAGCAATGATGATGATGATGATGAAGTAATAATAATAATAATAATAATAATAATAATATAGGAAGAAAGGGAGGAAAGGAATGAGAAAAGACTTCTAGTCAGGACCCAGATTTCCCTAAATGGTACAGTGGGAATATGGCCCAAGCAATGACATTGAACAGAGACCACTACTCCCATCTCAACAAATTAGGGCCACAACCTGGCCACATCCTAAATACCATATGCCTTGAGGACCATTATTGTCACCTCTCTCAAGCCAGTAGCTTCCAGGCAGGTAAGGAAATGGGCATGGAGGGAAGCCTGTGCTGCTCAGAGCCCATCCTATCCCACTATGCCAAATTATAGCTAGGTAGGTTCAGGGCATCTTTATTTCTGAAAACTTGGCACTAACCTGGTTGTTTTCTGCCCTGTCAGCAAACCATTGCATTGGTTTAAAAAAAATGAATTTTAGTTTCTTTGTTCTCTGGACTGATGCCCAAAGTGCAAGAAATAAGGCCCCTCACCCTGCTTTGTATCCTACTTAAGCAAATTAATTCTAAGTACATCAGAAGAGAACTCCTGGTGGGGCTAACTGTACAGGAGCCAGGACCGTGGGGGAAGACTCAATGGAGCAGAGGAATTGCCTGTCCTGTTTTCTCACCTGAAGAAAAGCCAAATCCTGCAATTCAGCTTTTTGGCTGCCTCCTCCAATATGGAGGGGGTCCGGGGTGAGGGGAAGGAAGGGGAGAGCTGCCACTGGGATGACTGGGAATTTCAATTCCCTCTCCCCCAAGCCTTAAATGAACCCACCTGACTGAGCTCCAGGATGATTCAACCTCATGCTCAGAAGCTCCGAGGTCCCTCCTTCAAGGACAGAACTCGGGCTCCTCAGCCTGTTTCTGCCGAGGCGGGTGCCCTGAGTTATTATTGGCTCTAATTAGCACTTGTGCAAGCTGTTGGATTACTCCAGTATTGCCAAGCAGGCCCCAGGATGATGCAGACTCGTTCTCCTGCCTTTGGGGCCATCGAAGGAAAAGCCAAGAAATCAACCGCAATCTGTCCCCTCCTGTGAAGGGCAATCACAGCAGCAATTGGGGTCATATTTGGCTTTTAGAAAGTGACCAGAATGAAATTCCCATACAAAATATTAAGCATGTAAACTACAGAGCCAAAAAAAAAAAACTTCTGTCATGCCTGCTGGAATGGGAAGATTTCCAGGTTGCTAATTCTCACTATCCTGATTGGTCTATTGGAAAGAATTAAACAACAGTACTGGGAAAAAAAAGGAAAACAAGTACAAATTATTCTGGGAATCTTTATGTAAGAGTGGTAAAAACAGGTTGGTGTAGTAGATAGACAGCTGGCCTTGCAGTCAGGAAGACCTGGGTTCAATTTCTGCCTTTGATACATACTGGCTATGTGATCCTAGCTAAGCCACTTAACCTCTTAGTGCCAAGCAATATCTGAGACTAGCAACTGCAGAACAGTTGTTGGATAGGCATTGGTGGAGGGAACTTCCTAACTGAGATCTCCCTATACTGACGAAATCACAGGTCTGGCAAGAGAGATAGATTCACCTTTATATGCATGTACCTGTGTGTGGATATACATGCATACGTATGTGCATGAATGTATAATGTGTGTGTATATATATCGTAAATATTTATACACACAAATAGGCGTATGTGTATGCGTATATATAAAGTGGGGGTAATAATAGGTGGACTAAAGTCAAGTCTGAACCTGTAACAACTGATCTAACAAAGGAAAATATGACTTTGGCCAAATAGCTAAGTTTGAACCCCAGCTCTGATTGGACAAGTCACAACACGTTCTTGGGGTTCAGGTTTCTCCTCTGTAAAATAAAGGAATTAGACCAGAATGTGGTCTCACATTACTGAATTCAGAAGACACGGACATCATTTGCCATATTTCATCTGCTAGAAACAACGGAGCTAAACAGCTTGTTAACAAGAATAGTATGTGACTTCTCACAGGGTTAATCAAAAGAGATAATTTATAAAAATGTACAAATCTTAAAACTATCTATGTAAATGTGAGCTATTACTATCCATTCATCTTTCTGAGACTCAGTTTCCTAGCTAATAAAATGAAAATCCTAGCCTGTCTTTTGGATTGAATGATCTCTAAGGTCTCCTTGAGCACCATCTTGTTCTGAGCCAGAATTTCTCCTCCTCCACACCTGACACATGGAGAGAATTGGCGAAGCCATCTCCCTCTCCCTCCTTCCCTTTACATAGGCCTAGTTGGTTTCAGGGAGTCTCTCCAGGCCTCAGAGAAATAAGGCAGGCTGCCATTTCTTGGTGGCCAGAGCAGGCAGAGATGACCTAGAATCCAGTCATGATGGTTAGCAGGTGAGAGAGAATCCATAGAAGCTAACTGTTCTCAAGATAACACATTATCACAACCATGAAAAGGCCCCAAAAACTAATAAGGCCAATCTGATGAAAGAAAAGGTCCCCCCAGATAAGTTTTAAAGATTCCCTGTCCCATATTGTGTAGACCCACTTATCTACAATGCTTTTTTTTAGGGGGGAAAGGTTGATTAATGAAATAACTGCTTTATTGATCGGTATGTTTTTGTTTTTAATTTTTATATTATTTTCATCTCTGAAATTGTCTCCTCCAGTCAGGCAGATGCCTACTCTGCCTCTTCCTCATCTTTCTCACCATGATTTCTACTTTCTTTGAACTCCTACAACCCATTGATATTTTCATGCTTGATTGTATATAGTCTCATTATATTCCCTCCCTAATCCTTTCAAATTATTTAAGAGCATAAGATGACAAGACTTGGAATTGGAAGGGCCCTTGAGATGATAGGAATTCTTAAACTTTTTTGTGTTAGGGACCCCCCTGGCAGTCTGGTGAAACCTATGGACCCCTTCTTCAAATAATGTTTTCAAATGCATAAAAATAAAATACATAAGATTATAAAGGAAACAATTATTTTTAAATACAGTTACTAAAATATTATAAACACAAATCCAAGTTCCTCAAGTTAAAAACCATGTTCTAATCTAACTCCTCCATTTTACAGATGGACAACCTGAACCCCAAGAGCAGGATGTAACGTGTCCAAATAGAGTTGGTGTTCAAATTCAGCTATTTAGCCAAAATCACACTTTCCTTTGTTAGATCAGTTGTTACAGGTTCAGACTTGACTCTCACAACTCAATCATCTCTTCCTTAAACCGAGCTAGGTGTGTCTTCAAGTCCTATGATGTATATAAGACTCTTGTTCACTCTTCTGACCTAGGCCATATCTTCAGGATTAATGGATCTTCTCACTTCTAGCCTTTCTAGTATACTGTCCATACTCATTCCAAAATCAGAGGATTTCTCCCCTTTATGATAATAATAATAATAACTATCATTTATATAGCACTTTAAGGTTTGCTTTACAACTATTATCTCACTGTGTCCTCACAACAAAGTTTAGAGGTAGGTACTATGATTATTCCCATTTTATAGAAGAGAAAACTGAAGCAAACAGAGATTAAATGTCTTGCCTAGAGTCACACAGCTATTTAGTGGCTGAGACTAGATTTGAACTAAGGTTTTTCTGACTCTGGGTACTCTACTGAATCTGCCACCTAGCTGCTAGAGGTAGTAGGGAGAAACTTGGTATATACCCATTCTGCTTTGTCACTGCCAAACTGAGCCTCTACTCTTTCCCAGCATTCCTACCAGATATCTTCAGATTCAACCAAAAGTTGGTCCTTTGATACTTTTCAGCAGCTTACCCTTTTTTCCCCTTTCTTTTTAAGTTAAAATTTTTTCATTTAGCATTTATTTTCTTCCCCCCGATTCAAAAAAATTGTAACAAATATGCATAGTCTAGCAAAAAAAAATCCTCATATTAGCCATATCTAAAAATATATATCCTATTCTACATATTAGCTCCATCACCAGGGTTGGTAGCGTTCTTCACTATCAGTCCTCTAGAGAATCATGTGGTTGGTCATTTTGACCAGGTTTCTTAAGTGTTTAAAAGTTATTGAATTTTTTTCAAAGTTGTAATTATAGTATAAATTGTTCTTTTGGTTCTGCTTGGTTCTGTGCAGTTCATATAAGTCTTCGAAGATTACTTTGAAACTGTCCTTTTCATTACTTCTTACAGTACAGTAGTATTCCACGACATTCATATACCAAATTTATTCAGCCTTTTGTCTGCATCAGTTACTCTAACGGAATCACAAGATCACAGATGAAAGAGCTAGACGTCATCTACTCCAAAGCCTTCATTTTACAGATTCTTCTGTGATGACAAATGTATGAGCCAGCCAAAACTTGAATGTTTCTTCCCCAGAGAAATGGGTTCCTTCTTCAGAAGGTCATTAGTTTAAACCAGTGATGGCCCTATTTCACATGAAACCTAGACCCATTACAAGCTAGAGGTACCAAAGTCTTAAGCTTAATCCAGCATTTCAATTTACTTAACAACAAAGCTTCTCTGCCCAAACCATTGGAGCAAATCTCTATTTTCAGAGGGCAGCTTAGTGATCAGTTTCTAAGCACTCTTCCTCAATTTTTATCTCAATGGGAATTTTTGAATTGTCAATTGTTTCTGGCAATTTGTAGAAAACAGACTGGATCTTGTCTGTCTCTGTGTTACTTCACATCTCCCCAAACCATTCATTTTGCCCTTTGATGTTCTTACAATATCCTTACTTTTATGCTTAGGGTCAATTCCTAGAATTAAAAGTCGGCTACATGTTTCTATGTACATTATTGTGCACTACATTTCTAAAATGTTGACTTATACTTTGTCCAAACCTAGTTAAAATTGTCCTTAGCCAAGCACCGTGCAAAATTGATCAACTGTGAAACATGCATGCAATCAATAAGCATATAACAACACAAACAATAGCAATGGTATCAATGTCACATGCTAAGTGCATACAATTAAGCTTCATCATAATTAATAATGCATAACTCCAATCCATAGTAATTAACAATAGTCAATACGATGGCAAGCAGAACACATTAATAGTTACAATGCACAATGCAATGGTACAGACTGAATAGGTCAGAAGAGTGAGAATCCTATTGAGAAGACGAATATCAGGTCCTAAAATAGGAAGAACATTTTAAAAACATCTAGGGTTTTTTGCTAGTTTTTTTTAATGAAATACAATAAATATCAAAACTGAAAAAAAATTAACTCAAAATGAAAACATTTTTTCAGTGAAATAAAAAAAAAGCAGCCAAAAGGAAATATTCTTAAGGTAAAAACAAACAACAATAACAACAACAAAAAGCCTCATAAAACTTAAAAATTTAAAGGAACAAGCTCCACTTATGAAGCACATAGTTCTATGTGTAAAGGCAATCACCCACACACAGAGAAGCATTGCTTTACGTGACACTAATGGGGGGTTAGGGGCTAGAACAACTAGCTACTAAGGGCATATATCTAGGTAAACCCCCAGGAGGTATTCCAAACTCTAAAGTACCAACTCAAGTACTGGGCATGCATGGACTAGAACTAAAAATCCCCAGTGCTGAGCCTTTTCAAGTCCCTGCTTCCCAGGTGTGGACAGGTCATACTTGATTCCTACTTCTCCCCCAAATTTCCCATTTCCCATGCCAACCCATGCTTCTGTGTTAAAGCATATGATTAATCCCTTTATAATTTATAATTCACCTGACCGGTGTTCACCCCCATCTCCCAGGAACCTAATCTCTTTCTCTATTTCAGCATGACTCCAAAAGAACTTTTCACTCATATGCAGATTAGATTAGATTTACTGAAGCTAAATCAGAAATAAAAAATACTAAGGTTAGAATTCCACAGTAATAGGACCCTCCTGGCCAGGATCTGAAATCTCCATTCCTCCCACTGTCTAGAGACAAAGGAATTCAAAATCCTTGTGCCTAGCAGTGCATGGTCTCATAGTCTCAAGGGGGAAGGGCAGGGCAGGGCAGAGAAGGATAGGGAGGGACAGAGAAGGGAAGGTTATCTCACTCAGTTCAGGTTCCCCAGTTTAGCCAGTGACTGATCTACATCCCCTAATAAACTGAACAAAAGATCTCCAGATTGAAAGCATGTGCAATCAGATGCCATTATGGGCTAGCACGGTAAAGGTGGGGTCTCCTCCCAGATCAACATATAACCACAAATTTATTGGCCTCTAGAATCTAAGTCTTGGATGTTACATCATTCTCAAACAAAAATGATTCTGTTTTTTTTAAATATACCACTCTCAAATCAACAATAGAAGGATTTCAAGTAATTCCATTTACAGATAAGAGCCCTAAACCCAGGGGGAAGGGAAGGAACAAAGGAGGTGATTTATTCATGAGCAATGATTGGTAAAGCCTAGATTCAAATCCAGGTCTTCCTACTCCAAAATCCAATACTATTTTTTCTATTCCACACTGATTTTTCCAAGAAGGTTTTAAGTTTCTTGAATGCAGGAACCGTGTCCTATAATTCTTTATACAAGGCTGAGCACACAGTAGGGGTTTAGTAGTACTTGTTGATTGCCTGAAATCTGTTATGGGGAACTTTAGAAACCCTCACACATGAGGAAACAAATCCTAATGGTGTAGGAACATTTTTTAAAGGAATAAAAAACTGAGTTCTTCCCACATTGCCCAGCTGCTGCTTCGAGACAGAAAGCTCCCCATTGCTAACCTTATATCATACCACATATATCCTCAGCTGTCACTTGGGATGGAGGTTGAGTCAGCTTATCCAAAGCACTGAAGCATGAGGTGGGGGGGAGGGGAGCATTGACTTTGGAGTTAGAAGTCCTAGGATTCTAAATCTAGCCCTTACTCCCTGTATGACCCTGAATGTATGTCACTTCCCATGTATGTCAATCTGGGCCTCAGTTTTATTATCTGTAAAATGAGAGGGCTAGTTAAGATGACCCCTGAAGTCTCTTCCAGAATCCTCCTAGTCCCAAGAACATCAAACTGCCAGGCATGTTTAGTGCCTTCCTTATTTTCTCTAATTCTCGCCTCTCCTGTGCCTGTATCTCCTGTTCTGTGACACAATTCCAGCTCTCCCCATTTTCTAAAGCCCTGTTCCTCCTTAAGCCAAAAAGGAGGGGGGGATTAAAACATAAACTCTTCATTTTTAGAAGGTCATTAAAATAAACTTGTCATCACACTCACATATGGGCCCAGTACACATGGAAATTACTTAAATGATATTTATTTTAATATTTATCTACCCAAATGAATACTCCTAGACCAAGAAAACATGTATGTGTGCATGTGTGTGTGTGTGTGTGTGTGTGTGTGTGTGTGTACGTGGTAGTTCTCGCCCCATTACACTGTCACAAAGCCCTCCATGACAGGCTTCAGTAGGGAAAGTAATGGGGCAGAAAATATAATGGTAGGAAAAGCACAGAAGAAAAATACAGATAGCTGTTTAAAAAACCCACAGGTAAAGCAAAGCACTTTGTTTTCCAAAATGTTTGCCAAAAAACAGAGCTAGATTAAAAGAAATCATGATCAAAAGCCATGTGTGCAATTGTCATCTACCCACATTCTAATGACCATTCAAGCTTCATTCATTTTGCTACTTTCAGACCTTAGGCAATGTGATGTTTGCTTTCAGTTTATAGGTTTGGGTTTATAAGGTTAACAACCTGGAGGCGGCTTTAATTCCTGCCTGCAATCTAAGGTAATCTGTAACCAAGTGAATGGCTGTCTGGGTTATGGTGTACTCATCTGGATAGGTTTCCCATGGGCATGGCTAACTGAATCACAGATTAGTTTGCATTTCTAATATGTTTTTTTCTGGGAAAAAAAATAGATTTATTAAAACAGCCAAGCATAGATATTGACTTACATTAGCACATTGTATTTTAAAGGATCATACTTGATTTAGAGCAGGATTCAAGAAATATCAGCTATTTTTCAAAGATGATACATGATTTAGAGCAAGATTAAAGGAACAAAAACACTTGGCTGGCTCACTCATCAATCTTTAAACGACTATCACTCTAACCTTCATTTTATCTCAAGATTGAATGGAATACCCCTTTCTAACAACCTGAACTTTTTTTGGAGTTAGTCCTCCTGGGATATGCTCATCACTCCAGGACTTTGAGCAACACCATTTTTGATCCCTGGGGGCCACCCCCAATTTTTATCCTTCTCCATCCAGTGTTGACATAGCCTTTTTTATTGTAGTTGCTTGTCTTTGTGGCAGTTCCCCCATTGTTATATGCCACCCCAACCCAATGATGACTCAACTTTTATTTGGAACCTTCAAAGATTTTCTGAAAGGTCACTGGTTCTCTCTTATCCAAAGGCTAATTTACCTGCTTAAGAACTCAAATAGTAAGATATGTTTGTCCTTATAGAAACCTTATTTACCTGCCTTTCTCACCCCACCCCACCCACCATGGTTATTTACAAATTCTATGATCTGAGTTCAGGATGCCTTGAACTGAAGCATTGCCACCTTTCTTTATCATAGATTCCATCGGTTCACCAGATATCAAAGTAAGACTCTCCATTCAGAAGTTCCTTGGGCTCATCTGGAGTCCTTTCTATAGATCTGAGGCACATTAACATTCTGTCAATCCCAAGAGTTCCATTAAAACTCATAGATGGACGCCATCTGATCCTAGCAATTTATTTTTGTCCAACATGTCAGTTAGGTCTAGATCATCTTATGTGTTTCTAACTATTTGATCTGATAACTCCAACCCAATGATTTCAAAAGACTCTTTAAGGGCTTATAACTTTCATCAAAGCAAAGATTTCATTGAGTTTCTCTGCTGTCCTGTGCATTGTAATCAACAAGTAGCCCTGCTGATTCTGCCCTCTGCTTTGATGTAGAAAACGTCTTTAGTGTCATTTACAAAATACTTAGAAAGGTCTATGGGGTACAGCTTAAATTCTGGTTTGCACTGACCTGCCACATTTTGTGAGTTTACCTATTCTTCCCACAGGGAAGTATTCTAATTTGTTAAAAGATGCCTTTAACACTAAGATGGTTTTTCTTTCTTTGTCAGTTTGTCAAGCATTTTTTTTCAAGCATTAGAATTGGGATATAGGGGGCAGCTAGGTGGTGCAGTGAATAGAGCTCTAGCCTTGGAGTCAGGAGGACCTGAGTTCAAATGTGGCCTCAGACACTTGACACTTACTAGCTGTGTGACCCTGGGGGCAAGTCACTTAACCCCAATTGCCTCACCAAAAAAAAAATATATATATATATGTATATAATTTTCCTAGGCTTCTATGAGATATGCATATGTGTATGCATATATGTATATTACAAATAAGATATCCAAGTAATTATGTGTATATTTGCCAAATATAATAATCACACAATACAGATATAATAAATATATATAATACACATATATGTGGCCCTATACATCTATGTATATTTATGCACATATGTGAATAAAAGATATAAATATGGTTGCATTATAACATGGTATTTTATCTTTTACATTTTAAGTCTTAGGACTTCAGTGGCTGTTTTTTTTTTCATTTATTGCTTTGGGTTTTTTCCATGACTAATGCCTACATTTTATCATAATTTGCTTTTATAATTGAGTGATTTTTTTTTTTTAGTCTTCCTACTCCAAACGGCATGCCCTGTTCTGATCACTCTTATTCAGTGCCTCAACTGTGATTACTGAGAATACTAGGCCCCGCCCATGATTTGGGACCATTGGTTCCAGGAATTGTAATCATAATTAAAATAATCCCTGACATTCATAGGGTATGTTAAGGTTTCTGAAGCCCCTTTCATTCATTATCTCATTTTATTTGAGAAAGTCATCCTTTGTCTTTTCTCCTCACTTACATGTATTATTCTAAGATTGGTATTCTGCCAATCTGCAAATTCCCTAGTGTCATTTAAAACTTCCAGCTCAGTTATGCATTATCCCCATTTTGTGTGAGTTTTTCCTGGTGCTCCCTGAACACTCTTCTCTAGGGACAGGAAACTGGAAGCACATTCAGCCCATGTAATTTGGATAAGCAATGCTAGACCAGATCTAACCACAACTATCCTTATTTGCTTCCCCATTGTTGTTGTTCACAATATGTGAAAGTATTGGTGCAATAAAATCTGTGAACCAAAAAACAACATCTATGAGAACAGCCCCCTCCCACCACAATGATGGCCCAAGGAGAGCTTGGACGCTGGCCACTAAATGTTGAATGACTAGTAACAGTCCCGTCTGTCCTTGCCATTATAACCAACTTACACTTAAGATAATTACTCCAGAGACAAAGAAGGTTTCCCGAATTACAGGTTCTAGCTTTGCCTTTGAGAAGGCTGTTGGAGGTGGTTTGTGTATGGTGAAAAAAAATAGAAGGAAAAATTGATGAGAAATCAGTGATCTTTCCGGGAATAGGAGACAAGCCACAAGAAATGCTTTTATTTTTTAAAATGCCATTTCTAAAAAGAAAACAACCATTAGAGGGTGTGAGAAGCCCCATGCTGTGTAATACACAACACTAGTGTTTGTTGGGAGACCAGTGGTACAACAGAGAAGCCCATTACCCACCCACTTCCTATGTGATCTGAGAGAGAATATGAGGATGAAAAACAGGCAGACAGAATGATAATTCTTCTAGCAGAATGTGCAAATATGTTGTGGGATGAAATTATAAAGCATAGCAAAAATAGAGTGAGAAGAAATAGTTCCAATTGATATATTTCTGCTGGCCAGAGGAAGATATCTAGGAGACAAGAGTCCTGGGTCCTTGGTCAATTGAAGCAGCCAGTAAATCATGTGAAGCCAGACCAAGTATGAATGAGGCAACCATTGGCCATTATAGGATACTGCCATTTTACTCAATCTAGGTGATAAAGGCCTGGCCCACGGAGATAACAGGTGAATGGAGAAGAGGGATACATTTGAGAGATATTGTGGAGGTGGAATATTAAGGACTTGGCAACTGACTGAGTACAGGGAGTGAAGGAAGGAAGAGCCCAATGTGAGCTGAATAACTGGGAAGGTGGTGGTGTCATCAACAAACATGGGGAAGTTGAAAGAAAGTTGGCAGGATTGGCAGGCTTATTAGGAAAGAAGATGAATTTTGTTTTAGACATGCTGAATTCAATTTGCCAATAAGACATGAAGGTGGAAAGGACCAGCAGGCAGCTGGACATTCGGGACTGGAGTTAAGGGAAGAAATGATGGATGGAGATAAATTCAGAAGTCAGTTGTGCAGAGGTGATAAATAAATCCATGGGCATCAATCATAGAATCATAGCTATAGAGATGGAGGAGATCTTGGAAACCAACTGGTCCAATGTCCTCATTTTATAGATGAGGGAACTGAAGCCTAGGAAGGTTGAGGTTAAGTCCCTTCCCCAAGGTGAGCTCATGAAAGGAGGTAATATATAGAAAGAAGCCTTATCGATATTGATATTGATATTGAACCTTAGGGAGCCAACATGTGGCACCTACAATTACCAAGTTGTAATACCAAAGCCACGTGGCACGACAGAAAGGACACTGGATTTAGAGTCAAAAATCCTGGGTTCACTTCCTGATCTCTTCTTCCTCAGATTTCTTCCATATATAAAATCTGTGTGTCTTTGAATCTAACCAGAGTACCCTGGCACTGTAGCCTCCCTGTATTTCTATTAGTGCAGCCTAAGATTACATTAGCATTTTTTAGCAGCTGCATCACAGTGTTGGCTCATACTGAGCTTGTGATCAACTAAAACCCTGAGGCTTTTGCATATAAACTGCTGTCAAATCAGGTCTCTCCCATTGTGTAGTTGTACATTTGATTTTTCTAACTTTAAATGAGGGACTTTACATTGACCCTGATAGAATACTTTTCATTAGATTTGGCCTATAATTCTAACCTCTCAAGGTCTTTTTGAATCTTGATTGTCATTTGTCCCATTAGCTATCCCTCCCAGCTTTTTATCATTCACAGTTTGATAAGTATGCCTCATCTTAATGATATCATTCATGTTTACTTCGAAATTGCAAAGTGAGACACAACAGGAGGTAGTAGGTTTCCATTATAAACATTTGTTGTATTTCCCAACATCACCAGGTGGTCAGTAAGTTTTGTTATTTTTTTCGTATACCAACTTTATAAAAATGAAAGAATCATAGAATCTCAGATCTGAAGGGATATCAGAGGTCTTCTGATCAAATCTAAACTATAATTCCCTCTATAACATTTCCAACAGGTGGTCATCCAGACTCCAACTGAAATCTTCCATTAAGAAGGAAGCCACTACCTCCAGGGCAGCCCGTTCCACTTTAGAAAAGCTCTAATTATTAGGACATTTTTCCATATGTGGAGACTAAAGATAGTTCTCTTGTCTTCTCTTCTCAAGGCTAAATACCACTAGTTCCTTAAACCAATTGTTGTTATGGCATGGTCCTTAATCCTGTCACCATCCTAATCACCCACCTCTAGACATTCCAATTTTTCACTATCTTTCCTAGAATGCCATGCCCATAACTAACATGTGGTCCTACTAGGGAAGAGTAGAGCAGGACAATTTCCTCTCTCATTCCACATCTCTTGATGTAGCCAAAGACCATGTTCATTTCTTTGGCTGCCACGTCACTTTGTTGATTCAATCTGAGCTGCTTCTAGGCCACAAAAAACTCCCAGATCTTTCTTACATGACCTTTCATCTAAACATGCCTTCCTATCCTGAAGATGGTTTATTTTTTACCCCAACTTTTCAGGACTTGTCCCTCTTCAATTTCATTGTATTGTACTTTGCCCACCATTCCAGCTTACTGAAACCCTTTTGGATCTTGACTCTGACGCTGGCTTCCTTACTGTTCCTTGAATGAGACAATCCATCTCCTAAATCTGGGCATTCTCTTTGACTGTCCCCCATACCTAGAATTCTCTCCCTCTTCATCTCTGCCTCCTGGCTTTCCTTGCTTCCTGCAAGTCCCCACTAAAATATTACCTTCTACAAGAAATCTTTCCCAATCTCTCTTAATACTAGAGCTTTCCTTCTATTGACTGTCTCCACTTTATTTTGTACATATCTTGTTTCAACATAGTTGTTTGCACGTTGTCTCTACCATTAGAACATGAGCTCCTTGAAAGCAGGGATTGAGTTTGTTGTCATGTTATTCAGGGGAAAGATTTTGCCTTTCTTCGTATCCCTAGTGCTTAATACACTACATGGCCCAATTCACTTGCAAGTCATGACATCACCTTTCTGATGTCATGGTCCTCTTCAAGAACGAAGGACAAACAACAAAAGTGCTTAATACAGTGCATGGCACATAGTAGTCACTTAATAAATGCTTGTTGACTGACTGATTCTGTATTCTATCATATTGGTTATGCCTCCTAGTTTTGTGTCATCTGCATATGTGTTATGCATGCTATTTATGCCTCCATTGAATTACCCTGATAAAAAATATTGAACGGTGAAGGACCAAGAACATTCCAAGATACCCGATTAGAGAATATTCAACATTCCCCAATCTTCCAAACCAGCAACCCTGTCAGAAAATAGCAACAGTATAGTACATGGGAAAGAGTATAGGCTCTAGAGTGGGAGGACCAAAGGTCAAAGTCCACCTTTGACACTTACTACCTGTGTGACTCTGAGCAAGCCATCTGGCCCTCAGTTCCTAAAGTGTAAAATAAAAGGTTGCACTAGATGACTTCTGAGGTCTCTTTCATCCCTAAATCTATAATCTGTTCTTGAGGAAGCCATTCTGAATCTATAATCACTGCCTCCTTTTCTAAATGCTCACAAACTCTACCTCGAATAATGTTCCAGCATTTTGCCCAGTATCAAAATCAGGATCACTGGCTGATTTGAAGACTGAAGCCTCCTCTCTCTTTAGAAAACCAAGACAACTTCTGCTGCTCTTTAGAACTGTACCAGCTCTCCCAATCTCTATGACATTATAGAGATCATTGACAGTTTAAACACTCATATCAACCAACAAGACCTTGAGCAAGTTATTTTACGCTTCTGGGACTCAGTTTCCTTATCTGTAAAATGACAGAATTAGACTGAATTAGACCCTAAGATCTCTTCCAGTTCTGTCTAAGAATAGCTTATAAGTTCCTCGACATTCATGTAGCTAATAAGCATCTACTCTGTCAAAGGCACTGTGTTCAGCATTGTATGGGGGGAAGTGATGTCCGAAAACACAATAGTCTATAATCTATTAGAGGAAATAAGACAGCTGTAGAAATAGCTACAAAACAAAGAGTAATGGAAAGGATATTGGAGAAAGCAGTGGGCCAGAGGTCAGGCTATAATGATTCTGGTCTCAGTTCTGATGAGTTTATAACATCAAACATGAGTTTATGAATTACTTGTCCTCTGGGCTTTGATTTCCTCATTTTTAAATTGTAGCGGCTGGACTAGATGACTTCTAACGGTTACTTCCAGTCTGAGAGTCTGTGGTTAAGACAGTACAAGACAAGCTCAGAAGAACGTAAAGATCATTTCTTATGAGGAATGATCAGGGAAAGCATCATGGTGGATGTGTCACTGTTGTTGGTCCTTGAAGATGGGGAGAATCATATTAATCAGAGAGAGCAGTACAAGGAATACCCTGGACAAATGTGGAGTCCTCACACCTAACCCCAACTTGAACAGTAGCCACAAAAGGCATTGGGCCTATACAAATTTTCATGTTCAGAATTATCTTCAAGGGGAAAAAATTAGGGAATAACCCCATGGAGAACCACTGCAGTGACATGCGCCAGGTTGGGAGGAAGGCAATCCCTATACTTTCAGTACAGAACTCAGGGGAAAGTCAATCATGTTTCCCTGACAACACCTAACCCCAGGACTCTTACATTCCCGTCCCTGTAGAAACTGGTTCAGCTGAACATCACATACAAATTGCATCTTCACAGGGACCCGATTTTTGCAGAAATTTATAGTCATAATAGAGTCCAGTTCCTCTCCTGATTTTTACCTCTGCTCCAGCAAATTGTACATTCCCTAAGCCTAGAGAAAAAAAAATATCACTTGAACTGTCACTGCAGCCCTTCTTTTGTTGTTATTAGCCTATAGTTTTCCTGGTTCTTCTTACATTGTACCAACAAATCAGCTTCTGATGAGTGACTAATTTGAGTTCTCTTTATTTATCTGTATGGTAATCAAAGGCTACATTGTCTCCAAGCTGACCAGCCTTTTCCCACAGTGGTACATAGTTGAGCTCTTATTCAGCAGGTATTTATAGATCTTTGGGGGTGTGATCTTTCCTTCTCTTTCATGCTTTTATGGGTCACCACATTTTTTTCTTGTTTATTGATAGCATTTGAAAATATCCACCCTGCTCTCCCTTGGTGGTTATTCGTAGGCAGTTGAACAATGAACAAAAGCAAGCCAGCAAAAGTGATTCATTGAGGCAATGAGGAAAGGAGGCATAGATTTAGGCCTCGCGGGGATGTTCAGAGGCCCTCTTGTCCAACCCCATCATTTTATAGGTCTGCTAACATGAGGCGAACTGATGGAAGGCCTTAAATTCATCCGTAGATGGCTCTCTCATCTGTGGGCACTCCCACCAGTGCAGCATATAGTCAATCAATAAATCAATCAATAAACATTGATTAAGTGCCTGCTATGTGTCAGGCTTTGTGCTAAATGCTGAGGACACAAAAAGAGGCAAAAGACCATTCCTGCCCTCAAGGAGCTTACAATCTAATGATCCTGGTAGTCCTAATCTTAGACGCAGAAGGGGCCCTCAAAGGTCTCCTAGTCCAATTCCCTCTTCTTATAGATGAAGAAACTAAAGCCTAGGGAAGTCTAAGGTCACAAAGGCAGTAAGTGGCAGGCCAGGATTTAAATCCAGGTCCTTTGGCTCTAAACTTTGCTATGTAACACTGCTCCTCAGTCATACTTCCAATACTGTGTGATCCCTTTTGTAAACACTCCATGGAGGACAGGGGGCTTCCTCTGATTCATTTAGTATCTTTTAATGTAGCATTTGCGTTGTCCATCATTATCTCTACTTGACCATTTCCTGGGTGACCTCTTTTAACCTACTTCTTGCTTCCATTTGTTTTGCATATGCCTATATATGTACGGAATATCTCCCCCAATAGAGTATAAGCTCCTTGAGGACGGGGGACTTCTTCATTCTTTTTCATTTTCATGCTCTTTTCATTCATGTCTTTGTATCCACCATATCTAGTGCAGTAGCTGCCACACAGTGGGCATTAAGAAATGCCTAATGATTAATGCAAATTACCTCCTCATCTCCACCGTGTGTCCTTCCACTTCTCTTTGGATCATCAGCTGTTTGGATTCTTCAAGAACCATGGTTTTCCTTGGCTCACAGCCATATATTATGGCAGAACTTTCCCTGTGAGTCATAAATCCTTCTATGAAAGCTTTACATAAAAAAGAGAGCAACTAAGCTTTAAGTGAGTCTGACATAGTGACCATTTTAAATAGCTTGCATCTTAACTACTGAAATAACTCATACTGTTCTTCTTTTCCTATTGCACTTTATTCCTATATCTTAGCAGGTTCAGAATTATTATTTATTATTATTCACAATTCCATGAAATATTCTATGGAAATACTGAGACATGAAATCCCAAAAAGAAAGGTTAATTAACTTGCTTCATTTCACACAGAATTATAGGGGTAAGAGGAGGGTAACTACAGCCTTTTGAATCTTTGCCATACTGTCTTCTCAAAATGTAATTTAAATATTGTCAAATGTGCCCAAACTATGACCTATTTCTCAACCCCCATATAGAAAACATGGGTGTCTTAGAGAAACTATTTTTTAAAATGTTATCCTGGTCATAAAATGAGGGTGACAAAGTTATCCTTGTGCCTAACGAGCTAATGGAATACACCCAGCCTCTTAAAGAAAATCAAGCCAACAAGTATTTGTTAAGTATTTATCTGTGTGTCTGGCCCTGTACTAGGTTTTAAGGTAGAATGCTAAAAAAAAAAAAAAGGTAGAAAACATGTGCAATCCCTTATCTCAGATTTTAAAATCTAGAAAAACATTCTTATAAAATGATAAAACTTTAGGGCTGGAACTTTGAGGTATCATGACATTGTAGACAGAGGACTTGAAAGTATGGTGAGATCTGGGTTCAAATTCTGTTTTTGACACTTAGTGGATGTGTGACTATGGGCTGGATGCTTAATTTCTCTCAGCCTCAGTTTCCCCACTTGTGAAATAAAGATCACAATATCGGTAGGGTTTACTTTACAGAGTTGTTGTAAGACTCAAGAGAGATAGTGTACATATAACGTGTTGCTGGAGGTATATGGCCCTCCTCCATCTCCTGGGGAGCTGCCCTGACTGACTGGAGTCAAGTATTGATTAATGAGCTAGCCCTTCCAGTCTAAAGGGAAGGATAAGTTATGAGGTTTCTGTGGAGAATAGGATGCCACACAGGATCAAGGAGAAGGAATGCTGGGAATTTCTACCCCTAATGGGCATTCACCTTGATCACCCCATAATATATGAAAGCCTTCTTCAAACTTTAAAGCATCATATAAATATTATTATGATTCTTATCCAACCTAATCCCTTCATATTACAGATAAAGAAATAGGACCAGACAGGTTAAGAGATTTCACCAGTAGCCAAAACAAGAACAAGAAAAAAAAAATTCAGGCCTCCTGATCCTAGGGCTGATGTTTTTTCTATTACAAAAGGCTGTTTCCATACTTGTATATTATTACTGTAGGAATTTGGGATTACGTCAATGTAGCCACTCCCTCCACAGAAGCAGATGTGAATGACTGTAGCCAAAAGAAAAAATAAATAAATAAATCATCACTCCATGGCTTACCCTGTGGTGATGTGTATCTCTGCTATGCTCCTAATGATCCCATGATCCTATGAACTTAGCTAGCTAACCATCAAACAACAGACCCATAGGTCCCTTACTGGGCCAGTACTCAATGTGTTCTAACATGGTAGAACCATTTAGAGTATGTACTCTGTTGACATGGAATCAGAAGCCACATGATTATGGGTCATCAGGCTCGGACTTGAAAAGGAGTCTCCCGTGTGATACATATGATGGGCAGGCAGATAATCTAGGAGTTCTTCTGGTTGGTACCCTAGTCTCTGGAAGGCTTAAGTCCTGACCATTCCAACAATTCACAGCTATTTGATACTAAACATGCCTCTATGGACATTAGCCTGAAGAGCCAGTATTCCTGGGAAGGAAGTATGCTTTACAAGGTGGAGGTGGTCTTCTGGCCTTAAACCTGCATCCCTTGCTTACATTCACTTTGTTGTCCCTCACACACAATCTATATGTGTAACTCAGTCCTACAAAGAGCCCCATTTTGTTTTCCCCTCATATCTCATAAAGGTATCATTTCTCTCAGTTTTGCTTGTTTATACATCCATGAATTGCCTCTGTGATTTGCTCCTTCAGATTTTGTATGGTAAAATGGTGTGCATTGACTGCAAGTCAAACAAAAAGGCATTATTTTTCTTTTTTAAAAAGAAATTGGGATGGTGAATTAGGGGACATACTCCCCTCTCAGTTATTTCCCCTGTACTGCCTAAAATGCCAATCCAGGCTTCTGTTTGCCAGCAATAGTCAATATGAAGCTAGTTTTCTCCGTCTGTAACCAAGGAACCCTGAGAGTCAATTAAACCAATTCCAGAAGAGATGGGTGACAACTCATTATCCTAAACTATTGGGGCTAAGTTTCAGGACCTAAAGATATTAACTAAAAATCACTGCCTGATATTCCCATGCATACATTTGGCTCTGCAACAGCAACCCTAGCTTCTGTCAATACCAGGTCAAAGAGAAAACACAGAAGAGATGAATATGAGGAAGGTAACAAATCAGACAAGCTTCTTCTTTTGTAAAATGATGGAGTTAGGGTAGAGGAGAGATTCTAAACCTCATTAATGTTGTGGTCCCCTTTGGCAGTCTGGTGAAGCCTGTGGACCCTTTCACAGAATGATGTTTTTAAATGCGTAAAATAAAATACAAAGGATTACAAAAGAATCCAATTATACTGGAATACAGTTATCCACATTTTTCTAAGCCAAGTTCACAGACCTCTAGATTAAATTAACCCCTCAGATCCCTTTCATGTCTAAGTCTTTTGATCCTGTAAGTCCAAAGTGTTTTGTAAGAGTGGTAGATACTCTGCCAAAAGAGAAAACATAGCAACTCCTTCATTCTCTGTATAGCTAGGCTGCTTTGGATAATAGATTAACCTGCAGCTAGGCAGAAAAAAAATCAAATTATGCAGTGAAATTGCTCTCGGCAAGGAGTATCTTGCAGAAGAGATAGGGACCGGTGCTCCTTAAAACACCTTCTCATATGAACACAGAAGCATTGGTTGCTCTTTCGGTCACGGACTTTTTTAAACACTTTGCTCACAACAGCCCTGTGCAGAGGCAGTACAGGCATGACTATTCCCATTTCACAGTGAGGAAACTGAGGTTCAGATTGACTAGATGATTTGCCCAACATCACACAGGTACCTGTATAGAACTGAACACTCTACTCCAGGTAGTAAGAGTTGGCATTAGGAACATGGTCATCAATTCCAGCATCCTCATTATTTCTACACTGCCTTCTGTTGACTGTTTAACACTTAATAGATATCTCACCACGCAGGGGCTCCTACAGCCCAGATAAACAGAACTGACCTCATAAAGCCCAATGCAATATAGATGTTATCTAAAACAAATGTGCAAACCATAGAAAAGGTAAAGTCACATAAGTCTTATGCAAGTAGAATTTTTAATAAAAATATTTTATTATTTCTTTGTCTTTCTCCCT
This sequence comes from Vombatus ursinus, assembly GCF_900497805.2. Lineage (NCBI taxonomy): Eukaryota > Metazoa > Chordata > Mammalia > Diprotodontia > Vombatidae > Vombatus > Vombatus ursinus. Next base: position 65,002,482 of record NW_020948983.1, on the reverse strand, counting down.
TACCAAGACAGGCAATTAGCTGCGTTTGCAGTATCACAGACAAATGAAATTGGGTCTATGCCCAGTCCACCAGCAAAGGATTTCTACAGCAATAAACATAATCAATTGTGTTTCTTCTTCATTTCTGCTGGGCCCATATGATTGCTTTAATAATGTCAATGCAGATTGTAATTTGTAGGGAAAAAATAAATACCAATTGCACGAGGCATGAAAATTCAGACAACAGAAGTGCCATCTCTGTTTACAGATTCATTTTGTAAGAGCAGGATGTGACTTGAGAGCAGGGGAGGGTGGTGAATAGCCCAGTGAACTTGGAGTCAGGAGAGTGGTCTGGATTTAAAGGCTTCCTTAGCTGCATAATCATCAGCACCTCACTTTGTTTCTCTGAGTCTTTCTCAGTTTTCTCATCTGTAAAATGCAAAAAAAAAACAAAAAAACCTCATCAGGTCATGGTGAGGAAAAGGTTGGAGAAGATGTTGTTGGTGATTAGACTGTGAGACTCAGCCTGAATTTCCTTTGCTGGTCTGATTCAAATCAGGAAGTTGTTTTTTAGTCGTATCCTACTCTTTAAAAACCCATTTGGGTTTTCTTGGCAAGGATACTGGAGTGGTTTGCCATTTCCTTCTCCAGCTCATTTTACAGATGAAGAAACTGAAGCAAATAAGGTTAAGTGACTTGTCCAGGGTCACATAGCTAGTAAATTTCTGAGTCTGGATTTAAACTCATGTCTTTCTGAGTCCAGGCCCACCACCCTAACCATCGAGCCACCTAACTGCCTCCAAATCAGGTAAACCTGAATACAAATCCTGCCTCCAGACACTTACAATGTGATTCTGGGCAAGTCACTTAACCTCTTTCTGTCTCAGTTTCCTCGACCATAAAACAGAAGTAATAATAACACCAGGGCAGCTAAGTGGCGAAGTGGATAGAGTGTCAGTAGTGAAGCCAGTAGGGCCTGATTTCAAATACAGCCTCAGACACTTACTAGCTGTGTGGACCTGGGCAGAGTTCTTTGAACTCTGTTTGCCTCCATTTCTTTTTTTATTTTATTTAAAATTTTTTTTTACTTTTTAATTTATGAAACAAAACAAGCATTTCCATGATATAATAAAAAAGATAATTACATATGAGACTACAAATCTATTATGTACAACTTGCTATTCCTTTTAAATGTGTAAGAGAGTTATCATGTAAATTTCTTTTTTTCTTTTTCCTTTTTTTCCTCAGTTTCCTTATCTGTAAAATGAGCTAGAGAAGAAAATGGTAAACCACTACAGTATCTTTGCCAAGAAAACCCCAAATGGGGTCATGAAGAGTCAGACAGGACTGAATACTAAACAACAATGACACTTCCATCACAGTTGTGTGAGGTTCAAATGAGATAGCATCTGCAAACTTGAAGAGCTATATAAAATATTATTATTGTTGTTAAGTTCACTCGAGAAGCCTTTAATTGTTTCCTGTACTCCATACATTGTATGCCTCTGAGGCACTAGGGATACAAACACAAAACACCCCTTGCCCTCAAGGAGCTTACCTTGTGCTGGGAGGAATAGTGTGTACACAGAGGAGTCAGTACCAAATATATTCAATTTCAGTACAATGGGAGAGAATATTAGCTGGAGGAATTAATCTGCTCCTGATTTCTCCAATACAACTTCTGCCTTGACCTCTGTATGTGAACTATTCACCTGCCATCCAAACTCTTCTCAGTTAACTGGACTGGTTCCTGTCCTCTAAGACCCAGCTGAAGCCCTCTTTTTGCTGTGAAACCTTCTCTGATCTCCCAAGCAAGAGTTCACTCACCTTGGAACGTCTCAGGAATTTATACAAGTGCCCCCATAGAGTACTTAGCCAGATATCTCCTTGAATTATGAATTATTTTTTCACATCTCTGTCATATCTATAACTAGATTGTAAACTCTTTAAGAACAGGAATGTAGCTTTTATTCTTTGGTATCATTCCGTAGAACCTAGCACAATGTCAGATGTAGTAAGTGCTCAGAAAAATATTTGGGGATCACTGAATTTCAGGGGCCATCTGGACCAAACTACACCTGAAAAAGGATACTATCTACAACCTGCCCAACAAGTGGTTATCCAACCTTTGCTTGAAGACTGTGTTTCAGTGGTTTCAGTTGTTCAGTGATTTCCGTCATGTCTGACTCTTTGTGACCCCATTTGAGGTTTTCTTAGCAAAGATATAGGAGTGGTTTGCCATTTCTTTTTCCAGCTCATTTTATAGATGAAGAAACTGAGGCAAACAGGGTTAAGTGACTTGCCCAAAGTCAAAGAGGTAGTAAGTTTCTGAGGCCGTATTTGAACTCAGGAGAACAAGTCTTCAAGTACTGCGCTCTATCCCTGGTGCCACCTTGCTGCCTTTTAAGCATAAGAGAACTCACCAATTCCTGAGAGATCCCTTTCCATTATGGATAGTTCTAATTGTTGAGAAGTTTGTGGGGTTTTTTCTGCCTTACCTGAAGCCTAAATTTACCTCATTACAACTTCCATCCTTTGCTTCTAGTTCTGGCACCAAGTAGAACATGTCTCTACTGCATGACAGCACTCCAAATAGTCCATGATACCTATTACATACCCTTCTCAGACTAAACATCCCTAGTTCCTCCAGCCATTCCTCGTATAGCATGGGCATGAGGCCTGTCACCATTCCGTTTGTCTTGCTGTATTGACCTCCAGTTTATCAATGTCCTCCCTAAAATAGCGGGCCCAGAATTCAGAGGGATTCTCATCTCCTTATTCCTAGATGCAACGCCTCTCTTAAGGCAACCAGTTTACTCAACTATTGCTCAGGTACAAAGGACTCAGTACTGATGGAGATGGAAGGATGCTCACTATTCGTGCTATCGTGACAGATTTCCAAGGGGGAACAGAATTGTTGCATCTTTGAACAACCCCAGCTTTAGGTTCTTGCTCACTTTCTTGCTGAAATGCCAGCCCATTTTCTTTTGTTCACTGCCCTGTAAGGACTGGAACCTTTTTAATAAAAACTGGCATTTTTATAGTGAGTGCTTTTTAGTTTACAAAGTACTTTACGTAGGTTATCCCATGTGAGCCTCACAATAACTCCTTGAGGTAGACAGGCTAGGTATTATTATCCCCATTTTACCGATGCTCAGACAGGTCAAGTGATTTGCTCAAAGTCACAAGACTATAACGTAGAAGACCTGTAACTCCAACCCTGGTCATTAGATTTCAAATCCATTGTTCTTTAGAGTACGTCACAGCCATCTTTCATATATTTTACTTTTCTTAGACTGGGTCTCCCTATATAGCCCAAGCTAAAAGTTCAGAAGCCACTCATGGGCCAATCCCACTGCTGAATTCCACAGAAGCTTTGACCTGTTCCATTTCCAGTTTGGGCCAGTTTGCTCCTACTTGGGCAGCCTTAGGGCACTCCAATTTCCCAGGGCTCACCATGTTTGCACCAGACTTAGCATGCACATTCAATCAGTTTTAGGCCTCCTATAGTTCAAAATTCCTGAGTTCAAGCCATCCACCAACCTCAGCCTCCTCAGAAGCAGGGATTACCCAAGTATTTCCATATGCTTTTTAAAAAAAAGTTATCAAGTCATCCTAATTGCCTTAATCTTTCTCTCTAGGTTCTGTTTTCCAACTCTTTTGCTATCCTCTATAGTCACTTCCAAAATGAGGCGGTCCAAATAATCCTCCTAAACTACAGTCCAAGTCATAGATGCTTCATATTGTTTATGTGGTATGAGACCAGGATAACAACTCAGATGTTACAACCACATCTTGTCTGATGCTTTAGAAGCAGAGAGACTTGCTTCTGTCTTATAGGTACCATTTCCCCAATGTCATTTTGGTTCCAAGAAGTTGCCTTCCCAGAGTTAATTCTAAAGTGAGAGGAAAAGAGAGTAGAGAATGGAGCTAAATCAAATTAGCTATTCAATTTTCATTTTACTGGAACCCCTGGAGCACAGGGCACTTGCTCACCTAGGTTTCTTAAATCAATGTGCAGGGTGTCTGCTAAACCTTAGAACTGCACTAGAAACTTTTGGAATACCCTGTTATGGCCCAACTCTAAGAATAAAGGATCATCTAGCCTGAGCTTCTACCCTAGAGAGAGGAGACTGAACTAGAGTAGGTCCCTTCTAACTCAATGATTGTTACATCCTATCTTTTTAATAACTCTCTATTCTAGAATAAATATTTCAAGGAAGGAACATTTGGAAGCAATCAGATGTTCTTGCAATGCTAATCTTTTCTCTCCCCCTCTACCTCTCACTCTTTCCCTCTCTGTCTCTCCCTCATTTTTTTTCTCTCTCATTTCCCCTCCCTCTCTTCTTTCTCTTCCTTAAACTTTTCTTTTCCTATCTCCTCTCTATCTTTCTCTCCCTTTTCTCCCTTTCTCCCTCTCTCCCTCTTCTCTTTCCCTTTTCCCCTTCTCTTCCTGCCTCTCTTCCTTTTCCTGCTTTCCTTCTTTTATCTTTTCCACCTTTCTCCTGTTCTTCCTCCTCCCTCTCTCTCCTTTTCAAGTTATGATTTTTCCCTTTTCTGCTGTATAAACAGTATTATGTTCCTTCATTTACTTTACTTTAATCTTTTTTTAAATTGGTCCTGTTCCCACTTCCTCTCTTCCCCTCAGTCCTCATTCCTTCTTCTCATTTGTTCCTGCTTTCCCTTTGGGGTTTTGTTTATTAGTTCTTTTTTCCTCCTGCTTTTACCTGGTTATATAATTCTTCCTCTCTCTTTTTTCCTCTCAGTTAAAGATTCCCCTTTCCTCTCTTCCCCTTCAACGAATCCTATTCATTAGCTTTTTTATTTTTATTTTTTTACCCCTTTCCAAAAAAGAACTTCTCTCACTCTCTTCGTTATCTGATATGAGAACAATTTGTTCCAACAGCCATGAAGGTGTCTAAAGCAGGTGCTGTGGGGTGCTTAGCGCTTCGTCAGACATTGAAGACACCAGGGTCATCCACTGCATCCTAGGCCATTGCCAGTCATCTTGACTTTTGTCTTGTCACTGGACTTGATGACTCAGGAAGAAAGAGTGAGGCTGAGGACTTTGTGCAACTCTGTCTCACCTAAATCCAATTTACTTGAAAGTCAAGGCAGCACCCATGATGTCAATAACATCTATTCTCTTTTTCTGTCTTCTGTAGACCTTTGTTCTCTGATTCACGACCCCGGTAATTATCTGGTCTCCCTCTTTTCTCTGTATTCTTTATGCAATCAAAGCTTCCAAGGTATTCATGCTGGCTTCCCTTTAGGTGCTTTCTGAGGTGATTATAGGATCTGCCCCAGGCATTCCCCTCTTCCACCATGCCTTACTACCAGAACAATGCCATTTATTGCAGGTGTCAGAGAGGACATTGCCCATGGTAGGGCCCCTTCCCCTCATGTTCCTAATTATGCAGCCCACCACTGATCTATACCCTTCACTGGTTACCTTTTTCCCCACATTTGCCTCAAAATCTCCTCCCTGTATCCATGCTTTCCCACACTCCCCCAGGTGCCAGTTGTCCTCTGGGGTTCCATCTCACCCCCTCCCAAGATAGGACCAGTAGACTCTTCAAGCTTCAAATCCCCCAGGCCAAACCTAGTGTAAGATCCCCATCTCCCTGAACAGACCATCTCTCTTCACCCACAGGAACATTCATAAGTGGAACCTCCTTCTACAAGGCCTCCTTCCTTTCCCTGCCTTTTCAATCCTTCCCTCCTCATCTACTCTCTTATAAGTTCTTCTCTTTCTGAGACCACATAGGTCACCTTCCTGTCATTGCTAGACCTTGATTTCACCCCAGCACATTACACTCTCTTCTCTATCCCTCTGCTCCCTTGTCCCCTTTCATATACCCTCCTATGTTGTAATGTAGACCCACCAAACACCACCACCACCAAACATTCACCAATAGGCAAGGTGTTGCCAGGTTCTGTCCATAATGCCCCGTCTGCCTCTTCACTATTACCTTTACCGGATTTCCACCTTCTCCTTGCGCGTATTTAGAAAGAAGTCTGTTATTGATCTCTTTGTTGTCACTCTATTGATGTTTCTGTCCGTGCCTACTGCATTTCTCTTGTTTGGGGGTATTTGAGGAGCAAATCTCTTCAGTTCTAGTTTTCCTTCTAAAAAATGTTTCACACTTTTCTTTATTATTGAACTTCCATCTGTTTTCCTATATGGTTATGGTCAGATTTGTAGGGTAAGTCACCTTGGGCTGCATTCTGAGCTCCATTGCTCTTCAGAACACATTATTACATTCTCTCTTGCATTTTCTAATGGGTATAGAATGGTCTTTCATTATTTGGATGTACTTTCCTTTGGATTTCAGGGTCTTTCTCCTGATTACTGGTGGAACTTGTTTCTGGATTGAATTATTAAATTTAACCACTGTGTGTCTTGGAGTTTGCAGCCTTAAGTTTTTTTCTGAAGGCAATTTATGAATTCTTTCCATTGGATTTTCATTTTCTATGTTCAAAAATTCTGGGCAGTTCTCTTCTATTATTTCTTCTGTTACGGTGCCAATATTTTTTGTCCTGTAGTGTTCTTCTAGGAGACCTATGATCCTTAGATAGTCTTTACCCATCCTGTCTTTGAGATCAGTATGTTTTGCTTGCATAGTGAGCATATTTCCTTTACTGTTGTTTTTTTCTTCTCTTCTTCCAAATTGGCCTTTACTTTGGTGTTTTTGCATTCTTAATCTATTGTTCTTTCTTCCGTTTCTTTGGTGAAGCTTCTCATTGCAGATTCTAGTTTTTCTATTTTGCCCATTATTTTTGCTGTATAAGCCATAAGTTCTGCTCTAATAATTCGCACTTCTCCTTTGAACCTCTCAGGAACAGTATGTTGTGGTTCCACATTCTCCTCAAATTCCACAGGGTCATCTGTCTCATGTTGGATCATTTTCCTTTGTTATACAATATTTAGTTATAACTGCCTGGTCTCATTTACTACACCTGGAGGCCATATTTCCTTCTGCTGGTGTTGTTTTATCTGTTGATTTATCTGTTTATGTTCAATGTCTTGGAGTTTTCCTCTTCCTAAAATCTTGATTATTTCAGTCTTTTTTATCCCTTATTTTTCTTTTCACTCACCTTCTGACTCCCTCCCCTATGATTGTAATGTCCTTAAGGGCTGGATTTCAAAGTGTCTAAACCTCCTCCCATATGAAGCAATTAATGGTTTACCTGCCTAAGTCTCTGCCCCAACTGACTCTTGGGTGGTTAGAATTGGCCCCCACTAGATACTGTTCTCTTTCCCTCAGGCTTGGTGGAGGCTGTACCACACACACATACACACACACACACACACACACACACACACACACACACACACACACAGAGTATCTTCTCCTGGTGTCCTGTCTCACTCCTTATATTCCTTCATTCTTTGGCCTAGCACCAGCTTTGTAGTGTTGCTACTAGGTTGCCTGCCCTGACATTGGCTTCACTAGTGTTATTAGGTTGTTAGCCTGGACCCAGGCTCTGCCGGTATTAAAAGGTTGTTTGTCCCAACAGTTCAAAGTTTTGTAGCCCTGGTCCTAGCTTTTGTTCCTGAGGGTCTGTGTCCATCTGACTGTCATAGGGCAAATTTCCATAGCCTGGAGTTGGGGTCTCTACAGTATTAGAAAGAGGGAGGGGGGAACCAGGGTGTGGGAGCGGGTTTTGCTGTAATCCTGTGTCATGTCCTTGGATCTGCTAGTTGTCAGTGGTCAATGAGTGTCCATTCCTGGATTTGGGGATTGCTATTTTTTTTGAGGTGGGGAGGCAGTTAGGGTTAAGTGACAGCTAGTAAGTGTCAAGTGTCTGGTCTGAGACCGGATTTGAACTCAGGTCCTCCTGACTACAGGGCAGGTGCTCTATCCACTGTGCCACCTAGCTGTCCCTTGGATTGCTTTTTTTTTTTAACCTTCTTTAAGATTCTGCTTGTCCTAGACCATAAAGACAGCTAAAATTGTAATGTCTTTTGGCACATAATTTCTGTTTTGGAGAGGTTTGAGTGGTTGTAGAAATCAGAGAAAATGTCTAGTCCTCCATCTTGTTGCACAAGAGACCCAGAAGTAGAGCCTTATCTGTCTCTCCTTTTATCCCATTCTCCCTCTGACTCTTCTTTTGCACTCTCTTTCTCCCTTTTTTCCTCTCTCTTCATCCCTCAAAGATGCTCCCCAGAGCTTCAGTGTAATAGAAGTTGGAGAACTGATGGGCATCCTGAGATTTGTGGTTCAGAAGGACAAACATTCCAGGGGAAAAAATGATTTTCCCTCTGAACTACAAATCCCAGGATCCCCATTAGTTCTCCAACCCTTATTGCATGGGGAATTGCATTTTGCAAGTGAACCTAGGATGTTTTAACTACTGGCCCTGGAAAAGGGAGGATGGAGGTGGGGAGAGCGTTGAGTCACTCATGAAGTCAAATGTCTTGCAGTTACCAAAAGAGCATCCTTCCCTTCCCCCTTCCCCCACAAGCACTACTGCTGCTGAACAGTGATATGGGAATCCAATCAGAAGACAGACATTCCTTTCTAATGTTGGTTACCAAGCTAGAAGAGGCCCCTACCTATGTCCCAAAGCAACCTTACCTTTCCCTTTCTTCCTCACTGCCATATCACTATTCAGTTTTTAGAAAAAAGGTCTGTAAAAATAACCACAGATCAGATAGAAAACAAAGAGAAGGCTCACAGTTGATTTTGTTTAACTAAATTTGGTACATTAAAGAGCACAGCTGTTTTCAATAATATTGTGTTCATTGAGTAAAAATACCTCCTAGCTAGTTTTCCTAATTCAGTTCTTAAAGTAAGTCCTCATTTTCCCTCATTTTTATGTTAGTAACTTAAAAACCCTGAGGAAGGTGCTGTTGAAAGCAGAAAATAAAATGATGTCAAATTTATTTTCAAGAAGATGTGTCTGTTAAGGAATTGCCTTCATACCTTAATCCCTAACAATAAATTTTAAGATGATGGTCCCACCATGTATGGTTGGAAGTCAAAGAATGTTATAGTCCTTGAATAATAGAAATTTAGGATTCCCAGAGGGTAGATGGGAATCAGATGCAACACATTACAAATATGAAATTATGACAGCAGCAGGGCAAAGGATGTCATAAAAAATGAGCAGAAAAAAAGAAGATGGGCTGGTCACACAGATTGAGTGAGGAATAATCGATGGGGTTGGGGAAATAAGCTTTTATTAGGCATCTACTATATGCCAGGCACTTTATAAATTTTATTTCATTCACAATATCCCTAGGAGGCTGCTATTATTATCCCATTTTACAGTTGAGGGAACTGAGGCAGACAGAGATTAAGTGACTTGCCTAGGATCACATAGCTAGGAAGTATCATAGGTTGGATTTGAACTTAGGTCTTACTAACCCCAGACTGAGCCACCTAGAAGTATGTGTGCCACTACTTTGTTGTGTCAAGAGAAAGGGGAAAAGGCTTCTGGCTCATGGAATGGACTTCCCTTGGCATATTTCTAGGACATGAGCAAGAATCTCAGAGGATAGACAGGCAGAGACAGATTATGACCTGTCTCATTGGAGTGAATATCCACATAGGTCAATTTTCAGATATATTAGACTATTTGAGCATTTTTGAGTCCCGCCATCCCATGCCTTTCCTGGATTGTGATTGTTAGCTGACACTTGATTTACATCTGCCAGGGGTTTCTAAACCTGGCAACAACACCATTGTAGATTGTAACTTTCGGTTGAACTAGTCAAGTCATGCTTGGTCTGTGGTGTAATCCAAAGAGACCCCAAAGTACCTGTGTCACACCTCTATGAAAATAAAATACAACTGGGAAACAGTATGGGACAGAAGAGGGAGCACTGACTCTGGAATCATAGAACTGGGTTCAGATTCTTCCTCTGATGCTTTCTTAAACCTGTGCAACCTTAGGCAAGTCACTAGGGGCCTTAATTTCCTCATCTGTAAAATGAGGGAATTGTACTAAATAACTTTGGAGGTTCATTTCATCTCTTGATCCATTATGATCTTATGATGATTCTGCCAAGGGTTATAGTAAGAGTCAAGCATGAAAACCCAGTCTTCAACAGGACGTTCTTCCTAGCACGTTCTTTATATTTTGACTCATCTTTGTAAAGCAAGCAAAATTTCAGGTGACTAGAAGGGCAATGGGAAAATCCCTATGGATGTGTTGAGATTATAGCATATTACCAAAGATGAATTGCATGCAAGAAGTCATAAAAGACATCATCAAAGAAAAATATGATGGGAAAAGGAGGGAGGCATTTATACTCTGGAGTTATTGATAGCACTTTCACAAAAGTTGTGGTTTTATTCTTATAAGTAAAAATAGCTTAATGCATAGAGGGTTTCTTCAAACCCTCCATACTGTAATATTTCCAGAGTGGTTCATTCCAATAGCTCCAATAGGCTTTACCCAGTTTCTCAAGAAATAGAATCAAGGCCCCCAAATCAATCAATAAGTAGATGATCAACAAATATTTGTGATTAACACACATGGAATTGTGCTGGGGCACCAAGGTGGATATGAGAGATATAAAAGTTGGCCTCTGCTTTCAAAGAGTTTATGATGTAGTGGGTAGACTTGGGCACATGAAGCAATTAGGCAATAATCCAAGGCAGCATATAAATAAATGCTAAATGGTATAATATAGACCATCAGTCTGATGAGTGGGGAAAAAAGGTAATCGTGGAGGTGTTTCCAAGATATATGTTATCATACTGTGATGAAATTTTTCTTTTTTCTTCTTACATCAAAGAGCAGACAAAAATGCAAAAGTCGTGGAGATGGATGGAAAACTAATTATGAGTGCTAAAAAGGCAAATTAATATCTTGTCTCTAATGTAAGGTGGAAATAGATCTTTCTCACTAAAAAGAAGATGAAAGACCAAATAGAAGACTATTTGCTAGGACATTTGATGCCAAGCTACTCTTAAATCCCAAAGCTCAGAAAGCACCAAAGTGTTAGAGTCAAAATCATTTCTGCATTCTTAGAAGGGCTTTTGATTCTGACAAAAGGCTCAGAATGATTACCAGCTGGATATCTACTCCTAGATAGCTCATAGGCTTCAAAAACTCAACATGTCCAAAACAGAACTCTTTATCATCTCTCCTAAGCTTGCCCTTCCCCTCTAAACCTCTCAAATTTCTTTTGAGGGCAGCACCATCCTCCGCACATCGTTCAGGTTTATAACCTTAGAGTCAATCTTGACTTTTCTCTCTCTCATTTCCCAAATCCAATTAGTTCCCAAGTGTTGTCCATTTCTCCTCTACATCTCTCATATCTGCTTTTCTTTAAGTCTCAGCTAAAGTTCCACTTTCTGCACAAAGTGTTTCCCAGTCCTCCTTAACATTTGTGTCTCCAAGACTACTCCCGATTTATCCAATATGCATCTTGTTTGTACATGGTTGTTGACATATTGTCTTCTTCATTAGACTGTGAACTTCTTGAGAGCAGGGGCTATATTTTGCCTCTTTTGTATCCCAAGCACTTAGCACAGTGCCAGGCCCATAGTGTTGTTGCTTTAAGTCATTGTTTAGCTGTTTTTTTAAGTCACGTCTGACTCTCCATGACCCAACTTGGAGTTTTCTTGGCAAGGATACTGGAGTGGTTTGCCATTTCCTTCTCTAGCTCATTATACAGATGAGGAAACTGAGGCAGAGTTAAGTGACTTGCCCAGGGTCACATAGCCAGTAAGTGTCTGAGGCTGGATTTGAACTCATGAAGATGAGTCTTCCTGATTCCAAGCCCAGTGCTCTATCCACTGCGTCACCTAGATGCCCATAGTAGGTACTTAATAAGTACTAGTTGACTGATTTCTCTCTGCTCATGTTATCACTGCACCAGCCCAAACCATCATTGCCTCTCACCTGGACTTCTGTGGAGGCTTCTTAATTAGTCTCCCTAGCCCTAGTCTCTTCCTTCTCCAATCCATCTTCCACAAAGCTGACAAAATAATCTTCATAAAGCACAGATCAGGAAAAGTCACTCCCTGGCTCAAAACTCTTCAAGGCTCCCCCTTCCCTATAGAATTAAACTGGCATTTCAGGCTCTCCACAATCAGACCTTCCTTTTCAATCTAATTTCATACTGCTTCCCTTCATAAATTCTGTGTTCCAGACAAACAAGACTTCCAGCCATTCCCCAAATTCTGAGAACCCGAGAATTCTGTAGACAGAAGTACATTACAATGAAGATGGCCACCCCACCATACAAGGGTACAACACTAGAACATATAGTGAAAACAACAAACTAGCATTTAGTACAAAACTGGTACTGGATCTATTTGGCTTTTGTTATTTTCCTGACGTCCTAGCTTGTGTCAATATTTCTTTCTCATCCCTGCTTCAATTTGTGTCTGCCTGTTGCAGCTAGGTGACACAGTAGATAGAGTTCTGGGCTTGGAGTCAGGAAGACTCATCTTCATGAGTTCAAATCCAACCTCAGACACTTACTAGCTGTGTGACCCTGGGCAAGTCAGTTTGGCTCAGTTTCCTCATCTGTAAAATGATCTGGAAAAGGAAATAACAAACCACTCCAGCATCTTTGCCAAGAAAACCCCACAGTAGATCACAGACAGTCAGACATGACTGAACAACATTTCTATATAGGCAGCCCAGTTTGAACTGTTTGGCTCATGTTTCTAGCGTCTCTACTGAGCCAACAATTACCTCTCATTGAGTTTGACCTTTGACCCAGGACTCCAATCACTGCTTGACAAATGCCATATTAAAATCTAACCCCCGGTTTCTTTGTTTTCTGCCAGCCAAAGTTCACCCCACTCTAAGCAGCTATTTGATTGTTATTAGACCTTCCATTAATGATTACCTCAGAACATTTATTATGTGTGAAATGAGCTAGGTGCTGGGGATACAAGCATTTTTAAATGACACATTTCAGCCTTGTCAAACAAGTAAAAAGTTGAAATCATCTGCTGAAAATGTATAGGGGAATAGAGGGGGAATTGGGAGTTTGAGCAGAAAGGAGAATATCTGTAATAGCTGCTGTGAGTTCATTAGGGGATATATAAGAGATGACTAAAAAAAAATGGCTGACCAATGATCAATAGTGGTTCAATGCTATTTCCCATGTCAGCCTTAATATCAATTAGACAATCAATCCATCAGCATTGTTGACTACTGAGAAACTTTAGAAATCTGTTTCTTAGGAACCACAATGTATGACTTACTCTTGGTTCATGTGTTTTTCTGCTGAATCGGTTTTGACCAGAGACTTCGGGCTACGGTGGAATACTGTTGAATTGGAAGAGGAAGCGAACAAAACATAAAAGGTCTTTCTGTGTCAGGAACCAATGAGTGGCCCCAGTGATCTGTGGATGACTCAAGATGAGCCTTCAGGAACAGACACTTCTCTTTCTTCCCCAGTTTGTTTGTTTGTAACAACTCCCTGAACAATGCTACAATACCATGCCCAACCCAGAAGTATGACTGTAGCCTGTTGGCCAAAGGAAAGTCCTTTCAGAAATAATCATCTCCAATATGATTTGTTATGTAACGCAGATAAGCTAGTGAATCATTTTTCTACTTCTCAGTTGTTAATCATATTAATTTACAGCTAATGATTCTTGTGGTGGAATAGTGGGGCCCAAACAAGTTGACTAATTATAACATTTCCAGAGCACATATAATCATTCAAAAGCAGCTTTCTCAGTAGATGTGACTGAAATAAATGGGCAATTAACAGGTTTAACAGGATTTTCCATTTCCCCCCCAGTAACTCTAGCACATCAAGTTGATAATATGACAATTACTTTAAGGAAATACAATTTAGAAACTTAAAGTATTTAGTGCCATCTTAGTCTAAATCTGCAATCCCCAGTAAAGATGCCCATACTGAAGTGAAATCTTTTAACACTGAGACTTCTAGGAAAGATGACCAGGGAGGCTACGTGATGTTGTTCAAATAGAATAAAGCAGTAATTAGGGCAAGGCTACCAGGGCTTTCTCCCAGGCCACTGAAATTAAGACTGTCTAGAGACCTGGGATCTAGTCCCAGATCTGTTACCAACTTGTACAATTATTTATAACCTCTCTGGGCCTCAGTTTCCTCATCTATTAAAGAAGGGAATTGGATTAACTGATCTGGATTTAAATTTCCATGTCTCTGTGACACCTGAGCCTTCTCCTCAGCATTTCAATCGACTTGTTGGGCAATCATTTAGCCCCAGAGGGCACAACTAGGACAAAGAGGTCCTAGTTACAGAGAAGCAGACTTTGGTTCATTATAAGCAAAATATCTTCTAATACTTAGACCTTTCCAATAGAGAAATGGGCCTCCTTAGGGTCTAGGGAGTTCCCCATCATTAGAGGTCTTCAGACAGAAGTTGGACCACTTATCATTGTACATGTGGTAGAGTAATAGAAGTAGCCACTTCAAAGATGGGATGAGCCTCAAAAGTCCATTCCAGCTTTAAGATTCTATGATATTCTGGTCAAAATTGAGATGTGGTTATAAACCAACAAGACTCAAGTCACATTTCACCAGAAAAAGGAATATTTCCTCCAAACAGCTCAGTGACTTATGTTCTACCAGTCAGATGCTGACTTGCCTCCAAATAGGCTCCCTTACCACCTCATAAGAAACTGGATGAATGTGGAAAGGGAAAAGACTTCCAGCTAGTCAAGTCAACAAGCATTTATTAAGCACCTACTATACGCCACGCACTGTGTGGAACACTAGGGATGCAAAGAGAGAGAAAAAATAATCTTCCCTCAAGCTCACTGTCGAATGGGGAAGAAAAATGCAAATAACTATATACAAACAAGCTATGTAAGCCTCGGCAGATCCAAAAGGGTCAATACCCACCCACCCCACCCCCTCCAATTGTTCGAATGCAGTTATCACTCTGCCCCAAAAGCACGAAAGAATGTGGAAGTTATATCCGTTTTGTGCCAGTGTGTCTCCATTGGATAGGCTGGGAGAATATTTTCAAATCTATACCATTTCCTTTTACATCTCATTGAGTAGAAGGATATTGTGAGCATTCCAAATCATCCTTCTCTGGGCTCCAGCAGCAATTCATATTGTAATTATCATGTTATTTTCCAAGCATGCGAATGCGCGGCAGACCTCTTTTCTCAGAATCCAGTCCATCATGCTAGCGACACTTGTATTTTTAGAAGCTGTTTTTCTCCGGGAGCTTCACAACCTCTAATCCACCACTCTCCTGATGACTACAAATTAAAACACATGATAATTAAACATGGGGAAAATGTTTTATCCTGTCATAATCTTTGGCTGTCTGAAATGATTACGGTGGATGTGGTGGAGAAGCTGACTGGTCTCCATAGCAATAAGGTGGAGGAGAGGGAGGGGGAAGGAAGGGAAAGGTACCTGGCAGCTTTCTGACTCTGATGAATGACTGCTAACCAGTTATTAGGGAGGAGCTGGCACTTGAGAAAACTTCAGGTCTCCGTGAACCCAGACACAGAGATGCCCAAAGGGCTGTCATTACTCCCAGGTGGTGGTTTGCCCCACAGCTCACCTGCTTAAGAAGCTTGTTCTAGTCAGATAACAGGAGTGAAATGAAGTTAGGAGAATTTCATTCTTAGTTTAGCCATAAACTCAGTGCAAACCATTCCCAGATTTCCACTGAAAAATGTAAGAAACACAGAGGCATTTTTTGAGACCTTATTAAAAAAAAAAGTCAGATCTGTCAGAAAGTATCAATAGCCACAGGGGGAGGAAAGGAAAGGAATTCCTACTGAAGCATTTGAAGTGTCCACTCCTGTCTCTGAAAGAAAGCTCAAAAGGTGGAAATTCAAAAGACAGTACTTAGAAAGGTTGATGGATGGGGCTGCTTACAAAGATTCAAAGTCAACCGATGTTGTATAATGAGGGGCAATTCTCATCACTCTCTGAGCCTCAGTTTCTCTATCTACAAACTAGGGACAGTTTATATTCTAGCTCCTACCTCACAGGGCTCCTCCAAGGAAATAATGTCTATAATGTGTTTTGCAAATTTTAAAGCATTATGTTAATATCAATTTGGAGATTTGTTTGGTGGTGATGGTGGTAGTGGTGGTTTGCGATTCATCAGTGAGGGAACTCCCCCTACTAAAAGAGAGCAGCAGTTCTGAGGTTTAGAGTTATCTAGTGACACCAAGAGGTTAAGTGACTTGTCCAAGCAGAATGTGTCAGAGGAGTAGCTAAAACCTAGGTCTTCCTGACTCTGAACTCCCATTATGCTATGACACCTCTCAGTAACAATACTAATGATAACGATAACTAACATTTCTATAGGTTTTTGACATACTCTCTTAAATTATAGAAACAAACTCTTATTGATCTACTTCCATGATAACTCTGCTATAATTATCAGTTTGTCGTGGCACTAAGGGAATCCTATTCATTGGGATGAACTATGTAACTTTTTCTGCTTTGTGCCCAAAAGGCAGTTAGGTGGCTCAGTGGATAAAGTGCTGGATCTGGAGTCAGGAGGAAGCTGAGTTCCAATCTGACCTCAGACACTTACTAGCTGCAGAACCCTGGGCAAGTCACTTAATCCTGTTTGCCTCAGTTTCCTCAACTATAAAATGAGCTGGAGAAGGAAATGGCAAACCACTTCAGTATCCCTGCCAAGAAAACCCCAAATGGGGTCATGAAGAGTCAGAGATGATGGAAACGACTGAACAATTCAAGAATAATTGTTCCTGAATTTCCCAGAATGTCAGAGATATGCTAAGAGATTGCCTCCTTCTCTGAGAATTTCTATACTGGCCGTCAGTATTTGACAAGAGAAATCATTTGGTGACAGAACTTCCCAATTGACCTTCTTCACATAGAGTATCTAAGCCCAGGGTTGTCTTTCACCTCTCTTTGCTAGTGAGTTGGGATCATGCTCAAGAAAAGTTTAGTTCATTGGAGGATCATTAAAGAAAGCATCTGGGTATGTCATATGATTTCCCCAAGATATTGTACAAATATACTAAAGACTATTTCAATGGGAATTTAAATTCACATTAGACTATGAGTTTCTTGTCCAAAATATTTGCCTCTTTCAATGTACCATGGTGTTTGAAATCCCACCATTACAGTCATTCTTTTGGATTTAATATTGTCATTCCAAGAATTTTGAAAGAGGTTTATCAGATTGATTTTCTCAGAGCAAGATGAAAGCACTGAGTGTGTAGGGGGAGATAGAAGGATGTAGAAATGACATAGAATAAGCAAGTGGAGGACTGAGACAAGAAACTTTCCCAGTGTCTGTCAAATCATACCTCTGAGGCAGCTAGTTGCCTATGTGAATTTGTAAAAAGTCTACATTTTAGGCCATCTTTTTTATTAAGTAATGGAGTTTTCCTACTTTTATACATACCTGGTAAATGGAATTAAATTAACAAAGGGCTGTCTAGCATAGGCCCTTGGGGACTTTAACAGCTAGATTAGCATAATAATAGTCACCATGGAAAAAGCACTGGATTTGAAATCAGAGGACCTAGTTTCCCTGGCTCTGTGTAATCATGGACAAGTCACTTAGCAAAATAAAAATAACAACAACAATAATAATAAATAACTAAAGCTTACATAATGTTTTAAAGTTTGCAATGCACTATACATATATTTTCTCATTTGATTCTCACAAAAACCCAATGAGATGCTTTTACTATCCCCATTTTATAGATGAGGAAACTGAGTTTGGGAAGTTGTGATTTACCCAAACCTGTACAACTAGTAAGTGTTTGAGGAAGAATTCAAACTCAGATCTTTCTGACTGCAAGTCTAGCATTCTATGCACTATGCCATCTACCAGTCTCTTAACCATTCTGGGCTTCAGTTTATTCATCTATAAAATGGGTGGATATGTTGAGGTTTAGAGATTTAGGGGTGCTGGGATCCCAAAATCATGACACGTGGGTCCTGCCCGAACGAATTCGACCCAAGCCTTCTTTCAGCCAAAGACAAGGTTTATTAAAGATCCACCATATTGGCCAAACTCTTAAGGAATCTGAGCATTTGTATTACTAATGCAAGAGGGCCAGATTTTAAGAATCAGAGCCCTTTAATAGAGATCAAATGGACCTTATATGCAGAAAGACTGTGGGAAGGATCTAGGAGTGGCCAAGTAGTTTGGGGTGACTAGAGGAAGGGTCTGAGAGAAGGCATATAGGGGGATCTTGATGGGAGTGACTGGGAGGTTGAGAATGGGGTCTGGATAAGATCAAGGTGGGGAAATGGTTGGAGGGGTAGGGGGGGAGAGAGGCAGGCACAGGGAGGTAATAGACAATGAAGGACTGGGCTAGGTTAAGGGTAACAGAATTGGGAGACTGGGCAGCCAGTTGATAGGATTATAGCCTCAGGTAAACACTAGAGACTTACTTGATCAAGTAGGAGGATTCAAGGAGAGTTCAAGGAGGGGGTTTCCAAACCCAGTACCTTGTCATTCTCCCCTCAAACAAGTGGGACCCAAATTCTTTTGGGGTAAGGGACAAAGGTGTCAGCTTGGGCCTGCACCCTGTCAGATAGACTGGACAATCTCCAAAGTCCCTTTCAAAACTAAATACTATTATCTACAATATTTCTGAAGGTTTTGAGTACTTGAAAATTCTGTTCTTTTAACTAATGTAGTTATTTCCCAGAACAGCAAGGTGGTAAAGTGGATAGAGCACTGATCTTAGAATGAGGAAGACCCATCTTCATGAGTTCAAATGTGGCCTCAGACACTAACTGTGTGACTCTGGCCAAGTGACTTAACCTGTTTGCCTCAGTTTCCTTATCTGTAAAATAAGCTGGAAAAGTTAATGGTAAACCACTCCAGTATCTTTGCCAAGGAAACCCTAAGTGGGGTCATGAAAAGTCAGACATGACTCAAGGACAACAATGTAGCAAGTAGCTGGAATCTTTGCCTTCCTCACATTCCATCCCATTCAAGAAATATTTCTTATCACCAACTTCCTAGTTAAAGGCAGAGATGGGACAAAAGGAGTGTTTTTAAGACACATTGAACATTCCCCTTAAGGAATACATCTCACTATAATTCTGTCGATGTCAGCCCTGCATCAGATATTTCCTGAGCCACTCAGTTCCTTCCATGGTGGGCCCAGCCTTTTCTGAGTTCCCATAGCCTTCACTGTCTACCCCCTCTATTACAACACATTTACTGCTCTTCCTGACAAGGTCTCTTGTCACAGGCTTAGGTCTAGACTGACATCAGAACTTTGTGGTAGAGTAAAAATAGCCTGAGTTCCAATCCTGACTCTGTCAATTGCAGCCTGTGTGACTTCATCCATAAAATAAGAGGTCTAGAGTAATTAACCCCTGAAGTCCCTTCCTGTTCTAGGAGTTCTGATGATCCCTTTGGTAAATAACCCAATACCTTACACCCAATGGATGCTCAGGAATTTGCCTGTTGACTATGTAACACTGTGATAGGTGCTTGTAGCATCTTCTAAGATTAAAGGTGACTCAGTGGTGCAATGGATAAAATGCTGGGCCTGGAGTCAGGAGGGCCTGATTTCAAATGCAGCCTCAGACATTTAACAGCTGTGTGACCCTGGACCAGTCACTTAAACATCTGTTTGTTTTATTTTCCTCAACTATAAAATGAGGATAATAATAATACCTACCTCCCAGGGCTGTTGTCAGAATTAAATGACATAATATTTGTAGAGTGCTTTGCACAGTGCCTAACCCATATATATAGGTGCTTAATAAATGTTCATTTTCTTCCTGCCTTCATGGAAGGTAGTTGTATAGAATCACATGATTTAAAGTTGAAAGAGATCCTAGGGTCCCTCAATTTCTTCATTTTGCAAATGAGGAAACTGAGCTTTTGAGAGGTTAAATTAATTATTTAAGGTCATATAGCTTGTTATTGGCAGAGTAGGTACTCAGCCCAGGACTTCTGACTCCTAGCTCTGCCTTCACCATCTAGTGCATCCTAGAATCAATTTAGAGCCAAAAGGGACCTTATTAGTCATCTTGGCCAACCTTCGTATTTTATAGATATGAGTTGAAGATGAAGGGGTGATATCTGGAGAATAAAATTAAGGAGTGAGAAAGGATTATACTGGGAGAAGGAGAAAGAGAGAGGTAGAGTGGGGTAAATTATCTCACATGAAACAGACAAGAAAAGGTTTTACAGTAGAGGGGAAACAGGAAAGGTGAGAGGGAATGAGTGAATCTTATTCTCATAGGATTTGGCTTAAGGAGCAATAACATACACACTCAATTGGGTGTGGAAATCTATCTTACCCTACAGGAAAATGGGGAGGGGGGAAGGGGACAAGAGAGCAAGGGGATGATAGAGGGGAGGGCAGATTGGGGGAGGGGGTAATCAGAAGCAAACACTTCCAAGGAGGGACAGGGTCAAAAGAGAGAATAGAATAAATGGGGGCGACTATGACGACTATGAAAGTGTTTTGCATGACTACACATCTATAACCTGTATCAAATTGCTTGCCTTTTCAATGAGGGTGGGTGGGGAGGGAGGAAGGGAGAAAATTTGGAGCTCAAAGTTTTAAAAATACATGTTAAAAAAAGATAATTGTTTTCACATACATCTGGGAAATAAGAAATACAGGAAATGAGTATAGAAATCTATTCTTCCCTTTAGGAAAATAGAAGGAGAAGGGGATAAGAGAAGGGGGGGAGAGATAGAAGGGAGGGCAGATTAGAGAAAGAGGTATACAGAATGCATGCCATCTTGGGGTGGGGAGAGGGATGAGATGGGGAGAAAATTTGGAACTCAAAATCTTGTGGAAGTGAATGTTGAAAACTAAAAATAAATAAATAAATAAAAATTTAAGAAGAAAAAAAAATAGAAAACTGAACCTGAGAGATGTGAAGGGACCTAACCAAGGTCACGCAGGTAGTAAGTGGCAGGGATGGGATTTGAAACCAGGTCCCTAATTGCAAATTCAGTACTCTAGTGTAGTTTCCAATACTATGCTACTCTGCCTCCCTTTGTTCGGTTGTCTTTCAGTTGTGTCCAACTCCATTTGGGGTTTTCTTGGCGAAGATATTGGAGTGGTTTGCCATTTCCTTCTTTGGCTCATTTTACAGATGAGGAAACTGAGGCTAACAGGGTTAAGTGACTTGTCCAAGGTCACACAGCTAGTAAGTGTCTGAGGCCAAATTTTAACTCAGAAAGGTGAGTCTTCCTGACTCTTGGCCCAGCACTCTACCCACTGTGCCACCTAGCTAACCCCACCTCCCTATAATATCACAATAAACCAACTAGTCAAACTAAATAAACCAGTGCCACCATACATAAAACCCGGGCCAATAACAATTATTCCGATTGGCAAAGGAACCCAAGCAATATCATGGAAACTCCTTTTTCAATTAAAGGAAGCCCTGGTTGATGGACACATTAGAGCCAGTAAGTAACAAATATCCTACCCTTTAAAAAAAATAATAAATTTCTCTATCTATGTCCCCATTGGGAGAATTATAGTTCTCACCCAAGTCCCTTGGAAAGGTATAATGGACAGCTTCCATTCAAGCCCAACTGGGCAGGGGGAAGATTTCTTTCTCAGACGTCTAGGTTGTTTAGTGTGGCCAGTCAGCTATAAATCCCAATGCAATCCATGTTTCTGCTCACGCACCAAATGAGAAGAGAAGAAGACAAATGGGTTCCCTTTTATTGTTGGCAGGTGATGCAGCCCCATTGGCAGTGGAGTGATCTGTCTGTTAGCTACTTCATTTCCAAGATGAGTCGGGGGAGGGAATAGAGAAGGGTATCCAGACACATTATTACTGGGCAAAGCAAGAAAATCCTCCCATAAATAATTTCTAAATGATAAACCAATTCATTTCAATAAGCATTCGTTACCTAAGTCAAATTTTTTTTTTATGTATCTCCTCTCTAGGGAGAGGGGAGGACTATGAGTATGAAACAGTGCATATACTATCAGATAGGGTCTCCATGTCTATTAGCTTTGGTCAACTGTTTTTTTTTTATTTCAAGGAAAAAGTTCAGTGGGAGTAGGGGAGGAGGGAGAACAAGAAAGGGCATATAAGAAGAATAGCTGTGATATAAAAACAAAAAACATCAATAAAACTTTTTTAAAAATCAAATAACTCACATTTCCACAGAGCTGTTTATATACCTCATCTCACAGCCTTGTGAGGTAGCTGGTAGCAGAGTTATTATCCTCATTTTGTGAATGAGGAAACTGAGGCTCAGAAGGGTTAAGGTCACTCCTAAGGTCCTACGACTAAGTTAGACACCTTGAAATTGGAGCCAGATACTAATACTAATAGTAAATAGCTAACATTTATACAGCACTTGTTATGTGCTAGGGATTCCAGTAATCTTTCCTCTGAGCTACAGTGGAAAACAAAAAGTCTGTAAGTAGAATGGGAAAAATTCCACTATGATGAATGAAACACTTTAGGGGAAACCCCACTGCCTCCTACAACTTGTGGAGAACACTTAATAATTCTTCAGGATTCCTTTTCCTGCTGCTACAATCCTGGTAGAATGATCAATAATACCCAACTTGTCACTTAGCTATAGGAGGATGCTGGTAAGAGTCACCTTTACTATCAGTCTGCACTGGTATGCTCCAAGATGGCTGAGGAGGAAGTAAAGAGGGGGAGATCCGTAGAGGGCATAAAGCAGAGGAGGGAGAATAAGAAAGGTTTAATACAGGGGCCCCAAAAAGTCAGAAGGCGTCAAATTGCCTCATGACTTTTTAGATACCCTCTGTAGTTTGCTATAATAGTGACGAGGAAAAGGGTTTGTGTTTTCTCACAAGTGTTGACAACCCTCTTCCTTTCCCTATGCTTCACAATTCAGTGCCAGACTTCAGAACTACTGTTTATTGTAGAATAAATAACTGATTATAATTGACCATAATTCTGTATAAAAATTCCAGTTTCAAATTACATTTGTCATATAGGTTGATTCACCTACCCTCCCCATACAAAACAATGTGATCTTCCCACCAGCAAAGGCTGGCGTAATAGAAGTAAGGGAAATGTAATGTTGAATGCCACAGATGAAATTAAAAGGAGCTCCTCAAACAGGGGATCTCTAGATGAATGACTGACAGAAGAACATTCAAAATTCAATCTTCCTGTTCTGATGAGAATTTTGTATTTAATAATAATCATTGTTCGGTCATTTCAGTCATGTCTGACTCTTCATGACCCCGTTTGGGGTTTTCTTGGCAAAGATGCTGGAGTGGTTTGCCATTCTCTTCTCCAGCTCATTTTACAGATGAGGAAACTGAGGCAAACAGGGTGAAGTGAGTTGCCCAAGGTCACACAGCTAGTCAGTATCTGAGTCCAGATTTGAAGTCATGAAGGTGATTCTTCCTGACTGCAGGCTTGACACTCTATACACTTTACCACTAAACTGCCCTAGATTTAATAATAATAATAATAATAATAATAACAACAACCACAACAATAATTGCTGTCATTTAGATAGCAGAGTATACCTTTGTATATCTTCCAAACTTAAAAAGCATTTTGCATACTTTAGATCAGGGGTGAGGAACCTGCATTAGATCATTAGATCTTCACAACCACCCTATGAAGTAATTATAATTACAAGTATTATTACCTTCATTTTATAGATGAGGAGAGTATGATTCAAAGACTTTAAGTGACTCCCTTGTGGTCATACAGTTAGTGTTACAGGCAAGATTCAAACCCAGGTCTCATTGACTCCAAATCTATTATTTTTTCCATTATACCATGATTCATTTTGCTTTCTACAAGGCAAACTTTAGCTTGTGTTTTATAAAGCCCCATTCCTTTCTTTCCCTGGCAGAGAAATTAACATCTATGATCCTTGATAGAATAAGGAGGAAAAAAAGGGTCATCAATATATGGATAGGGAGGAAACAGGAAAGAAGTGATGTGTTTTTATTCCACACGTTTAGGATAGATGATGCAGTTCCCATAGAAACTCTAGTATATGGGGCAGTTAACCTCAGCTGTCCTGGTATGGTTATTACTATACTTTAAGTATGAGTTACATAACCTTCCCTGCTCAAATATATTCTGTGGCCCCTATGTATTTCCAGATGTGTGATGGGGTATTTTGAATAGTTTTGAAAACTCAAGTCCCCATCCACAGTATTTTCTGTCCACAAGCTATGCAGAAACCTGTAGTTTAAACAGCTAAGTATTTTATCAAGACAGAAGAGCAAGGCATCTCATCAAAATAAACAGGTCAAAAAAGAAAAGCAAAATAAGGTTTGTGGACAACAAAATAATTCTCCATCCCTACCCCTTTCCCTCTCCCCCCACACATATGCTCAATGGTTACAACCTCATCAAGTTGCTAGTGGGGAAATAATTTGTAAGGAAAATCACTTTGGGGTAAAAACTCCCTGCTGCACTTGGACAGATAGGAAAAAAGGAAGTAGTTCTCTCGTCTCCCCTCAACTTATTCTTGAAGATTTGTGGATGCCTCCTGGGCACAGGAATTCATTGAACTGGCTCCGTTGTTGTCAGGATTCTACCATGACTATTGGATTCCAGGGATGCCACTGTATCTTCTGCCACGTGGCCCTTTCATCTTCTGCTGCCTCTGATTGAAAGCTATCTTCCTCTTAAATGTTCCCCACAGCTAGCAAGAAGGCTGTTTTGTCACCGTGATGCTTCCTCCCCTAGTTTCTTTCTTCGAATCTTCTGAAGTGTCCATGTACATGTTTTTGGGATTCTGGTATCCCGGGCTTTCTCCAAAGAACAGTAGATGCCATGCCTCGTTACTTCTAATCCCTAAAGTCAAACCGGAATCCTCCATTTTGGGTAACTCTACAGTAGCACAGTTTGGAACTCATAGAGTGTGTTAAAGGGAATAATGTGAAATAAGACTTAAAAGGATTATGGGAACCTGACTTTAGAGGGCTTTAAATGACAGTCTGAGGAGTCTGTATTTTATCCTAGAGGAAACCATGATAGTCACTGTGTGGGAAGGTAAGGATGGAAGCAACAGATAATGTGATGGTAATTAATAGGATTTTGCAACTGACTGGACTTGAGGGGATGAGAAATTGGAAAGAATCGAAGTTGAATCTGAGGTTTCAAGCCTAGATACATGGAAGGTTGGCAGTACCATGAAGAGAAAAGGGGAAAGGAAAGATTTAAGGGAAAGGGGATGAATCCAATTTGGAATATATTATGATTGAGTTACTAGCAGAGTATCTAAGTGGAGATGTCCAGGAAATAGTTAAGATATGTGAGAATGTGGTTCTGAAGAGACATTGGAACTGGATTTGATAATTTGAGAGTCATCAGCATAGAGAAGATTTTTTTAAGTCCTGAGGATATTGAGAACAGAAAAAGAGAGCAGAGAAGAGAAGGGGGAGAGGAAAGGAGCGAGTTAGAATCAAAGCCTGGAGGGAGACCTTGATTAAACTAAATGTGGGATATTATGTTGGGAAGAAAGATACCAATATGCCAGAAAGCATACAGAAAAGAGTAACCAGATTAGTGAAGCTAATACGCCATATTAGGACCAATGGAAAACACTAAGGAGATTTGGCCTGAAGAAGAGATGACTTAGGAAGTAAGGGAGAGGGAGAGGATTCGATTTAAAGCATTTAAAGGACTGTTATACTGCAAAGAGTACCCCTCTGATGGGCTGACCATGTAGCCCTAACGCCAAACATATGTTTACCTAAAAAGACTATTTTTACTGAGAACTCGCACAAAGGTCGGAAGAAGAGGTACGAGGACACCCTCAAGGTCTCTTTGAAGAATTTTGGTATCAATGGTGAGACATGGGAGATGCTGGCACAGGATGACACAGCATGGCATGCAGCATCAAAAAAGACATTGTGCTCTATGAGCAAAGTGGAATCACAGTAGCACAAAGGAAATAAATGAAGGGAGAGATGCACAAATCTAGAGACATCTCCATCCCAAATGTTCAAATGAACTATTTGAGCCTGACTTGTGGTGCAGCCTTCCAAGCTGCATTGATCTGATCAGCCACAGTCGAACTCAGGGGACCTTGACCTCAACATTGTGATGCCATCGATCTTTTTCGAGTCTGAAAGATGAATGACTACAAAATGAAGGAGAGATTAGATTTGCTCTGTTGGGCAGAACCAAGAACCAGTAGAAGTTGCAAAGAGGCAGATTTAAGCTTGATGTCAGGAGAATCTGGCCAATGACTACAGCTACCTAAAGTAGAAGGAGCTGTAGTAGAATGTAATTGGATTTCTCCTCATTGAATGTCTTTCAGTAGAGGCCAGATGACCATTTATTGTATATATTATAGTGTGGACTATTTGGGGGTTAGGATTTGTGGTGAAATGGCCTCTGAGATCCTTTCCAACCCTGAAATTCTGTGGTTCTGTAATATCATTGATGGAATAGAGGAAGATGAATTCAGGCTTGAAGTTTAAGGAACCATCACCCAAGAAATAGCAGGTCTTGTGAACTGATGAATTGTTTATTTAAAGATATTTACCTTATTCCAACATAATCCTCAATCAGTGAGTTTTGCTGTCTGTTCATTTACCTAGAAGTTATTTTCATTCTATTTTTGTGCCTTAGTTCTTTATTGTGTGTCTGTTTTTAACACCACCCTCTAGCATTTCTCCAGCAATGGCAGATCTCCCAAACAGACAAAGAATTTAGAAACGTTTTCAATTTATTTTTAACATCTGAGTCAGAGAACAAAGAAACTGTTCTGGGGAAGGGAGGGGATACACAGGGAAAATAGTAGGTCTTATTTAATTTTAATCATTAAAGGATGATCCATTAACCTTGATTTGCTGGTATGTGATAGTCATTTGGGTCTAATTGCAAGAAAGAGTGGGACATAAAGATCCCACTAATAGATGATCCAGTTTTTACAATGTCATTTTTTGAAACTTATCAAAAAAGCAGATTTCTTCTAAGGTTTAAAAAATAAACCAAAGAGTTTATCTAATCCCTTCATTTTGCAGGTGAGGAAACTGAAGTCCAACAAGTACAATGACTTGTCTAAGATCAAATAAAAATTAACAAAACCAGGCTTTGAACTCAGGGCTTCTGTTTGTAAATCCAATATTTTTTCTAGTACATCGCAAGTCCAAAAGCAATTTCTTAGTTTCAAGAACTTCTATGGCTCTACTGATGCAACTTTTGAATGCTATACTTTAGGAATTCTCTATCTGTGGCTTAAGATTGATAAGAGAAAAACATATAGCACTTTAAAATTTATGAAGCAGTTTTACATGCATCAGTCATTTCACCTGAGCCTCCCCCTAACTCCCTAGGGCAGATAGTGGGAGTATTCTTTTGTCTGTTTTATAGATGAGAGAACTGAGGTTCCAAGAAATTAAATGATTTGTCCAATGACCCCTTGGACATTACAGTGCCCAGCCTGCAGTCAGGAAGCTTCATCTTCCTGAGTTCACATCTGACCTCAGACACTTACTAGCTGTGTGATCTTGGGCAAGTCACTTAACCCTGTTTGCCTCAGTTTGCTCATATGGAAAATGAAGGGATTAGATAAGATTAGAAGGAAATGGCAAACCACTCCACATCTGCCAAGAAAACCTTAAATGAGGTCACAAGGAGCCAGGCATGTGAACAACAACAGTGACACATAGCTTGATGAACTCAAAGCCAGGTCTTACAACTTTCTGGTATTCTTTCTTACATGGCCTTCAGAATAACTCAAAGGAATAGATCTGTGTTAGTAATTTTAATGTTCCTTCAGTGGGGGTGGGAGGTCAACATCTGGGAGACAGTAGTCCTGGATTCTGCATACATTTCTACTGTCTGTGGCTCTAGGGATCACTGGAGGTATGACCCAAAGACAATAGTACATCATAGCTCAAAGCAGATCTACAATCACAGCTGTGCTTGGGTGCTGACAATAGTATTTTCTGGAGAGAGACACAGGTCTAGAAGGACTGCAATGAGGCAGAAACAGATGTGTGGATAACTAAATGGCATTGTCTCCACAGCCCAAATCAGGTCTCCACTCATGCCTAACTTATGCCTCTCTGTGACTATGAAAACACAATATGGCTTTGTCTTTAGAGGCAATATCCTAAAAGGCTACAAGATGAGAAACCAATACCCGGGAAACTATCTCTTACCTTTCTTTTTTCTCTTTGTCTCAAAGACATATGACGACAAAATTCTAGCTGTGTATTTCTCCTTGGTTAGCATAGTGTAATTCATATAGTAGATACCTTAATATATTAACATATAATATGTAATATTATATGTTAATATATTTTACATTGATCTATTATATTGGTGTATATATTATATATCAATGTATTATATATTAATTTATGCGTTAATATCTTTCAATTTAAAATATTAATATCTATAAATGCCTCTATTCATTTATTCGACATATATGTCGAATAAATGAATGGAGAAATGTATATTTCTAACTTTCCCTGTGTGTGTCTTTATCACTCTGTCTTCTCTCTTAATTTTCCATTTCTCCCCCCACCCCATCCTTCTCTTAACACAACATGTTCTACGAACGAAGCCTGAGTTTATTATTGTTCTGTTCACTGAGCAGAGCTTAATGTTTCCCATTGTTATTTCTAAAACCAACGAACAGCATGTTTTATCTTTTTTTCTTCCCAAAAAGTAAATAAAGTTGCTTTTTTACTTATATAGCCCTTAGGCAAAAAGTACTTTGTAAATTATAATATGAGTTATTATTGTTATCTGATTAAAGAAATTAATGCTAACGAACACTTAAGGGGCTTAACTCTACCAGGCCAGTAAATAGTTTTTGTTGTTTTTTTTTTTTAAGGGAATAAGCATTTTTTAGCACCTACTATGTGTGGGGCACTGCGTTTAGCGCTTATGCATTTATCTCATTTGATCCTCACAGCTACCCTGAAAGGTAGGTACAGCTACTATTCCTATTTTATAGTCAAGGAAACTGAGGCAAAGAAAGGTTCAGTGACTTGCCCAAGGTCACACAGCCAGTAAGTGTCTGAGACCACATCTGACTACCTGACTGCAGGCTCAATACTCTATCCACTGTACCATCTAACTAAAAGAAGAGTTTATTCATCTTCTGACTGGTTAACTTGGAGTAATACATAGAGAAGTTACTGGAGTTGGGGAATTGGGGTGGTAATAATGTTATAGCATGGCATAGAGGATAGAGTGCTGGACTTGAAAACTTGGGTTCAGATTCCACCTTAGATGTGTGCTAGCTGTGTGACCTTGGGCAAGTCACTTAATTTTTCTGAACCTCAGTTTATCATCTATGAAATTAGGATGAGAGTTCTACCTCAAAGTGTGGTCAGGAAGATCAAATGAGGTTGTATGTGTAAAGTGCTTTGCAGATCTTAAAGCAGCATACAGTTATCAACTGTATTCCTCCCTTCTGCATCTGCCAGACTTCTATTATCGCTCCCAATGTGATTCCATCCCGAGGTCAGGGGAGTGATGTGGCCAGAGACAGGGGTCCAAAACCCTCAAAGAGAAGGTGTAGTAAGGGCCTGTCCCCTTAATTTAAACTAGTCACCCTACAGTTAGAGCAACCTACCTCTCACAGTAGAGGCTGTGTAAGCCCAAGGCTAAGACCAGTATCCTTTTCCAACAGAGCTGAAATCTGTTCTTTCACATCAGGAAGGTGGGCAATGTCCCCACCTGAACTTGCAGGACAAGGAGAAATTAGGGAGCTCCTGAGAACTGGTTCCATTGGTGGACTGGGGGAAAAAAAACCAATGGCCTCCATTTGAGGCAGGCCCAGTGGGAGGGGATTGGATCAGATCTCTTGTTCTTTTCCTTTCCATTTCTTCTGCTCTTCTCATTTTCTTATTACCTCTTCTTCTTTCTTCTTTTCTCCCCAATCTCAAGTTGACAAGGCACACCTCAACCCCATCTTCTCCATTTAATCCACTTTAACCAAGATGCCAATGGTGCCAGAGTAGTGAGTGCCTGATAGGTTCTCCTTCCTGTCCAATGGTGGGGATAATCTCCTAACCTTCCCCCACTCCATCCAACTGTTGAAATTGTCTTTGAGTTTTCACTGGCTCAGGAGACTGAATCTCAGGTTACTGATGAAGCTTCCTGGTCACCTGGCTCCAAAAAAGCCAGGATATAAAGGAGACTTTAGACTATATATAGACCAGCAGCATGAACAATACTGAGAAACTGTGCTCAGCTGAATCTGTGTTTTATCCTGGATGAACATCCCTTCCCTGTTCTGAACATCCTTCCCCTGCTAATGGCTAAGTAAACTTCCTTTTGTTAACTGTTAGATGGATTGTGAATGCCTCATTTCATTTCAATTTTGAACCCAAACTACCAGGAGATCAGGTTGAGTCAGGTCCTGCCTATTACACCACCTCTTCTCCCTGGCTAGGAGTCCCATAAGAAAAATAAAAAAAGGTTTAGAACAGTGCTTCTCAAACTTTTTTTTTGTATTCATGCCACAGTATTCTTTGCCGTGAGGAAATCACAACACATTGAATGTTGGAGCTGGCAAGACTACAGAAGAGTTGGAGAAACACAAATATAGTTTCCCTTTAATAAGAGCAACTATTTTGTTGAGTTTTTTTTTTTACAAGTTCAAAGTGTGATGTATTTTGAGGTTAGTGTGTACGTGTATAGGAAAATTTCTTATTTTGTGAGTATTTTACTTACCAGAGGCAGTGTGGCCCAATGGGTAGAGAGCCAATCTCAAAGCCAGGAAGACTTGAGTTCGAGCCCTGCGTCTGACTCTCACTGGCTATGAGACCTTGGGCAAGTCTCTCAACGTCTTAGTGCTCTAAACAACTCCCTAAGTGACAGAGAAGGCACTTACAGCCTCAGGAGAGAGAGTTCCTTCACCTGGGAATCTCCCATACTAAAGAAATCATAACTCTAGTTCCTGTCCCTCTGCTTGACCATATTACATAAGATGTGTAAGTAAAATCCATATTAGACAAAGTTATTTATAGATATTCTTTTACCTTCAAAAACATAACATCCGAAATTTTGCGATATACCTAGCAAAACTTGCAGCACACTAATGGACCACAGCCCATTTGAGGATCACTGGGTTAGAAACTCCTCAGAAAGACTGGCAGGCCTTGCACGGTGGTGCAGCACCCCTGCTTTTGGGGGAGGCTGCAGCTGGCAGGTTCCTACAGTTGGGCTAAAGCCAATGACCAAGTGTGTCACCCTAAGTCCAGCCCTAATATGGTACAACCGGAGATCAGGGAGGGCCTAAGGAAGAGTGAACTGCTCCCCCAGGTCAGAACAATGGAAAAGGCTAAGGCTTCCATGGAAATCAGTGTTGGGTCTGGGCCCACGAGTGGTCATTGTACTCCTGGGGAGAGGAAAGGAAACTCGAGCTCAAAAAAGAAAAACTTAATGAATGTGTGTTTTGTCACTAAAATGAACAAGCCACCTTCCTCTGTAGGGTGCTGGTGAAGATTTAGTACCGACTTTTGAGATTGCAGGGCTTGTTTGGGTTAGTTTGGGTGTCAGCCCGGGACACACTTTGAAAAAATGCCAATAATCCTCTGTCCTCGCGATGGATCATCCTGGTTATGAGCTTTCCCTGCTACTGCTGCTGCCCTGTGAGGCTCTGCTAGTCAGACGCAGCTAGTGGATGGAGTCTTTTTCTTGAACACGGGGAGATCCGAGTCTGAATCCTACTTCATGGAGCCTTTGCCAATATCTCTTAATTCTAGTATCTTTCCTCCATTAATTATTTCCTATTTATCCTTTATGTAACTTATTTGCATATGCTTGTTTGCTTGTCTCCCCCATCAGATGGGTACTCTTCTTTTGTCTTTTTCTACCACCCCAGTGCCTAGCACAGTGTTTAGTACCTTGTTGTTCAGTTGTTTTTTAATCATGTCTGAATCTTCGGGACTACATTTGGGGTTTTCTTGGCAAAGGTATTGGAGTGGTTTGCCATTTCTTTCTCCAGCTCATTTTCCAGATGAGGAAGGTGAGGCAAATGGGATTAAGTGACTTGCCCAGGGTCACACAGCCAATAAATGTCTGAGGTCAGATTTGAACTCAGGAAGATGAGTCTCCCTGACTCCAGGCCTGGCACTCTATCCACTTCACCACCTAGCTGCCTATGTGCTTAGTATCTAGTAGACAATAAATACATATTTACTGACCTTAGACATTAGCTAGGTAACCTTAGGCAAGTCATTTGACCTCTATCTGCCTCAGTTTCCTCATCTGTAAAAATGGAAATGTTAATAACCTCTCCCCCAGGGTTATTGTAAGGATCAAATGAGATTATTTGTAAAGTACTTTGCAAACCTTAAAGCACTACATACATGAGGCAGCCTGCTGGCACAATAGATAGAATGCTGCACCTAGAGTTCAAAAAGACCTGAGTTCAAATCCAGCCTCTGACATTTACTACCTGCATGACCCTAGGTAAATCACTTAACCTCCTTTTGCCTCAGTTTCCTCAAC
This sequence comes from Vombatus ursinus, assembly GCF_900497805.2. Lineage (NCBI taxonomy): Eukaryota > Metazoa > Chordata > Mammalia > Diprotodontia > Vombatidae > Vombatus > Vombatus ursinus. The sequence continues at coordinate 64,970,174 of NW_020948983.1, read as the reverse complement.
TATAAAACATGAATAACAACAGCACCTACCTTGTAGAGTTACTGCAAGGATCAAATGTGATAATATTTGTAAAGTGCTTAGCACAGTACCTAGCACACAGTAGGTGTTATATAAATGCTTATTTCCTTCCCCACTATATAAATGTTAGCAATTATTTCTAGTCCAAAGAGCCACAAGCTCACAAATGTGCTATTGCACTGCAATATATCATCTGGGAGGGCTCAAGCATGATGATTGACAAGCTGCTCCATAGCCCTTGAGACTAACGGCAATAATAACAATGATGATGAGGATGACACCTTCATGAGGTCATAGGCATAGAGTTGGAAGGGCCTTAGCAGTCTAGCCCAATCCCCTCACAGTACAGAGCTCACAGTGGTTAAGTAACTCTCCCAAAGTCACACATTCTTAAGGCTATATAGGCTTCTGATACATCAGCTCATGAGATCCTCAAAACAGCTTTATGAGTTGGGCAGGACAAGAAGTAGTATCCCCATTTTATAAATGAGAAAACTGAGTCCCAGAGAGTTTACAAGATACAGCCAATTATTCAGGCCCTATAGCAGTCAACAATAGTGTTCTCAACCATTTACACAGTCTCCCTTCAAAACTCCTTGCTGACAGGTCTTTAACTTTCCCAAGTGTCCTTTCTTTAAATCACAAAGTCTCATACCTTGTAGAAAACTACTTCTTCAGTAATAAGAAATCACTTTTGTTTGGGCTATTTATCTGCCCCACCCAATACCCACACCTCCCTAATTCCTCCAACCTCATTAAGACTTTAGTCTCACAGCGACAACTTTGAACTTAACCAATAAATAACCAAGGTTATCTCCTGACACATCCAGAAGTCTATGAGTGATCACATTAGACAGAATGGGGGGTCCAATTAATACTCACCACGTAGTGACAATCTCCTACCTGGAATTCAATGAGATGCTGTCCTTCATCAGTCTTTCTTTGTGGAAGATGTGACAGAATCACAGAATTTGAGAGTTGGAAGAAATTTCATCAACCCTCTAGTATAACCAATACAAGCATGGCATCCCCACTGTACCCTACCCCACATGTGATGGTCCAGCCTCTGTTGAGGTCTCTTGGTTAAGTGATTTGCCCAGGGTCACACAGCTAGCAAGTGTCTAAGGCATTAGTAGTTGATATTTGAGAATTATATTTCAAAATTTCATCACCCTGCTTACAATTTAGTGATGAGTATCTCTGAACGCAGCCATGCCACTCCACAAATAATAAATGTGGCACAGCACCATGATGGCACGTGAAATCTTTCCCGTTGGTCAGACCTGGCAGAATTGTGCTCTGCCGGTGTAGCTTTTGAGTATTAATGAATAAATGAACAAATACATTAATGAAGATAAAAGTATTAAGTGCCTGAAATGTGCCAGGCACTGTGCCAAGTTTTGGTAAATAAAAAAAGTCAGACATCCTCTGACTTCAGAGAGCTTTTGTTCTAATAGGGGAAGAAAACACATATAGGCAAGCAGTAGCCATAGAGGAGTATTTTGGACTAGGAAGTTACAGAGATGGTATGGAGAACCTAGGGTCGTCTCTGCATGAGGCATCAGAGTAGGAAAGAAGGAAGGAAATCAGCCATTTGTTAAGTATTACTATGTGCCAGGCATTGTGTGCTAAGTGCTTTACAAATATTATCACATTTGATCTTCATGACAAGCCTGGAAGGGTATTATTATCCCCATTTTGCATTTTAATAATAGGATCTGTTACTATTCCCATTTTACAGTTGAGGAAACTGAGGCAAAGATTAAAGACCTTGCTTATAGGCACAGCTATAAGTGTCAGAGGCTGGATTTGAACTTTGGTCTTCCTGACTCTAAGCGCAGCATTCTACCCATTGCCACCTGGCTGCTTCTGAAGATTTTAATGAAGGCATATTTACAAAGTGCTATGCAAATGTGAGGGCAGCTAGATGGCTCAGTGGAAATATCTCCAGCCTCAGACACTTACTAGTTATGTGACCTTGGACAAGTCACTTAACTTCTGTTTGCCTTAATCCACTAGAGAAGGAAATAGCAAATTATTCCAGTATCTTTGCCAAGAAAACCCATAGGCAATATGGTCCAAGGGGCACAGAGAGTTGGACGTGACTAAACAACAATAATGCAAATGTGAGCTGTTGATATTATAGATGTGTATGTGTCACATCCTTACTACTAGGCTGTAAGCTCCAGGAGAGCAGAGACCGTGTCTTAATTATTTTTTAATGATCTTTCTATCTTCCCTAACACCTAGCACAGTGGGCTATGTGGAAGGCCCATAGTAACTAAAAACTATTCTTTTCCTTCATTCATTTGACAACCATTAACACCTTCATGTGAATCTGAGCTGAAAAACTGAGGAAGTAAGAGCTTTGCAGTGGAGATAGAGGGATAATCTTGAAGCATAAAAAGGGCAGGTTTGGCCAGTGGTAGAGAAGTCCAAGGAAATTTTAGGGGTGATGAGGGAGACAGGAAGAGAAAAATAGAGGACCACTTCCTGCTTCTCAGGAAGGGCCCTAGCCCATTGTTATCAGTTTCTTCTTTGAGCTTTTTAAGGGAATTCTTAAAAACCTTTCTTTAGGCCCTCTGAGTCCTTTGGCCTAGATTGAAAACCAATGCCCTACGGAAACATAGTACCTCGTAATTTTTTTTTTAAGTTTCCTTCCTTAAAAGATGAGAAATTCATCTGGCTTTTAAATTTAGGAGAAGACTACTAGGTCCAAAGAAAATTTGTGCAGTGATGCCATAATTAGATCAAAACCTGCTAGAATAACTAGCTGTCTTTCCAGACATTCCCTATTATCCTCCTTCTACACTCCAACCAAACTGGTCTCAGCATCCCATCTTTGGTCCACCCGCCCCATGGCCAAAATGTGCTCCCTCTCCACCGTCTTAGGGTTGTTGATATAAATGAGGTTAATATATGTAAAGAGATTTGCAAATCTTCAAGTACTATATAAATACTACCTGTCATTATAATTATTATCATTATTATTATTGCACAGGAGTGGCACTGGGCAAGTCATTTAACATCTCTAGGCCTCAGTTTCCTCTTCTGTAAGGTGAAAGGAAGCTTCCTTCCATCTTTATATCTATGACCCTCCCCACTGATGGTGGTGAGAGAAGAAGGAGATTAAAAAGAGGAAAAGGAGAAAGAGGAAAAATGTATACATGTAATTCTTGCCTCTTCCTTCTCCCTTTTTATTATCAGCATAATATAATATTCGTGGCATTTTCCTACTCACAGGACCTTTGGAATGATTCCCCTGCAAAGGCCAAGAGTCTCTTGTATTCTCTTTAGACAGCGGGTGCTCATTGCCATTAAACGAATCATCTTTCAATATGCTAAGTTTAAAAAAAAAAAAGAGCTGAGGAAAACTTTAAGGTCATTCAGTGGGGTTATAGCCTGAAACTTTTTTTCTGCAAGTCTATATTAATCTATTAATAGTAACACATTTCAACATTTCCATAGCTCCCATCAATGTCAATATTCCCTCTAGCCATAGAAATTCCAACCCATCTATGCCTTCTGATTCCGTTTGTCTTCTATCTGAGCCATAAATCTTCCACAGGGAGTCCACCCAATGGGCTGTGGGCCTTCCTTTAGACTTCTTAACATTATGTCAATGCCAATGGAGCACACAGGCTGTCCGTTGTTTATGCCTCACTCTTGATACATAACTGGCCCATCTTCTTTTCTGGTCATATATCTCTCTGATGATAACCTTTATACTGCTTCTCTTGGACAGTGCTTCACTAATAATGTATCACAGCCCACATGGAGCCACAATTTAAATTCTTCAAACTTTGAGTCAAGGAATACAGCATCACCAGAGAAGTGTTCATGTTTAAAAAGATAGGCCTTTGATTCAAAGAGAAGCTTGGAGTTATTAATAACTCTATGTTATTCTGGGAGGGAAGAAGAGGGAGAGAGAGAGAGAGAGAGAAAGAGAGAGAGCGCAAGCCATCCCATTCCCGTTTGTCCTACTCAATTTTGAAGCCAGATCATTGGCCATCTACAGAGTCTGTCTAAGATATATGTATTGGTGCACCAGCTCAGTGTTCATTCAACCACATATTACTGTCTGGCCAATAAACATTCTTCATGTACTTGGTCTTTCCTGCGTGAATAATTGAGTCAAACTCTTTTGAGCAAATGTGAGCTACTATAATTTGCATAGCTCACTTGTGTAACACTCATTTACCGAGTACTTTACTTCCATTATTTCATTTGATACTCACAACTCTATGAAATAAATAACCCTACAATAATTATCCTCACTTGATAGATGAGGAAATGAGGGCTTAGAGAGATAAAGTAACTTGGCCACGGTCACACAGCTAATCAAAGGAAGATCACTTTCCGTTATACCATGATGTTCTAGATCTTAGAATAATGAGGCATCTAAAATATGATATGTGAAGTGGGGAAAAGGATTTCTCACCATCAAAGGGTTATAGAATCATAGATTTAGAGCTGGAAGAGACTTTAGAAGGCATCTGTTCTAGGGCAATTAGGTGGAACAGTGGATAGAGCACGGGCCCTGCAGTTAGGAGATCCTGAATTCAAATCCAACCTCAGACACTTTCTAGTTGTGTGACCCTGGGCAAGTCACTCAATCCCAATTGCCTCTGAAGAAGAAGAAGCAGAAGACATCTGTTCCTTCCTTCATCTTACAGATGAAGAAGCTGAAGCTCAGAAAGGTTGTGACTTGATACAACTAATAAGTGTCAGGGTCGGGACTGAAACCCAGATCTCAGGAGTAAATCCTGAAAGAAAAAAAGGATAGAGGAAAAAGCTGGCTCCTCAAGTCAAACATAGATCCAAGGAATGTGAAACAGAATTTGGGACTGTAAGCAGACACCAGATAGGAAGACAATACCAATGTGGGGAACAGAAAGTTAGAAGCAACACCTAGGAAGAAGGCAGGGCCTGAAGCAAGCAGGTGGAGAGAAGAGGAGGAAAGAAGGTCATGTTAGAGGCAGAAAGGGAATACCAAGATTTGTAATGAACGCCGTAAGCTTCGACGCAAAGCACTGCATCACCACCAGGTAGCACTGACAACCCCTATCCTAATCCTTTATCATAACAAGGATTAGAAACTAGGTCAGTCCCATCCTCACCCTGGCAGCTGTGGTGCTTTAACCCACTGGGCAGGAGTGCCAAGGAAATACCAAGTTTCTCTGTGGCTCTCAGAGAGTCCGTGACCTTCCATCCCCCAGCTTCCCTCTCTCTGGGTAATCCCATGGAATTATCTATGAGATGTGGATTATTGTAGATCTGCCCAATCAGAATCACCTCTGAGCCCTCATAACACCCGTCCCTCAACTAACTATATTTTACTGAGCCCATCGTGTGACTTTAGCATAATGAAGGAAGCCACAGGAGCAAACAAAATCTCCTTATCTACATGCAGCTCCTTATCTTTAGCATAGAATCAATAAGTAATACACAATTAAAAAAAACAACTTTCAATTCCATCCCCAGCATTCCTAGATACAGAAGGTTTCTAGATAGTGCCTAGGCCACACTAAACCTAATTTATTTTGCTGGAACCCCGTGGGTGCTCCTCCTATGAACAGAAAAAAGAAGTATAGGCAACTGATGGTCTGACTCATGAAACTAGTGGGGCCAGTCTTCAGATTAAGACTCAGGGACTCTGGACTCTGGTTTTGGCTCTAAGGTTTGAAGTTTGCCTGTTTGGTGCCCGTCACTGTTAAGGGACCTCTGCTTCTTGAGCAGCTTAGTTCATTGCTTATAAAGCAGGGTAAAAAACTGGTACTCTGGGCAGCGAATCCCAGGGAGCGGGAATGTACCACACTGTCACCTCTCTGACCTGGAGACCCAGCATCTCTCACCTGCTCCCCCATCTCATCACTTCTTGTTTCAGGCTACCTTTCTCACTCACCACCCAACAGGGCCAAAGCTCCACCCCTCCACATACCAGGCAGGGGAGGGGCAGACCTAGCAAGAGAGGGGCTACAACTATATAAAGCTCATCTTCCCTATTAAAATACAAGCCCTTGAGGGTAAAAACTATCTTACTTTCTACATGAAAATTTGTTTCCTCAGGGCTTAAAACAGCACCTGGCATGTGGCAGGTACTTAATAAATACTTTTTCCTTCATTCATCAAGAGTACAGCTTATTTTTTTAATACTGATATTTTATGCTCAATGGTAGTGCTCCCCTAAACCCTCAGATATTTTCTTTACCTCATCATCATCATCATCCATAAAATATTTGCATTTTACTGCCACATCTATTATCATTCTTTTATTCCTAGAAGAATTTGGGTTTTCTGGTCCATATAAATTTCATTCCTTTCACAAAAATTTTTTTACACATACACATACATTTTGCTTCAATTGTCTGAAACAGGAAAACATGGGTCTGCCCCATTTTAAAATTTCAAAGTCAACATCTAATAAGTGAATGAACCTGACACCAGGGGGCATCTATCTCCCCCTGAAGTTTAGTACTCCCTTCATCTGCAAAGGAAACCGCAATTAAGGAAGCCCTCCTGACTCATGACTCACAGGGCTCAGTTAGAGGGAGTCACTGTCCAGGTAGGGTCAGTTGAGGTAATAAGTGACCCAAGAGCTTAAAGGGGCAAAGAGCTCTTGCATTCCTGTGACTAATAGGTAAGACCCAAGTTCAACTGGCCCAGCCTTACCAAGGATGTAAAATAGTTTATGTCTATCCCTTGGTTATACTCTGCCCTGGTATCCTAATAACTTCACAAAACCCCTTCACTACAGTATATCAGAGGGTACTCAGGAATTCACCCAAGCCTTGCTTGTGAGTTATCCATCAACTCAAACTTACCCATGCAAAAAGACAAGCAGAGGCTAGGCAATATTGGCACAAACAATTTTCCTGGGGCTATGAGTCCATCTAAATGGTTCCATAGCTTACAGGGAATATAGGTAGCATTGACAGCTCTCCTTAGGAGAGGGAATTCTGACAACCTATTGGCTTGGTAGACATCTGGAGATCCTTCCCCTCACAAGATAGTCTGGAAAGTGGGTAGAAGGAGAATCTCTCAGAATTATCAGGTGGCCATAGAAAATGCCATGGGGGTGGGGAAGGACAAGGAGAGGAGGGTGGTGTTTATCTGGGTTCTCAGAAATCGAAAAAGAAAGAAGAGGAAGGCTTACTCAAGGTTGTCCATAGCTTTCTCAGTTCCTTATCAAAGCCTCTGCCTATCCAGGCCACTTGCTTGTTACATCTTTTATATGTGTGTGTGTGTGTGTGTGTGTGTGTGTGTGTGTGTGTGTGTGTGTGTAAGTATATGTATATATAAATATATATACACATGTATATGTGTATAATGTATATATGTATATATGTACCTATGTGTGTATATGTGTATGTATAATCACATTTATTTTTATACAATTAATTTTCCAACTTTTAAACTTAAAAACCACTTAATATGTCTTTCTTTTACTCTAATTCCTTATTTTACATAATTTGGTATTAAGTTCACAACAATTTGATAGATATGCTCTAATTCTTCATTATTCAACCACTTTTATTATGTGGGATATTAATTATGTCTTTAAACCCATTCTTTCTTTTTTATTACATCTTTTCCTGTCTCTTGAGTCTCCCAGCCTAGTCAAGCTCACTTGAGGACTTCAAACACATTGACCCACTCTTAACTCAGGCCCCAGTTCTCCCCTTGAACACTGGGCCTTGTTTTCTGATGGCCTCTCACTCCAGGCAGGGCCTACCCATCATTTGGTCATCATTTCAGTTCCCTTTCTGGGTCCTATACATTCCTGGCTTCCCTTACAGTTAGTAGCAACTGGGCTTGTGATTCCATTGATACTAGGAACCTTCCTCATCAGTACCTTTACTGCCCCCTCTCGTCTTAGTGGATTACTTAGGACTCACTTGTCCCTGGTTACGCAGCCAGTATGTGTCACTGGCAGGACATGGAGTCAGGAAGACATGAGTTCCAATCCTACCTCACACACTTATTGGTTATGTGACTCTGGGCAAGTTACTTAACCTATTGTCAGCCTTACTTTCTTCATGTATAAAATGGAGATAATAATAGCAGCTAACTGCCCCTCTGTTGTGAGAAAAAAATATTTGTAAAGCACTTTACAAATCTTAAAGCACTAAGTAGATGTATTATTATTGATTATTAACAATTATTGTTATTATTTACATATGGGTCATATCCTCCAAAGAAACCCAACTATCCTCCCCCCAGTACTTATATATGCATATTTATATGCATATAAATGCACACACACGTATTTATATGCATATAAATGTACACACACATATTTATATGCATATAAATGCACACACACATATTTATATGCCTATAAATGCACACACACACCACACACACACACACACACAAACACATATCTTATTTGTACCTAGTTGTTTGCATGTTATCTCCCCCATCCAGGGGTGGGGAACCTGTGGGCCTCAAGGCCCCATGTGGCCTTCTAGGTCCTTAGGTGCAGTCTTTTGACTGACTCCAAGTTTTACAAAACAAATACTTTTATTAAATGTATTTGTTCAGTGAAGTTTAGATTCAGTCAAAGGGCAGCACTTGAGGACCTAGAGGGCCAAATGTAGCGTCAAGGCCCGCAGGTTTCTCACCACTGCTAGGCTATGAGCTCCTTAAGAGCAGGGACTTTTATTTTTAGCTTCCTTGGTATCCCCACAGCTTAGCACAGTACCTAACACATGATAGGAATTTAATAAATGTTTGTGAACTTGACTTGAAATTTCATCTTAAACCAAAGCCAGATAGCTCTGTCATTTAATTAAAAAAAAACAAAAACTTGGTAACCAGCTCAGTAATGCAGATTTCCCTCTAGAATGCCCCAATCTAGTACTTCTTGACTCCAGTCTGGCGAGGGCTCATTTTATGATACAATCATTCTAGCCTCGTATTTGGTTTGTAACCTCTCAGTGCAAAGGAAAATAAATACTCCCTCGTCAGCAACTCCAGGGCAGAAATGATGACAGGAAGCCACTTGGAATTTTTCTTTTTTATACCTTGTAACCAGCTTTGGATCCTTAAGGCAATGAATGAATGGCTTCTGAGTCCCTAATGCCCCATTATTTAAACCAAAACTACAAGGGAGAGACATCTTAAAGTTCTCATTTTAACCAGACATACCTCAGAGGCCAGGGCCCTCTCCTCCTTGTATCCAGAGGAAAAAAACAGGCTAATGGGAGCTGTGCCCAGCAATCCAGCAGTACCCTGGAAGGGAGAAGCCAAGTATATAAACCTAATGCTTGGGAGGTTACTTGGATTTCCTCTGCATCAATCTGTATAGCCCTCATTTTTGTTATTGTTGATCAGTCATTTTCAGTTGTGTCCTATTTTTCGTGATCTCATTTGGGATTTTCTTGGCAGAGATACTGGAGTGGTTTGCCATTTCCTTCTCCAGCTCATTTTACAGATGAGGAAACAGAGGCAAATAGAGTTAAGCGACTTGCTCTGGGTCACACAATCTTGACTGGATTTGAACTTGGGGAGATGAGTCTTCCTGACTCCATGCCTGGCATTTTATCTGCTGCACCACCTAACTGCCCCTGTAGCGCTCATAGTTTGCCCCATTTTCTCCAAGCTATTCGTATTCAAGCTCTTTCATTGTTCAAAATACAAATCTCAAGTTAGTCAGAAGAGAGGAAAATGCCCACATTGATTATAATGTCACAGCATCAATGTAATTATTACCAGAAAACAACATACAGAGAGTAGCAGGTCTATAAATACTTCTATACACCGCAGGATATGAAGACCCAAATAGTCCCATTATCCAGACTTAATGAGAGCTTGGCAGTCACATTGTATTTCTTAAGGCCTAACATCATTCGAGTGTCAATGAAATAGTCTCATGATTCTCATGTGTGGGAATGGGAGGAACACAGTTAGGAACAGAGGGAGGGAGAAGGAGAGAGACAATAATCCTGATTGGAATATGCAATTAAGCTTTAAAAAATGGTTCCTTGACTGCTTTCTACACCATGGGACTGTGAGTAGTATATTTGCTCTAGTCCTCAAGTGTATAATTTTCATGAGAACAACTAACCTCACTTCCTCACTACCTAAGAAGCATTTTGTGGTCAGCTATAGGGTTCAGACCTGTAACTAGTATAAGGTATAAAGAGATTTTTCCCCCAGGGCCTTGAAATTTCAAGAGCATTGCCAAGCATTGCACTACCAAAAGAGAGAAACAACCAAGTTTCTTGTGACTTTGTTCATAAGGATAGTTGATACAAGAAGGTATTTCTTCCCCTCACCCTCACCCCAGCTCCTTCGTGCCAATCTTCCCCCCCCCGCCCAATTTGCCAACTTTCCTAGCAGTGTCAATGTTTATTAAGTACATACTATGTGCTAGTCACTATGCTAAGCACTAGGGATACAAGAAATGAAAAAAAAAAATTAGACCCTGCTGTCCAAGAAATCACAGTCTAATGGAGAAGACAACATGCAAACAACTATGTAGAAAACAGCTATATCCAGAATAAATTGGAAATAATAACAGAGGGAAGGCACAAAAATTAATTGGGAGAGGCTTCTGGTAGAAGGTTGGATTTTAGCTGGCACTTGGAGCAAATCAGGGAACATTGAAATGAAGAGAAAGAAGAACATTCTAAGCATGGGAGACGGTGAGTGAAAATATCAGGAACTGAGAGATAGAAAAACTTAGAAAAAATGAGAATAGTAAGCAGAAGAAGGTGTTTACCAGCGTCAAAAGCTGCAGAAAATCAAGAAGGATGATGTTTGAGAAAAGGCACAGTGGTTTTTCCTCCACTCAATTCAACTCTCTTGGAGAGGCAAGACTGCTACTTATGTCTTCCATAGGGACTCCTGCCCCACCCTCATTTGTACATTCATTCAGTCATTCAAGGGAAAGTATTTTGACAGTCATAGATATTTATTACTACATGCCATACTATGTGCCAGTGCTGGGGGTATAAAAAGAGGGAAGAAGACAGTTCCTTCCCTCAAAGAACTCACAATCTAATGGACAACACACACACACACACCCCCCCACACACACACATACACACACATATAGATAGATAGCTACACATCTATAAACAACCTATATGCCAGATTAAAAGGAAATAATTAAACAAAGGAAGGCACTAGAATTAATTGGGGTTGGGAAAGGCTTCCTGTAGAAGACAAGACTTTTTATTTGGGCCTTAAAGGAAGCCAGGGAAGCCAGAAGGTAGAAATGAGGAGGAAGATATGTGGGATAGCCAGAGAAAATGTGGAGAGCAGAGAGATGGAGTGTCTTGTTCATATTAATAATGCAATTAATCAAGTTTTATATAGACTTGCATCTCATGGTACTTATCTAGTTAAGATAAATGAAATTTTTATGTGAAGTGAAACCACCTAATAAGCCTAGAAAGTTAGATTAGAGACCTTTGGGAAGATCTTTAGATGACAAACTGAGGCATATGCCTTTGATCCTAGAGGCAATCGCCAAAGAGCTTATTGAGCATGGGGGGAATATGACACAGTCAGACTTACACTTTAGGAAAATCACTTTGGCAACCTTGTGGAGGATGGAGGTGAAAGGCTTACAGCAAGGAGACCAATTAGGAGTCTACAGAAATAGCACAGGTGAGAGATGATGAGGACCTGAACTACTATGGTTGTAATGAATAGAAATAAGGGAACAGATGTGAGAGATGCTGTGGAGTGAGATTTAACAAGACTTGGGAACTGAATGGATGTAGGTAACAAAGGAGATGGAGCTCTAGTGAGTGACTCTGAGGTTATAAACCTATGTGACTGGAAGGGTGGTGGTGCCCTCAACAGAAATAAGAAAATTTGGAAGGAGAATAGGTTTAAGGAAATAAATGATGAGTTTTGTTTGGAACATAATGAATTTGAGATGCCTAGTAGACAGTGAGATCCATAAAGGCAGGAACCAAGTCTTATCTAAATATTGTATCTTTTTTGTCATCTAGCAAAATTCTCTGAAGTGAGTCAGTAACTTAATAAATGTCTTGAAGTCAACACATATTAAGTACCTATTATATTTTGGTTTCTGTGTCAGGCACTGATGGAGCTACAAAGATAAATAAGAATTGTCTCTGCCCTCAAGGAATTTATAATCTATGTTTATAGTTCTGACATATTTCAATATTTTCTCTCTATGGTTCTTGGGTCTATTTTACATTAGAAGTCAATATTTTAAAATTATTCAGACAAATAGAAAAGAATAAAAGTGAGGATAGTTCCCAGAGGCATATAACCACCAACTCCAAATATCTGTCTTTGGAATCTTTTTGTATACTTATATTTGAGCATGGGTGTCTCTGTTGTCCTGTCAATTTACTTCTCAGCGCAATCAAAAGCCTAGATTTTAGCAAAGCTAAAGTATCTCATGCTATTCATCTGGAGAAGGTGATGATAGTTTGATAGATTCAGATCTGGTGAGATGGCTGGAATCTGAGTAGTTGATTATTAATAGTTCAATGTCAGGAGGCAGGAGATCTCCAGTGGAGTACCCCAGGATCTCTGCTGTTTAACATTTTTATAATGTTTAACATTTTTATAAATGACTTATAAACGGCATGTTCATCAAATTTATTGATGGCAAATGGGAGAGATAGCTAACAATGCATGAGACAATAGAAACAAGATCCAAAAGATTTTGATAGGCTAGCATTGAGCTGAACCTGATGAAGTACAATAGGGATAAATGTGGTGTTATACTCAAATTCAAAAACTCAACTTCACAAATACAAGATGGGGAAAGTGCAGCTAGATAGCTATTGTTCAGAAAGAGATCTAGGGGTATTAGTGGACAAAAATTTAAAGAGTCGGTGATATATTGTAGCAGTCAAGCACAAAACCTAATTCAATCTTGGGCTGCGTTAAAAGAGCTATAGCTTCCAGGAATAGGGTGGTGATGGTCCCATTATACTCTGCCCTCCCCTTGGGTTCAGTTTAAGTAGATAATTGATAAAAATGGAAGTGTCCTGAGGAGGACAAGTCCATGTCATGAAGACAAATTGAAGGAACTGGGCATGTTCAAATAGGCACATTTAAAGAGAAGATTCAGGGGAGACATGTTACCTTTAAATATTTTAAAGGCTATTGTGTGGAGAAGGGACTCATCTTGTTCTGTTGCGCCCTAGAGGACAGAACCAGGAGCAATGAGTAGAGGTTGAAAAGCAGCAAATTTGGGCCTGATGTCAAGAAAAACTTTTTAACATTTAGAACTAGCCAAATGTGGAATGGCCTGCCCTAGAGGTTATGGGGTCCCCATCCCCCATCCTTAGAGGTCTTTCAAGCAGATTCTGGGTGACCCCTTGCTAAGTAATTTATAATGGGATTTCTATCAGGTATCTATTAGAGCAGATGGGCAGGGAGATCCCTCCTTCCAACTGTCAGATTCTGCGATTCCACTAAGAGAACACAGATGTAGAAGCATAGTTCTTGGTCACAAAGTCAGTCTTAGTGCCTAAGGAGTCTATAGGCCATCCTCAAAGTTTGAGGTCAAAGGTCTCAGAAACCTGCAAGTCATTCAAAGAAGCCAGGAAAACATTGTGGCAGTAGTTGCCCTAGCTAGAGCCTCTCAGGGGCAACTAGGTGGTCCAGTAGATATAGCACTGGTCTTGGAATCAGGATGACTCATCTTCCTGAGTTCAAATCTGGCCTAAGGAACTTACTAGTTGTGTGACCCTGGGCAATTCACTTAACTCTGTTTGCCTCAGTTTTCTCATCTGTGAAATGAGCTGGAGAAGAAAATGGCGAACCACTCCAGTATCTTTGCCAAGAAAACCCTAGATGGGATCACAAAGAGTCAGAGCCACTCAGGCTAACTTGGATCATACCCTTTTCAAATTAGAAGAAACCTTAAAGATCATCTAATGACTAGATGATCCAGGAGTGGGGAACCTATGGCCTCTAGGCCACACATGGCCTTCTACATCCTTGGGTTCAGTCTTTTGACTGGGTCAAGTTTCACAGAACAAATCCTTTTATTAAGGGGATTTGTTCTGTGAAGTTTGGATTCAGTCAAAGGGCTGCACTTGAGGACCTAGAAGGCCACATGTGGCCTTTAGGCCACAGGTTCCCCATCCCTATATACTCTCATTTTACAGAAGCCTAAAGAAGTGAAGAGACTTGCCCATGGTCACATAGGTAGTTAGTAGCAAGCTGGAATTTGAACCCTTCTGGTTTCACATTTAATACCTCCTTCCAGCCTTGCAACCCATTACATATTTGAAGGACTCCAACCAGTTGTTGATTGGGCAACCATATTATCAGAATCCTCTGGGAGGGTATGTTCTCCTGTTGGATAGGATTCTAACTCTTTTTCAGTGCTATAATTCTCTGAGAGTTGGATGAGAGCCCTTTTTATGGAGACCCTGGCCCTGTCTCTAAAAATTTTCCCTAGATTTGAATAAATACTCTGGTTTCAAAGGGTGTCTCCAATGGTCCTACTCTGTATGCCAAGAAAGAGCAAACTGAAGGAAAGCAAGATGTGTAATCACATGAGTGATTAAACAAAGGAAGTCACTGTCAGTAAACTTGAAAACAAAATATGCCATGCATAAATTCTGCTCCAGGGGTGAGTGAGCTGTATACAGCATCTAGGACTAGAAATTACATCATACAATTTCTAGCCCAAATAACTAAGAGGCTCAAGGAACCAGACATAACCACATGACCATTATGTCAAACAGTGAAACTCTAAAGTAAGTTGGTATTGACAGTTCAGTCCATTAGTAGCAAGAGATGAAGGTGCCAAGCCACAGTGTAGCCAGTTGCTACCAGCCCATCATCAACCAATCATAGTCAACTAACAGGGGCCCCTGAAGATTTACAGTACATGAGAATTGCCACTCTAATTAATAAGAACCTTGCCCTCCTCTCACTGAAGATATGACTATGAAATGGGTTTAGTTTACTACCTGAATAGAAGCGATTTGCAAATGGTGCTCCTCCTATATTCCTTCAATGTATTCCCTCCTCATCTCCACCTTTGATAATTCCTTTCTTCCTGCAAAGCTAGGATGCCTCACAGGTGGCATTTCCTCATCTTCCCCAGTTGCTGATGCCCTAACTACAAAATTGCTTTGCCTTTATTTTGTATAAATTTTGCATTTACTTATGTGTGCCAATGTTTCTTAATCCCAACAGAATGCAAGCTCCCTGAAGACAAGGACAGTTTGGTTTTTGTCTTTGTATCTCTAGCACCCAGAACTTAATAAATGCATGTTGAATGAATGAACAAATGAATGAATAAATGGTTATGCAGAATACTCTATTACAGGCTTGTTTTAGAATGGTTCTATAGTCTGAAGGATGCTATGTGTCTGAAGGCAGCGAGGTGGTCTCTAAGTGATCTCTCAAGGTCTCTTCTAGCCCTATAATTCTATATGCTGTATTCTGCATAATAGCTTGATCTCATCAGCCTCCATGGGTTTAATGATCAACCCTGTGAAAATTATTTACGATTCTACATATCTCTCTGCTGAGATCCAGTCTCTTATCACCAACATCTCTACCTTGATGTCTCACAGACATCTCAGACTCAGCAACTCTCAAACAGAACTTATCTTTGTCTCCTAAGCCCAATCCCTTCTCCTAACATCCCTCCTTCTGTTGGGGCTACCCCTATTCTTCTGGTTACTCCAGTTCGAAACCCTGTATAACTGATCAGTTGCCAAGTATTATCTATTCTGATTCCAAAACATTTCCCACTTCTGTCCCCTCCTCGCTATTCACAAAGGTACTAGGCTAGCTGGAACCATTATCACTTTTCATTACAGTAGCCACCTTCTAATGGATCTCCCTGCCTTGCATTTCTCCGCTCTCCAAGGTATCCTTCCCACAGCTGTCAAAAGAATTTTCCTAATGTATCAGTCTGACTGTGTCACAATGTTGCTCAGAAATCCTTGGTAGATTCTTTTTGCCTCTCAAATCAAATGCAAATTCCTCCACAGTCTGGCCCCAGCCTACCTCCCTAGACTTATTCACATTATTCGCCCTAACACACTCTATGGTCCAGCCAACTTGGCCAGTTTTCTCTTCCCTGTCCGTAACATTCCACATCCTTGTTTGTATATTCTGTGCCCCCCACACAGGCAACACGTTGCCTCCTCATCTTAGCTTCCTACAGTCCCTTGCCTTCTTCAAGAATTAGCTTAGGTGTCACCTCCGCCTACATTAGGCCATCCCTAATCCCTACCTAGGGGCAGCTAGGGGGCCCAGTGGATAGAGGGCTAGGCCTGAAGGCAAGGAAGATTCATCTTCCTGAGTTCAAATCTGACCTCACACACTTATTAGTTGGGTGATCTTGGGCAAGTCACTTCACCTGTTTGCCTCAGTTTCCTTATCTGTAAAATGAGCGGGAGAAGGAAATGGCAAACCTGCTCCAGTATCTTTGCCAAGAAAACCCCAAATGGGGTCACAAAGAGTCAGACACAACTGAAATGACTGAACAACAACAACCTCTACCCATTTATTGTCCTCCACCCCAAATACTTTTTATTTCTCTGTGTATAGGCAGCTAGATGATGCTATATATAGATTGCCAGACTTGGGTAGACCTTATTTAAAATCTTACCTTGATTACTTACTAGTTCTGTGACCCTGGACAAGTCATTTAACTTTTCTTTGCCTTAGTTTCTTCATCTGAAAATGAGGGTAATAATAGCACCTACCCCACAAGGTTGTTGGGAAGATCAAATGAGACAATATATATAAAGTGCTTTGTACATCTTAAAGCATTATAATAGATGCTTATTGTCATTTTATTATTAATTTGTTGTCATATCTATCTGGGAAAATATAAGCTCCTTGAGCTTACATAGAGGACATTTCATTTTTATTTTTATATCTCCAGCACAGAAAATTATGCCTAATAAATGCTTGTTTGAATGAACTGCACCTTGTCCACCTGGATTTTGGAGACTCCTGGCTCCATCCACCACACCCTAGACCAGAGGTGGGAAACCCACCTGGACTCTATGCCTCTTTAACCTCTGACTCAGCCTCACAGCATCCCAGAAGAAAAAGTGGATACCACCAATATCATAATGGGGACAGAAGCAGAGGGCCACAAAGGTCATTCAGACCCTGGATTGACCAACCAATGACTCAATTCTAACTTCTTGCCTCTTCCCGAACCCTGCCCCTACAATGGCTCTTCCTTCACTTCAACCATATCTCCTGGACCTTCGTACAAGGCTTGAGAAGAAGGCATCATTTTCCTCCTGAGACATTTGGAGGGGCTTCTTTTGGATGGGATAGCAGCTGCCAAAGGGGTGTCTGCCAAGATCTCTTCGTGCAGCTATTTCCATTCTATCTCCTCCCTTTGGATTCTTTTGCTTGTCCCAACCCTACCTGGCACTGACAGGCTCCAAGTGGTTTTGTTCCTCTCTGAGGCTGGAGGCGCTGCTCCCAGCATTAGCAGATGTTTGCAACATGGCAAGCTGCCTCTACTCTTGGATCTCTCTTTAGCATCTATGTCTGTCACTCTATGGTTTCTTGAAGAAATACCTACCTTCATTTCCCCTGGCATCTGCTCTTTACCCTGGGGCTTTTCATAGCTCAGTAGTTGATGGGAACCTCCACTCGCCACCTCACCCCCCATTCCCCTCTCCCCATGCCTCACCATCCTAGGGAGCAGAGTACTACAGTGCCTCCTGCAGTTTCCTTGAAGGAGTGGGAATTGATGTGCTCTTTCTCTCTCCTCTCTCCCTCCCTCAGACTAGAAGTGCAGCAACCATCCATGGTTGCTTCATCCCACTACTGATTGCGACAGGAACTTTAATCTACTTTGTTTCTGGGCTTATTCATCCTTCCTTGGGAACCCTTCCTTGTCCCTGACTTCATACTCTCACAGGACATAGTTTAGACCCCTGATAGCTTTAGGACACTGCAGCTCAGAACTTCTAACTAACCTCAAGCGATCTAGCCACCATCTCCCCAGTAGCTGGAATTACAGGCATGAACCATGATGCCTAGATGCCACTAGGCATCTAAATTCACATCTCTATGGGACCACAAATATAAGCATCAAACTAAACCTCCTTTTCAAGTATATATCCACACAGTCATATTCCTTTTATCACTACTTAAAAGGTCATAGTGTGATACAGTGGAAAAATCATTGCCTTTGGAATCAGAGGACATGGGTTCAAATCTACCTCTGACACAATCTATATGATTATGGGCAAGTCACTTGACTTTCCTGAACCCTAGTTTCTTCATCCTTATAATGAGAGGGTTGGTTTAGATGGTCTCTGAAGTCCCTTACAACTCCTGAATGAGGACCCTATACCAGTTTTTCCACTCAGTGGCCCCTTGATGGACAAAATAACCCTTAGAGAGGGCATATACCATAGGGAAGACAGTATAAAGCTAGCAAATGGAGCCTGTGCCCTCTTTGACCTTTTGCTAAGCTAGGGTGGGGTAGTAGAAAGAGTTCGGGACTTGGACTAAGAAGCCTTGGGTTCAAATGTTAGCTGTGTTGTATGAGTTTCTAGTTCATTGGATGTGATTTACTATAACCTGGCAAAAATAATACTTGGATTACCTACCTCACAGGGTTGTCATAAGATAAGTGTTTGGCAAAAGTTTTAAGTGCTTAGAGCACTCGATACATTGCAATTTGTGCTTAGCAGAGTATCACATCCAGGGCCTGTTCAGGACAAAATGGAAAACCAACCCAGAGCTATTTGAGCAAAATTTGGTTTCTATATTCCTCCCACTCCTCCCTTTCTCAGTGCCCTCATGTTGACCTTTATTTTCTTGAAATACTATAGACCTTTCACTCTTCTCTCACTATGTAAAACTTACCTGGCCCAGACCCCACCTCTTCTGGGCATCAGTCATTCAGTTAGCTGGCATTTATCAGTCACCATTTCTGAACTAGGCATTGTGCAAAGCACTGGGAATACAAAAAAAAAGAAGAAGAAGAAAGAAAGGCAGGGAGGAAGAAACAATCCTCGCTCTCAAGGGGTTCATTGTCTAACAGGGAGACCACAGGCAAACAACTATGAACAAGCAAGATATAGACAGGATGAGTGGGGACTAGTCTTAGAGGGAAGGCACAATCTTCATGCCTAAATCTAGTACCTTTTAATCTTAAAAAGAAAATGGGGGGTGAGGGGGAGAGAAGGGGGCATCTAGGTGGCACAATGGATAGAGCTCCAGCCTTGGAGTCAGGAGGACCTGAGTTCAAATCTGGCCTCAGACACTTAACACTTACTAGCTGTGTGACCCTGGGCAAATCGCTTATCCCTGATTGCCTCACCAAAACAAACAAAAAACAAAAACAAAAAACAAACTGGAAAAGTCTTCCTGCAAGTGAGACTTTAGCTGATGCCTTAAAGGAAACCATGAAGTAGAGATGAAAATGGAGAGAATTCCAGGCCTGGGAAACAGCCAGTGAAAACACTTGGAGTCAGGAGATAGAAGGTCATATGTGAGGAACAGAAAGAGGCTCTCCCATTATAGGAAGGGACCAAGTAACCAAGGGCTTTAAAGCCAGAGGATTGGAGACAATAGGGAGCCACTGGAGTTTAACTAGTAAAGATGGTCAGATCTGTGCTTTAGGAAGTTCAATTTGATAACCAATTGGAGGGTAGATTGGAGTGAAGAAAGGTTGCAAGTAGGAAGACCAACCTTCAGATTATTGCAGTAGTCCAGGTGAAAGGTGATGAGGGCTCATACAGGAGCAGTATTGTTGTTGTTTGTCCTTCCTTTTCGAAGAGGACCATGACATCAGGAAGTTGATGCCATGCCTTGCAAGTGAATTGGATGTAAATGAGGGAGGGCTGTGCAAAGTCACCAGCCTCACTTTCTCCTCCAGAGCCATCTGGGTCCAGTGGCAAGATACAGATTAGGATGACTGGAGAGGGACTCAACCAGATCAGTGGCAGTGTCAGAGTAGAGAAGGGGAGTGTATACTACAAGACATATTACAAGGTAGAAATGATGGGCTTGACAACTGATTTGATAAAGGGGTAGGGGGGATGAGAGAGTAGTTGAGGCTGACACCTAGGTGGGAAGTCTAAATGACTGAAGGGACTCGAGAGTAATAGGGAAAGTAAGAAGATTGGAGGGTTTGAGAGGAAAGATATGTGAGTTCAGTCTTGGACATGTTGAGTTTAATATGGTTATGAAACATCTAATTCAGGTTGTCTAACAGGTAGTTAGAGATGCAAAACTAGAGATCAACAGAAAGATTTCCAGCTGGACAAACGGAACTGAGAGTCTTCTACATAGAGATGATAATTAAAACCCTCAGGAGCTAATGAGATCACCAATGAGACAGTATAGAGGGAGAAGAGAAGAGGGCCCAGGACAGACCACCCATGCTTAGCAAGTATGACCTGAGTAGAGATCCAGTGAAAGGAGACATAGAAGTAGTAGTCAGATGGGTAGGAGAAGAACCTTGAGAGAGGAGTATCAGGAAAACCTAGAGAAAAGAGAGAATTAAGAAGAGAATGATCATACTGCAATGGAAAGGGTCCTAGATTGGGAAATAGATGACTTGGGTTTTAGGCCTGATCCTGCCACTAGTAGCCACGTGACCTTAGGCAAGTCATTTCACCGGCTGATTCATTTCTTTTGTTTGTAAAATGAAGGAAGTGGATTACAAGACCTCGTAAGGTCATTTTCAACTCTGACATTCTATGACTCTTTTCACCCAATGGGCACAGATATCCTAATAATTGATACATCCCAGCAAACTTGTCAAAAGTCACATATTAGACTACATTGTATATTTCAGCCTTAAGGCTAAAATTGAACATGAAGTGAGGAGGATTATGACTCATTGAGATATTTTCATCTCCTTGACCTCATTACAAAATATTTCTCACCACCTTCATCCTCCCTCCACCAATTCCTTTCAGCAGGGAATGAGCACTAATTGGTAGTTGGTTGGAGTTTAGTGACTGACATTGTGTTGTATGATTGAAGTTCTGTAGGATTTTGCATTTCACCCAATACTATATAGCTACCCATTCCATCATGCAGTTACAGCATTCCATGGTGGTTCTGCCATGTCTGGATGAACTTTTCCCTTGCTTCAGGCTCTAAGAATCCTTGGCTTCACTCAAAGCATAGCTCATACACAATCTCCTCCATCAGACCTTTCCTGATCAGCCTAGTTACTACCACAGCTTCCCTCTAAAAACTGCTTGTACATAATTTGCATTTACTTGTATGGACATATTGTATTCTCACCCCTCATCCCACCTCCACTAGGAATGTAAGTTCCTTGACGGTAGGGACTATTTTTCCTTTTGTCTTCCTATCCCAAGCACCTAACACAAAGCCCAATATCCAGTAAGTAGGTGCTTAATATATGATTGTTGGATTGAATTTAAGTATGTCATAAAATAGCATAATTTCTCATCTCCATGTCAAAACAGCTTTTTTTTCTTTTTGTCATTAGAACACTGACAAAGGTGTTTTTAGGGAAAACGGGCTATATGACTCATAGCACTAGTCTAAGTTAAGTGACAATAGCCATTAATGAGTTAATCAGATAATCAGATCTCTATGAATGTGATTATAAGCTAATGTGTTACCTCGGCCAAATAATATATGTGAGTGTCCAAGAACAGGCAGGAGACAGCCATCTGGGGAGTTGTGTGTAATACAGTACAAAGGTTTACCTAAACGGGAGGCAAAGATGTGGGGGTGGGGGTAGGGGACAGAGAAGGGGAGGGTGAAGATAGATGATTGGTAAAAGATGCAGGCAGGAACTTGATGGGGGAGAAGGAGGTCTGCCACTCCTCTCCTCAGGCACTAACTTCCTACTCCCATTCCTACACCAATAAATCCTTTTAATTGTACCTCCCCTTTCTCTTTCACTTCCTCTGGCCTTAATAAACCCTCCTCTTTGTAGCCATATTATGCATAGCCCCCAGCCTGCCATCTACTGCCTTTTTCCTCCAGCACTGACATATTACCTGACAGAAGTAACTCATTAGCTATGGGAGGTGAGCATTTCCCTCTGCTAGAACTCGAAGAATAGGGCAATACCTTGTGATGAAGGGTAGCTTAAGATTTAGCTTGACATGCCTACTACACATGGAGACACTTTCAGAAACAAAAATCCAGGCTCATAGGCATTTGTAGCTGGGAGCAGGAAAGGGAAGAGTGAGAGGAAGCAAAGAAGGGTCCTTTTTACAACAATAGCTAGCATTTAAATAGCACATTAAAGTTTGCAAAGCACTTTACAAATATTATCTCTTTTTATCCTCACTACAATGTGGGAAGTAAGTGTTGTTTTTATCCCCATTTTGCAGATGGGGAAACTAAGACAGTCAGAGGTTAAGTGACTTGCCCAGCTTCACACAGCTAATTTAGATTTGAACTCAGATTTTTTCGATTTCAGGTCTAGTCCTCTATTCAATTTGCCACCTAGTTGCCCCTGATTGTAGACTTCAAGATGGAAGGGACTTTAGAGGTCATCCAGTTCAATCAATCTCATATTTTACAAAAGAGGAAACTGAGGCACACAGAGGTTGAATGACTTGCTCATGGTCACACAGCTAGGAAGTGTGTGAGGCTAGATTTGCACTCAGGTCTTCCTGACTCCAGGGTGTTTCATCTATCCCCTGTCATTCAAAAGTGGAATGAGCTGCCTCATCAGAGAATGAGTTAGACATCGTCTAACACCGTCACTACAGGTGTCTAAGCAGAGGCATGACCATTTTTATGAATTCAGGCATACGCTATCTAACATTGTTAATTAATTCCATAAAAACATCTTAGGGGCATGAGAGAAGTAGCTATACCAGGGGACGATTTGGATTCAAATCCTGCCTCAGCTCCTTCTAACAGTGTGAGCCTGTCCAAATCATTTAATCTTTTTCAGACTCTGTTTCCTCACCTGTAAAATAAGGATTATATTGCCAACCTGATGGGATTGTTGAAAGGCTCAGATGAGCTGATATATATATATATATATATATATGTATTCTGCAAATCTAAAATGTTAGCCACAGTAACATTGTCAGACAGCTCCACAATGTCATGAATGGATGATTGACTGAATGATTAACGTCAGAACTGGGTTTCATGAGGGTGAGAGTGTAGAGTGTGGATTTTACCATAACGCATTATGATGATGTTATTGCAAAACATCTTTGGCTGGAACAGTATGATGTAGGGCAGAAGTGTCAGACACCCCACACATGTCTGACCCAAAATACTCCCAAGTGAGGCTAGAACCAGGATTAAAATGTCATTGGAAAATATTGAACAAGATAAATAAAAATACAGTAGAACATAGATATTGTTAATACCTCATTTCTATTTGAGTTTGATATGACTGATATAGGGTATCACTTAAGTGTTAGCTTAACTGGCCTCTGGGATGTTCCACTAAGGAGACACTCGCTCCATCTCTCTG
The DNA here is from genome assembly GCF_900497805.2 of Vombatus ursinus. NCBI lineage: Eukaryota > Metazoa > Chordata > Mammalia > Diprotodontia > Vombatidae > Vombatus > Vombatus ursinus. The sequence continues at coordinate 64,946,755 of NW_020948983.1, read as the reverse complement.
TTCCCAGCATTCTCTCTGACTGTCCCCCCCATGCCTGGAACTCTCCATCGTTGGATCAGACTAGTGACCTCCCTTTAAGCCCCAACTAAAATCCCACCTTCTACAGGAAGCCTTCCCTAACCCCTCTTAATTCTAGTGCCTTTCCTGTTTGAAATATTTCCTATTTATACTGAATCTAGCTTGCTTTGTATGTATTTATTTGTTCTTTCCCCTATTAGACTTCAAACTCCCTAAAAGCTGCTGTTGTTCAGTTGTTTCAGTCCTGTCCAACTTTCTGTGATCCCATCCGGGGTTTTCTTGGTTTACTAGACTGGTTTGCTATTTCCTTGTCCAGCTCATTTTACAGATGAGGAGTCAAGAAGACCTGAGTTCAAATCCAGTCTCAGATGCTTAATAGCTGTGGAACCTTGAGCAAGTCACAACCCTGTTTGCCTCAGTGCCCTCACCTGTAAAATGAGCTGGAGAAAGAAATGGCAAACCACTCCAGTATCTTTGTCAAAAAACTCCAAATGGGGTCACAAAGAGAGGCACATGACTGAAACAACTGAACAACATTACTTTTCAGCTAGAGAATCTGATCTTTCCCTCCATAGATCTGAGCTTAACCAGATCCCAGGACATCAGCCACATGACTGGGAAAACAAGCCTCCATTGTGTTTGCCTCAGCCATCATGGTATCTCTCTAAACAGAATACCAGCCATCTCCCTGACTTCCTGATCGACCGACTAGATATTGTTTACTGTTCCAGGGATTTAACTTCACCTTTGAGAATAAAAAAAGATTTCAACCACAGATCTGGCAGCTAATTGCCACAGAAACCATTGCTATGTACACAGTCAGAACACTTCTACCAGGAATACTGTCAGACATATAGTTCTCAAAAGTTCATTCTGAAACACGCACCCCTCCTCTCTTTTGAAAAGTGGTGGCCTAGGGATGTGTAATGTGGCATTTGCTGCTGATGCAGTCATCGTGTCTTTTGATCTTGATAAAACATTTTTCTTTGTTGCGAGGGAAGATGCAATGGGGGTCATGGTGTGGGCAGGAGTGGGGGCCAGAGGTTAAGGGGAAATAACTGTGGTATAAAAAATGGCACCAATAAAACTCAAAAATGATTTCTTTCATAGCACTTAGCTAGAATTCACCACAGGCTCAAGACTAGGGGGAATTTCATCAAGTACTGTAGCTAGGTCTTCTTTTTAGTACTGGCAAGAGTGACACTTTTCTTGGAGAATACAGTGGAAGTGGGGCAACTAGGTGGCACAGTGGATAGAGCACTGGCCCTGGAGTCAGGAGGACCTGAGTTCAAATCCAACCTCAGACACTAGACACTTACTAGCTGTGTGATCCTTGGCGAGTCACTTAACCACATTGCCTAGCCCAAAAACTTAAAAAAAAAAAAAGAGAATGAGAACATAGTGGAAGTAGCTAGGTCACACAGTAGATAGAGTCCTGGACTCAGAAGGATCTGAATTTGAGCCCTGCCTCAGACATTTACTAGTTCTATGACTTTGAGTAAGTCACTTAACTATTGCCTACTTCAGTTTCCCTATATATAAAACGGGGATAATAATAGCACTTGGGCAGCTAAGTGGCACCATGTGTAGAGTATTGGGCCTAGAGTAAGGAAGCCTTGTCTTTCTCAGTTCAAATCTGGCCTCAGAAATTTACTGACTGTGTGACCCTGGCCAAATCATTTCATCCTGCTTGCCTCAGTTGCCTCATCAGTAAAATGAGCTGGAGAAGGAAATGGCAAACCACTCCAGTATCTTTATCAAGAAAATTCCAAATGGACCTCAGTTTCCTTATCTGTAAATTGAACTGGAGAAGGAAATGGCAAACCACTCCAGTATCTTTGCCAAGAAAATCCCAAATAGGGTCACAAGGCATCACACAGGACCGAAAATGACTGAACAGCAACAATATAGCTCCTACTTCCCCAGATTCCTGAGCAAATGAGATTAAGATAATGGGACTACACAGCAAATCTGAAGGTGCTATATAAATATTAACTAGTATTACTATCACTGCCATCTCCTATCACCTCATGGAATCCCTAGCTTGAAATTGCAAAGAGAAGAGAAAAGCAATTTTGTCCGCTTATCAGATACCCCTAAAACTACAACAAAGGAGCTGATGGGGCTCTCTCTTAAGTTCCCCTGCCCCTAACTAAAGAGTGTTAAAGTGGCTGTTAAGTACAATGACTCACTGCATTTTACCCTGGCCTTTCACTAAAACCACCCTTGAAGTCCATGCTATTCATTTTCAAACATAGTAATTAATGGTAAATAGTTAATTTTGTAAACAACCCACATTGTGGTGTGTCCTAAAAAATCATCACCTGAAAATCAATAGTGACTCTAGCCCAAATCTATTCATTGCTGGTAGAAGAACACCAAAAGTAACTGCTTTCAGAAAGAGCCAAGCAGCTTAAGTCATACTTAAGGGGATTATGCTGATTCTTTTCTCCTTTAACCCCAGTTTCATGCATGACTTGCTTCCCCTTTTTTTCCTCACACCATGTGAGAGGATTACCATCACCATGTGAGAGATTGCCGCTAGACTATTCTCTACTAAATTCCTTCTGACCTCTTCTTTTACAACAGTTTTTCCCCCATTGCCTTCTGTGTTCTAAATTTCTATTACTATCACTTCACATACCCTTTCTCCTTCTGTCCCGAGCTTCTAGCATTTTTCTTCTCTCTTTCACATACCAAATACCACATACCTTCATATGAAATTTACCAGACACCATGTTGAAGTGGACATCACTTATAAGCAGTTTTTATAATCACCTAGAGCGCTGATACAGACAGCCATTAATTAAAGGGCACAGATTGTTTAAAAAGAGAACAGGAGAGGCAACCCTGGTCCCTGTTCAGAAGTCAGTATATTCTGGACCTCTGGGGAACAAGTCACAAAATCTGTTCGAGCCCACTGGTGAGTATCCACATAAAAACCGACATAGGAAGGTACATTTCTCTCAAGATCATAGACTCTCAAACCTGGAAGGAACACAGAGGCCAGCTAGCAAAACCCATTCCTTTTACAATATCCCCTAGTGGTCACCTATGCTTCTCTTGAAAACCTAGAATACCCATGCCACTTTTGAACAGCTCCAGTTTTTAGGAATAGTCCCCTTCTATCCAGCCAACATCTTCTATCCTTGTAATTCTATCTATCATTCCTAATTCTGCCTTTTGGGATCAAGCAGAATAAGTCTACCCCCTCTCCTGTATGTTATTGTTGTTGCAGTTTGGTTGTGTCCAAATCTCCGTGACCTCATTTGGGGTTTTCTTGGCAATGATACTGGAGTAGTTTGCCATTTCCTTCTCCAGCTCATTTTGCAGATGAAGGAACTGAGGCAAACAGGGTGAAGGGACTTGCCCAGGGTCACACAGCTAGTGTCTGAGGCCAGATTTGAATTCAGGAAGAGTCTTCCTGACTGTAGGCCTGACACTCTATCCACTACACATGATACTCCTTCAAAGATTTGAAGACAGTTATTAGTCTTCTCTTCTGCAGGTTAAAAATTCCTAATTAACACTAATCCTTATATAGATGGTCTCCAATCTCTACACCTTGGTTTGCAGTTGTCCTTCCTAAAATGTGATACTCAGAACTGAATGTAGAACTATTAATCAGAACAAGTGAAAGACAATGAAACCCCAACCTCCCTCCTAATCAAAACTATTTTTATGTTAATATAATCAGCTTTTACCAGCTTTTTATTGATTGCATCACATTATTGACCAAATTGAGTTTGTAGCTCAATAAAACCCTGTAATCTTTTCACATAAATTGTTCTTTTCCATCTTGGGTAATTGATTTTTAGAACCTATATGTAGGACTTTACATTTACTAACCTTCATCTTATAAGATTCGGCCCATTGTTCTAGCCTAGATTTTTTTTTTCCCTGATGACCTATGGTCACAATTTTAAATTTAGTGCTGGCACAGCTCTTTATAAACATAACTTAACTATCCCTCCTTCACTATGCATCAGATCTCAGGTGTTCTGACAGCTGTTCAAAGTTAATTCCCAGCCACCAATGACACAAATCCACAATTTCTTTTTTCAGATCTGAGCATTATAACAAAACCTTTAGCTTGTCAATTCCTCAACATTCCCAACAAACTTAGCTACTACCTGGATGCAAAGGTCCATATTATTTGTATGGATTAAATACTAGGTAGTATTCCTTATTCTTGATCTATACAAACTGTATTTCCAAAACACCAGAGAGAAAGAGCAGTATTATATTTTGCATGATATAGTACAAAAAGAGCTAGCCTTCAAGCCAGAAAGACCTGGAGTCAAGTTCTATGTCTTCAGCATACTAGCTGCATGACTCTGGGCAAATCATTTAACTTCTCCATGTTATAGGCAGCTCACTCTGACTATACATTGCAGAGAAGAAACTGATATGCATTAGTACAGCAAATTCTTCCCCGAGACCCCTCTATACTAGTGAAATCACAAGGTCCAATGCCTCCCCATTATCCACCTATGAAATGAACTAACACCTTCTCTCTGGTCATCATCTCCAATTTATCCCATGTATAGCTTGTTTGTTGGGTGCTAGTTGGCTCCTCCATTACACTTTCTTTGACACTAGTGACTATTTTTGCCTTTCTTTATACCCAGTTTTTAGCACAGCATCTGGCATATAGTAGACACTTAATAAATGCTTGATAACTTGGAGTGATTGGTTGATTTATTGGTTGACTGACAGAATAATGCTATCTTTTCTAGCTTAGCCTGAATAGCCAGACTACTGGCTTATCTCATCAAGGTTTTGGCCTCCCAGCCAGCAATCTGTGGCATTGTGGAAATCACTCTGTTAGTCAGACAGTACATATCTATTAATTCTCTATGATAATAAATAACCAATATTTATAAAAACTTTAAAGCTTATAAAGTCCCTTACATACCTTATCTTATTTGAGCCTCACAACAACCCCATGAGGGAAGTATTACAATTATATTATGCCCATTTTACAGATAAGGAAACTGCGATTTGGGGAATGATATTACTTTAAAAATGAGAATACTCAGCAATGTATTGTACTGGATGAGCACATTGAGAATTTAAAGAATGAGATACAGTATCTAAAGCCTGAAAACATTCCTAAAAGCAGAGTGATTCTCATAACATCAACTCCTTGTCATGAATTGGTTTGGGATAAGGAATGTTTTGCCCAAGATAAAAATGAATAAGTAAAAATCATACCTTTAATTTGGGCTAAAACCTATGAGAAAGTTTCAAAGTTGCTGGCCTTTTCAGCCAGAATATTTGTATATATTGTCCAACCTTCAAATTGTACCATAAGTATATTGAAAGTTTGATATGTGATTTGCCTGTGGTCACACAGATTGTAAGTGTCAAATTTGGAGTGTGAACATAGGTCTTCCTGATTCCTAGTCCAAGACTCTCTCCAAAGAACCATACTACATCTCCTAAGATATAAGACTAAGAATGAAATTCAAAAGGGAATAAGCCTAGAAAAAATAAAGCCTGCCCAATGAATGTATTACATTTGCCTATTCTATTTCCACTTTAGCCTGAGTGGTATTGAATTCTCTGAACCTACTCTGTGTTACTGCTGTCCTTCACCTTCTATTTCTGCTCAGGTGCAAATTGGATCAAATGGCTTCTGGGTTCCTTTCAATGTGCAGATTCTGTGAGCCATCAGCCGCACTGTTCTACACAAATCCCTCCAAACCAAAGACAATTAAGACAGAACCCTTGAATGGTTTTACATCTCCTATCAATCAGGATCAAAAAAAACAAAACAAAACAAAACAAACCTTATCGTATTTAATACTGGGTGTCCCAAAAGTCTTAGTGCAGTTATAAGCTATTAACACTATTTAATTTATTAAAGCTTAAAACTGCACTAAGACTTTTGGGGCAACCAGTATTAGATATCATCATAACTTGAGCACATATCCATTGAACGCCAGAGTCTATTACAAAGTAGACTGTTAATAAATGCTTGTTAAATGTTAAAAACCCCAACTTCTGGAAGAAACTGTTACAATCCCCTTTGATGCTAGTACCTTCCCTTTGTTGATTAACTCCACTTTATCCCGCCTATAGCTTGTTGGTTAATTACTAGTTGGCTCCCATATTAGACTTTGAGCTCTGAGACTAGTAACTGCTTTTGCCTCTCTTTGTATCCTTAGTTATTAGCACAGCATGTGGCATGATTGGTTGGTTGATTGGTTAGTTGACTGATTGACAGAATAATGCAATCTTTTATAGCTTAGCCTGAATAGCCAAACTCCTGGCTTATCTCATCAAGGTTTTGGCCTCCTAGCCAGTAATTTGTGGCATTGTGGACATCAGACTGTTACTCAGGCACTATATCTACTGTCCTTCATCCTAGTGCTTCTTGTACATCTGCCACATCCCATAAAAATGGCTAAATTTACCAGTAATAAAGTCTTTTTCTACAGCTGATATTACCAAACATATTAATTCTACAAGAAAAGAATATTTCCAATTAGGATTAATATAGACCAATTTCTATCCAATTTTCCTTCCATAAAGCTTCAATCAATTTCATGTTTTAAAAATTATACTTGTAAAGAATTCAAATTGATCAGATTCAAAATGCAAAATTCAATCATGCAAAAGAAAACAGCTTACAAATCATGATGGATCATAGATCTCTTGAAGAATAAATCATGATGACATTTGCCAAACAATCTCCTAATTCAGATACACAATCCAGCCATCTCATGGACACATATCTATATTTCCTCCTAATAAATACAACATGCAAACAAATATAGCCACAATGCTGAATTTTACCAAAATGCATATTGACTTATCCTAATTATTATATGGCATGGCTAACTTTCTATATGGCTTCTAAGTTTCAAGAATGGTTTTTACATGCTGCAGGCTAGACTTGGCCTGGGAGCCATAGTTTGCCAACCCCCAGGCTATTGGATAAAGTGTGAGACTTGGAATCAGGGAAATATGGAAAGAAATCCCAAATCAGACACTAGCTATGTGACCCTAGGCCAATCACTTACCCTGTCTCACCTTTAGTTTTCTCATCTGTAAGATGGGGGTAATAATAATAATTATATACATACATGTATTGTGTGAGTGTGTATGTTTGTATGTATGTATGTACATATATGTATATATATGCATATATATATGTACACACACATACCACTGGTGTGTGAGTAGGTGCGGGTGTATATACTGAGGCCAGATTTGAACTCAGGAAGATGACTTCCTGACTCCAGGTATAGGTATGTGTGTGTATTAAATTATGTCAATTATAAAATAATTAATATTATTATATATCACTTGTTTTCAAGACCTTTGTGAGGATAGAATGAGACATGTATGTAAAACACTTTGCAAAGCTTAAAGCATTATATAAATATAAGTTATGATAACAATAACAATGGATCCAATAGGGCACATAGTTTGGCAAGATATAAAGATGGCAGACCAGCTTGCATTGCCACTAAGAATGAAATTCAAAAGGGAATAAGCCTAGAAAAAATAACGCCTGCCCAATGAATGTATTACATTTGCCTATTCTATTCCCACTTTAGCCTGAGTGGTATTGAATTCTCTGAACCTACTCTGTGTTACTGCTGTCCTTCACCTCTTATTTCTGCTCAGGTGCAAATTGGATCAAATGGCTTCTGGGTTCCTTTCAATGTGCAGAATCTGTGAGCCATCAGCCGCACTGTTCTACACAAATCCCTCCAAACCAAAGACAATTAAGACAGAACCCTTGAATGGTTTTAAGAGGAATTTAGTCCCTGGTTTACTGGTATCATGTCACAGAATCAAGACAATTCCCCAGACCAAATTAATCTCATATACCAATCGCTACACATTTAAACATCAATCACACATCCAAGAAATAATGTGCATCCCTTTATACTGCATGGTATTTGCTTCTTTGGTTTCACTGTAGTGAAGTGTGTAACTGATTTATTGTCCTTATGAAAGAGATTACAAATAGAAATTGACTCTAAGGTTAGATTAATTTAGCTATTCACTTTATCAAGGTACTGCACACCCAATTTTTTTAAGTGTCCTTGGGTAGTGCAATTTAAATGGAATGCCTGTATGTTATTGAAGACAAAAATTCCACAAATAAATTCATCTCAGACTTTTCAGAAAATACCACCATCACCAAACATTCTCTCAGGGCTAATTGAATTTTAAACAAGAAAGAAAATTCCCCCTTTGCACATTCCTGAAGAAAGAGTCACACACATTCACACACATACACACACACACACACACACACACACACACCTGGAAGACTAGAATTGAATTAATGAAAGATGTGTTATAACTAAGTATATCAAAAATGAATTCACTAATTCATAATTACCCAGGGTCCCACTCACATTAGAGAAACAAACAGACATAAGGTCAAATCCTTCCTTCTACTTTAAGAAGGAAGTAATCATGATTAGCCCCTACTAAGCTCTTTTTTTTTTTTTTTAAGGGCATTTGGTGGCACAGTAGATAGAGCACTGGGCCTGGAGTCAGGAAGACTCATCTTCATGAGTTCAAAACCAGCCTCAGATACTTACTAGCTGTGTGACCCTGGGCAAGTCACTTAACCCTGTTTGTCTCAATTCCTCTTCTCAGTAAAATAAACTGGAGAAGGAAATGACAAGCCACTCCAGTGTCCTTGCCAAGAAAAACCCCAAATGGAGTCACAAAGAGTTGGACATGACTGAAAAACAACTCAACAACAAAAAAGAACTAATTTTTTATGCACCCTACTTCCTTTCTTTGTGTGATTTTAGGCAAGACATTTAAACTCTCTGAACCTTAGTTTCCTTTTCTATATAAACGAGATCCAGATGGCTTTTGATCTAGATCTATGATCCTAAATCCCCAAACCTCCTAAATCACCTACTTTAAACCAATCCTTTTCTTCCTTCCCCAATAATTCAGTTCTATTCAACATGCCTTTATTAAGCATCCACTGTATGCAGAACATTGTAGTAGACGCTGGGGGAAATACTAAACTTGGCTATCACAGAGCCCCCTGACTCATGGATCTCTTGGTCTAATAAAAGAGATCAATGGGTGACTAAAGGCAGCTAGGTGGCACAGTGGATAGAGTGCCTGGCCTGGAGTCAGGCAGACTCATCTTTCTGAGTTCAAATCTGGCCTCAGACACTTACTAGCTATGTAACCCTGGGAAAGTCACTTAACCCTGTTTGCCTCAGTTTTCTCATCTGTAAAATGAGCGGGAGAAGGAAATGGCAAACCCACTCCAGTATCTTTGCCAAGAAAACACCAAATAGGGTCACAAAGAGTCAGACACAACTGAACAACAACAACAAAAATGGTTAACTATAATACACAGCAATATACGGTGAGTGAATTCTAAACGCATGAAACAACCTCCTTTTAATTATTTAGAAAAGTTTTCTGCTCGAGGAATGTGCAAAACCAACTACTCAGTAATTTCTTCACTCTAGTGTAAAAATTGCCTTCACACTCTATTATAGCTTATTCTGATCACTTTGTATGATATTCTCTTAGCTCTGGTTAATTTTCATTTCATTCCCATCAGGGCAAAGGAGGAAAGAGGAGGCATCTAGATGTTTCAACTCAATCAGACCTTAGACCCTGGCAGCCTTAAGCATTTCCTCCCCAACACAGAGTCTACTCTCTAAAATGATGGTGCTAGTCTCCACCAAACCTTCTTACTGGCAGGATTTTGATAAGTAACAATTTGTTTTCAGTTTCATTTCCTGTTATGTTCTACCTTCTGTGGGCAGAAAGAGTGACTAATGGGAGGTGCCGTGATGGGGAAAAAAAAAAACAACTCATGGGACATACAGACAGAAAGGCAATGTGTTATAGTGGGATAAGAGCTAGTTCTGGTCAGAGGACCTGGGTTCAAATTCCACCTTTAATGCTTATAACCTTTGTGGCCATGGGCAAGTCACCCAACCTCACTGGACCTTAGTGTACTCATCTGTAAAAAAAAGAAAAAAAGAGGTGGTTGGAGTAGATGATGTCTGGGGTCCATTTGAGCTCCAGATTTATGTACCTATGACTTGAGTTCATATCCTGGCTCCCCCATTTACTAACTGTGAGATATTGGAGAAATCACTGGATCTCAGTTTCCCTATCTTTAAGATTGGGGGATTATTGAGTTAAATGACCTCTGGTTTTAATCCCTACAAATTATTAAAGGAACCTAGATAATCAGTTTCAGGATGATTGAGAGCTGGCTGAACAGGGACATTGCATACGGAGCTATGGACATACCTGCATCCTTGCCAAAACTCTTATTTTCTTTTGGTAACTTAGCCCTCCCTCTGCAGGATATCACAGAATGGTCCAGATAGGCCCTACAGGATGAAAGGACATCATTGTCTATAGAACAGCCTGCTTCAGCAGCTTCCCAAACAGAGACCTAGTGGGGACTTTTTTCCCCCCTAAAAATTGTTAGACATTTGGGCAGCACAAAAAAATGCATCCACAGCATGGGAGCACCCACAGAAAATACAAAGGATACTACTGAAGACAGAACAAAACAAAAACAGCCCTTTGTATAAGCATCTCTTGGCCTTTCCACAGCCAGCCCACTCCTCCAGTCCAAGTCTGCCATGAATTTCATATATGCCACTCAAATTTGCTGGGCTGTCACTGAGGGCTTTGGTCAGTCAGTCTTTTACTACTACCCAAGAAGCAGCTCTTGGGTTATCAATGTTCTTCCCCATCCATGTCCATTCGTCTCCATACATCCCACTGATATATTCACTCACACCCGAGGCTTCGGTCTTCTGATTTACAAATAGCAAACTGGGCCAATAAAAGTCTCCTACTTTTAATTCATCAACCCAACTGCCCAAATGGTGAAAGAAATATGCTAAGAAGAGCACTAATAAAGAGCTATATGCCCCCAGTTTGATTTAGACAATCCTATTTGGTTTTTTTCTACTCTTATGTTGAATGGGCAGGTCATCTGAAAAGGCTCTGGTTAGTGGCAAGAGGGAAACCACATGTTAGCTTCTACAGACAAACTGTGAAGTGTGTTCATGCACTTTGTAAATGACGCTACAATCCTTTACAATTTACAAAGGGCTTTCTTCACATTTATTCTACAAGGTAAATTGTAGAAGTATTATTATTCTCATTTTAAAGATGAGAAACCTGAGATTTGGAAAAGCCATAGAACTAGAAAGGATTCCAGGAATCATCTAGCCCACCATTTTTTAAACTGTGGGTCACGCATGACCTCATATGGGGTCACAAAAAAATTAGCAACAATAAAAGGTTTCTGAATGTGCAACGACCAAAAATTAATTCAAAATCAAACACATAATGAATCCAAGATGTTTCTGGCAGCACTTGCCTGTGTTGCATCATGCAACTTTACTGCAGCCTTGGTTCTGAACACAAAGCATGTGCACTTTGCACTGTGCATGCCCTCAGGCCACGTAACACCAACAAAGCTGCCAAAACAGAAAAAAGTTTGACAGTGGAAAAAGTTTAAGAAGCCCTGATAGCCCAGCCAACCCATTTTACAAATGGGGAAACTGAGGCCCCAAAAGGTTAAATTGCTTGTCCAAGGTCACCAAAAGATTAAGTGGCTGCTCTAAGATTTGAACTAAGGTCCTGTATTTCCAAGTTCAGCAGTTTTTTCACAGTACCTTATCACCTCTCAGCTAGTAAACATTCAGATTTGGAATTTTGACCCCCTTCCTCCTGTCTTCAAAACCAGCTTTCTTACTGCTACATCATGTTGCTTCTAAAAAGCTGAGAGTTTGGTAGTTTCCAAAGAAGTAGCATGTTTAGTAACTTGCCTGCAACATATAGCCTAGAAAAAAGGGCCCTCCAGTCAAATGTTTACACAGCTCCTCCTCTTTGATACCCAGAGTTCAATATTAGGGTTGGGCCTGTGGGCTGCTTACTGAAGATGAGGCCCTGGCTGTAGCATCCTCTCCCCACCCACCCTTCTTAAGCCTAGTTGCTGAGGAGGAGAGAAAAAACTAGGTTGTTTCCATTTTATCCCACCAGAATGCCCTATGGTCCCCTTCAAAAACCTCATAGCCCTTCCTAATTTGGCTGATCAGAAATAATCATTTTAAGCATCATCGCTTCCCTAAGGTATCTCTGACAGCTTAATCAGTGGTGCCAGTTTTAAGTAGTAAAGGTGAATGAATTCACGTCTGTATTTAAACAGCAAATAGAGGTTGTACTCCCAGACTTAAGGCAGCTTTAACGGCTCTAACACTCTAGGGACACCCTGTATTTCTCCACCACCTACTGTGTTGTGTCTAAGATATGAAGTTGGGGCTGTGGAAGACCCCAGGAAGTGTACTTCTTGTATATACCAATTCTACCCCTTAGAGACTTTACAGTGATTTGGGCTTGATGGAGAGCCAGCCTAGAAGACCTGAATTCAAGTTCCACCCTGACCCATGCTGGCTGTGTGACTCTGGGCAAGTCACCTAATTTCTTATTACTCTAGAGCAGGGCTTCTTAAACTTTTTTCCACTTGTGACCCCTTTTCAGTTTCAGCAGCATTTATTGGTGCTACATGGGCATGACAGCATGCAGAGTACAAAGTGCGCATGCTGTGTGTTCAGAACCAAGGCTGCAGTGAAGTTGCTTGATGTAACATGGACAAGCACTGCCAGAAACACCTTGGATTCATTATGCATTTGATTTTGAATTAATTTTTGGGCCTTGCATGTTCAGAAACCTTTTACTGTTGCCAAATTTTTCACAACCCAAATGGGGTCTTGACCTACAGTTTAAGAAGCACTAGTAGATAATTCTCTAAGACCATAAGCTACACAGAAAGTGCTGATGTGCATTAGTAGAGGGAATTTCCTCACCTGGGAGTTCTCTGTGCTAATGAAATCACAAGTCCTGGCCCCCCATCCTTAGGCAAATTATACATACACATGTATATACAATACATACAGATGTAATATATGTGTACACATATATGTGCACATAAACATATGCACATATTATGCATATATTTGAAATGTGACTACCAGCACAATAATACTCTTATTTATATAGCAGAGAGGTAGCAAAGGAAAAGTGGCTGCAGGGCAAGCTTTGGAGTCCAGAAGACCTGCACTATCCTGCCTCTGACACATACTGGCTGGTCAAACATAGATAACTCATTCACCCTCCCAGGGGTCTCAGGCAGCTTATCACCAAGGGGGTTGCTGATCAGAATAAATGGACGTATTTTCCACACTGGTGAAATCCCAGTGCACTTTTCCAAAAAGATTATATCATATAGAACTTTTTCAGCCTCAAAGTATCTTCCTCACCACTGCCCCGTGAGGCAGTGCAGCATAATTAGCCTCGTTCCAAAGATGAGGAAATTGCAAATTCAGAGAAGAGAAGCAATCTGCCCAAGCTCACAATAGTAGGGACAGAAGTTGGGGTTCCAACCCCAACTCTCTGACTCAGAATCCAAGTGCAGCTCACTTTTTACCATCCTCAAGTTTCTTTCCCACCAGGCAATAAAGGAGATACAAGCTAAAGTCAAGGCTCTAAATGGAAATGATTCCTAGGGTCAAAGGACCTGGGCTAAAAGTCTGCTTCTGGTGATAATTATCTACATAAAGTTGAACAAATCACTTATCAATCAACCATTCAAGTGTTTGTTAAAGGCTTCCTGTTGGTGAGGCACTGTGCTAAGCACTAGGGATGCAAAGAAAGGCAAAAACAGTCCCTACCCTCAAGGAGCTTACATTCTAGTGGAAGAGACAACACATAAATAATCAGGTACATACAATATTATAAACAGAGTAGATACTGATGATAAGCTTAGAGGGGAAGAACACTAGCAGCTTAGGGGGACAGGGAGAGAATGGGCTTCTACAGAAGGTGGCACTTGAGGTGTCTTTTTTGTTTTTTGCTTTTTGGTGAGGCAACTGGGGTTGAGTGACTTGCCCAGGGTCACACAGCTAGTAAGTGTCAATTGTCTGAGGCCCGAATTTGAACTCAGGTCCTCCTAACTCCTCCTACCCAGTGTGCCACCGAGCTGCCTCCAAATGCAATTTTTCTTGAGGTAAGTCTTGAAGGCAGTCTGGGATTCTATGAGACAGAGGTGGAGAGGGATAGCCTTTTAAGCATGGTGGCAGCCAGTACAGAAGCAATGGAAACCTGAAATGGAAAGTCAGGTATGAGGAAGAGCAATTAGGCAGCCAGTGGTTTATCAAGGTGAGAGTAGGGGATAGAAGGGGTGGTAGGAGGGGTCACTGGCACCTGTCTGGAGTATGGACTGGAGTGTAGAGAGACTTGAGGCAGTCGGCAATACTCGAGATTATTAAAATAGTCTGGGTGAGAGGTAATAATGGGCTGGACTAGGGTGGTGGCTGTTTGAGTAGAAAACAAAGACCAGATGACTAGGAGAGATGTTGTAAGGATAGAAACAAGATTTGGCGATTGGTCACATATGTAAGATGAGCAAGAATGAGAAGTCAGGATGAACAGAGGTTAAAGACATAGGTGGCTCAGAGCATGGTGATGCCTGTGACATTAACAGGAAAATTTGAATGAGTGGATAGTTTGGGGGTGAAAAAATGAGCTGGAGAAGGAAATGGCAAATCACTCCAGTATCTTTGCCAAGAAAACCCCAAATGGGTTCACAAAGAGTAGGGCACGACCTAACAACAACAACAACAGGACATCCAGTTTGGAATGTCCAGTGGTAGGCGATACCAGACTGGAACTTTAGAAAGAGACTAGGGGTGGATTTATAAATGTAGGGGTTATTTGCATAGAAATACTTGAACCCAAAGGGTCTGATCAGGTCACCAAGGGAGATAATATAGTGAGAAAAGAAAAAAGAGGCTAGGACAAAGACTTGGGAAAAGCCCAAATCAGTGAGCAAAACATGGATGAAGATCTAGCAACGGAGACTGAGAAGAGGTAGTTCTTCACCCGTGAAACAAGAGAGTTGAACTAGATGGTCCTTGAAGTCCCTTACCACTGTCATCCTATGCTCCTTTGATCCTGTGGAGTTTGAAGCTAGAAATGCCTGCTCCAAATTTCCGCTTTCATAGACCATAGATGGAGGGAGGCTCCCCCACCACCAAAAAAAAGGTGAAGAGACAGTAAATGCTTCAGGCTCCCAGCAGTACAATGTTCCTTTGTGACCATACCCAAGGTTTCCAGGCAATATGCAAAGCAGGCGGGTGGCCCTGTTCACTCTGGAAACCCAGCCTCAGACTAGTTCTTATCTTGAGGAAAAGAGAGAAGTGTAACTACAGCTATGGGGCCCAGGCCTGAAGCATGCTCTCAGTTCCTGCCACTGCTTATCAGCTGCAGGCTGGCCAGGGCAGAAGCTTCTTCTGCTGGTACAAACTCGGGGTGGCCGGCGGCAGTGCCAAGGGCGGGGTGGGGGAGGAGCACTTTAGGCACTCGGAGCCAAGATTCACTCTTGCTTTTCAATGTCTAGTCCTCGGGCAGGACAACAGCCAACATGCCCAACAGCTGGAGTTTTCAGATTCAGTTTTTCCCTTTCTGTGTATAGTTTCGACTTTCAAATAGCACTCTTCTAGAAACACACTTCACAGCACAAGTACAAAAAGAACCATTTTTATAGACATTCAAATAGGTCAAACAGAAAACATCAACAGCAAAATAGACTAAAATAGCCCATAAGGAAAAAAGAGAGACAGGGAGAACGCAATAAAGAGAAAGCTGGTCAGAACTGAGAAGTAAATGTTCCTGTCATCAAAGAACATTATAAAACTTGAATGGCACAGAGCGAGGGCTTCTTTCTGTAAAAAAGTTAATTATTCGTGACCTTCCTTATGTACTTTATGGCCCACCCATATTTCCTGCTCCCCGCACGTCTCCATCTCTGGGCTGTCAATGCCTTTGACTTAGCTGTCCCCCATGGCTAGAATGCTCTACCTGCTTACTTCCAAATCTTCATTTCCCTGGCTACCTTCAAGACTCAGTTCAAATGCCACCTTCTGCAGAAGGCCTTTCTTAGTTCCCTAGGTCTCTCTTAAGAACTTTGGGACTGATTGTGTAACATGGGAGACAGGGGCACAAGACTGCCCAGCATGGCGTGCCCACATCAGAGAAGGTGCTATGCTCTATGAGCAAAGCAGAACTGAAATAGCTCAAAAAAAAAAAAAAAAACACACAAGATGTGCAAATCTAGAGAATCCACCCCAAATGTTCATATGGACTATTTGTGCCCGACCTGTGTTAGAGCATTCTGATCTCATATTGGTCTAATCAGCCACAGTCAGACACACTGAAACTTACCTAGCATAGTGATGTCATTTTGGTCCTCTTCAAGAAGGAAGGACAGCAACCAGCTGATAGTACCTTCCCTTCAGAGAATACCTCTCATCTGCTACTCTGCCCGAAAATCTTCTCTCCGTTTATTTAAATGTTGTCTCTCACGTTAAAATGTAAACTCCTTGAGGGCAGGGACTGTGTTTTACCTTTCTTTGTATCAAAGCTCTTAGTGTCCTAGCCTGACTTATAATTAGCCTTTGATAAATGCTTTTGGATTAATTGATTGAATCATTGATGACCTTCCCAGACCAAATCCAGTCAGGCTCAGTCCCAGATCGAGGTGTTTCAAGTAAACAACAGTTTCAGAATTCTTTCTAATTTCTCATCCATTTCTGTCAGACAGAGATTTTGAAAGATGACACACTCATGATGTGAATTTGCAGCCTTGGCCATTAACAAGACTTCTTTCAGAAAACACTTTTAGCCTAACCTCGTTACAAATACTTGCTCCCAAGAACAAATTTTAAGAAAACTACCATACAGTCTCAAGCCTTCCAGAGTTCTTTGAAGATCAGAAACCAGCAACTATATTAGAAAGGATGTTATTTATCCAGCCACTCCAAATAACTTTTGAAGCCAACATTGACTCTACACACCCCCAAATGCAGCTCACAGCACATGTGGGCCTGATTCATATTTTCTAAGCAAATGTCTGTGAAAACAAACATACCAATGAACAATAAGGCTGAGTTATTTGAAAATCAAAACAGAAACTAAGATGAAGAAAACAACAAAAGGGGGAGAAGTAGGAAGACAAGGGGCAGGAAAATAGTATATTAAAACCAACTAAAATTAGCATTTGCCTATTTCCCTCCAAATGGTGAATTTACCTGATAGCCAAAGGAACTTCAAAAGTAGCTTTTGGGGGGGGGGGGGGGGGGGGGGGGGGGTGCTGTGTTTTTTTTTTAAAGCACTGGGCCTGTGCTTCTCAGAAATCTGAATAGGTTTGGAACTGTGTCTAATAGGCAGACTGAGGTGGTAGATAAGACAATTGACTTGAAACCCCATTCAAGACTCAGCTCAAGGGATATTTCCTACAAGAGATCTTTCCTGATGCCCCCAATTGTTAGCATTTACTCCCCAAGGCCAGAAATTACCTTTTATGTATTTTGTGATTACTTATCTGTATACATGTTGTTCCACACACACTCCTACCCCTATAGAATGCAAATACAGATAGTACATGAGGTAGAGTAGGGATTGTTTCCACCTTTATATTTGTACCTCCCACGCTTGGCACAGAGTGGATGTTTACTAAATGGTTGTTTATTGTTGATTTATTGACTACATGTTCTTCCCCACCTTACCCACAACCAGTACAACATAAATTCCTTAAAAGTAGAAACTTTACTTTTTTGTCCTTGCATGCCCAAAGCTTAACAAAGTGCCTGGCACACACTAGGCACTTAACTAATGCTTATTGAACTAGATTGGAATGGGTTGGGTCATATTGAAGTCGAAAAGACTTGGGTTTGAATTTTCATCCTCCTTCTGACACTTGATATATGATTCTGGAGAAAAAGAAATCACTTAACCCTTTTGACCCTAGGTTTCATTTGTAAAATGAAGAAAATCCATTCTTTTCATTCCTACCTCACAGGACCATTGTGAGGATCAAAGGGAATGATATATGGTACAGCATTTGGTATACTTTATAGCTTCATATAAATACCAATTATTATTAATCCCCAAGGTTCATCTCTGCTTTAGAATGGCTTAGCTCTCTGTGTACTACCTACACCATATGGAGCCACATTTTTCTTGGGCATGAGACAAGTGTAGCTTTCTTTACTGAAATTCTGAAGATGTTTTGCTCACATGTAAACAAACATTTTCTTTGTCTTTGCCAGTTTAGTACAGCTTGGGAAGTTGTGGTGCTGAATTAGTAGCACCTCAATCACTTCTATGACAATCTGGGGACAGGCTGGGATATGATGAATATGACAATCAGATATTGCTACAAGAAGTGAGGATGAGGGGAGAATAATAATAACATGTTAAAGTGGTACTGTAATAATTGTGATGCCTCAAATTTTCATAAAACTTTGAGTTACTTTTTCATATCCTTTTCATGTCTTTTATGTTAAGAATAGCCAAAGCAGTTAGGTGGTATAGTGGATAGAGCACTTAGCTTGGAATCGGGAAGAGCTGGGCTCAAATTTAGCCTCAGATACTAAAAAGCTGTGTGACCTTAGGCAAATCACTTAATCTCTCCCTGCCTCCATTTTTTTTCTGTTAAATGAGGAAAAAAATAGTACCCACTTCCCAAGATTGTTCTGAGCCTCAGATGAGATAATATTTCTAAAGCACCTAGTGCAGTACCTGATATATAATAGGTGCTTAATAAATGTTTGTTCCCTCTCTTTATTTTATAATTAGACAGCCTTTTGAAAATAGTAACTGTGTCTTATTTATCTCTGAATCTGCTGCCAGCCCCATGCCTAACACAATGTCTGTCACATAAATAATTAATGTTTTTTAAGTGAATATAATGTTATCCTAACTACAGTTTAAGCAAGTGTTAGCCGCATTTTCAAGATCTGTAGGGTCAAAGTCCCTAGGACTTCCCTTGGTAGTTCACTGTTATTTCATTACATTGAATTCAAGGTCTTTCTCACCACCACTAAAATCTCACCTGCTTTAACTTAGGTATGCTTCCTTATTTCAATTTTTTCTGCACAGAAAGAACAACAAGTTCAGTATCTTTCCTCTAGTTCTTCAGATATTTGAAGTATGCACCAGCAATCTCAACTATCCAGAAAAAGGTCTCTGAGCAGCAAATAGCCATCCCAAAACCCATGCACTTACCCCATAAGAGAAGCAGAAGCAGATCAGGTCTGTGACCTCAAAGTCAATGGTAAAATGAGATGTCATAATGGAAAGGAATTAAAAGTAATCATTAATAACAAAGTGAGCGTAGGGAAGGACTAAATAAGTGGAGGAGTTTGGATCTTTCCAGTGCTTAGCACTGGCCTTTCCAGCTTAGCTTGGCACATAGTAGGTGCTTAATAAATGTTTAATTGTAAGGGCAAAGTGCTAGCAGCTGTTGGTCACAGATTCAGGGCAAAGAGCTGGGACATGAAGAACAGAGAGCAGAATAGGGAATAAATGGTAGGGTTAACCCCATCTGAAATAAGCGTACCTAAGAGAATAGGGCAGTTCTCAAAATGTATTGTCAAAGATAGACCTGTCCCTGTTTTTGTGACTCATATTTATTAATGGGCAGCTCATAGCACAGACCAGAACACAGGATATCTTAGAAACATACACAATACAGCATAAGAGAAGGCAAATACAAACGAATGGGAACAGTCACTCTAAAATACTAGATTTGCAGCGATATTCTGCTTTAGTCAGTCAACAAGCATTTATTAAATGCCAGGCGTTTTGTTTAATTAACAAATTATGTAAATTTTATTTAATAAATAAGCTCCAAAAAGGCAAAAAACAAAAAAGTCTCTGACCTCACAGAGGTCAGAGTATAATGGGTGAGAAAATTATTAATATTCAAGATATAAATGGGAAATAATGAGTAATATTAGAATGAAGTACTAGCATTAAAGAGAAGCAGGAAAGGCTTTTTATGGAAGGTAGGATTTTAGCTGTGACTGAGGAAATCCAGGAAAGCCAGAAGACAGAGACAAAGAGAGATAGCATTCCATGTATAAGGGACAGCTAGTGAAAATGTATGGAGCTGGGAAATAGAGTGTCTCATGTTACAAGGAGATCGTTGTCATTAGACCATAGAGTATGCGGAGGGGAGTAAAGTAAGAAGTCTGGGAAAGGTAAGAAGGAGTCAGGTTATAAAAGACTTAAAGGAAAAAGTATTTTATATTTGATCCTGGAGGTAATGGGAAGTCACTACAGTCTACTGAGTAGGAGAGCTGACATGCTCAGACTTGAGCTTTGGGAAGATCACTTCGATAGCTGAGTTGAGGATGGACAATAGTGAGGATGGAGAGATTTGCATCAAGGAGACCAACAGCAGGCTATTGCAATAGTCCAGGCAGGTGGTGATAAGGGCCTGTTCCAGGGTGGTGGCAGTGTTAGAGTAGAAAAGAGGAAATATATAAAAGAAATTGCAAAAGTGGAATCAATGGGATTGGATAATAGATTGGATATGGGAAGTAAGGAGAAGAAGAAGATTATTAGAATGGGAGCCCGGGGGATTGGGAAGATAGTGGTACCCTCAATAATAATTGGGAAGTTTGGAAGAAGGGAAGGTTTACACAGAGAGATAAGAGTTCTTAATCTCATTAAGCTCATTCTCTTTCTTAAAGAACATACTTGTCTTGCAACAGCAATATCAAGGTCAAGGAAGAAACCCTGCTTCTATACCAGCTAGAGGAAGGTCTAGTAAGGGAAAGGGACTAGTATATTTGTCAGAGCTATTGGCAACAATCACTGCCTTCCTGCTCCTATAGTTCACTGTCCTGCCTTCCTAGTTGTAACAGTAGACAAGGGATCACTTAGCCAAGTCTGATTTACAAAACCCTTTGCATACATGACCATCCAGAGAAGAGTCCAAAAGCCAATGGTTAAAAAAGAGCTTCAATTCTGGAACCTAGTGTGATTTGATCCCTTCCCGCAGTGGGAGGAGAGGCACATGTAGAAGGAGACAGAATAATTGATGAATATCTCTAAGTATGGCCTCTGACACTAAAGGAAATCTACCAAACCTTGTGTTTAACCTTGTCTAACCCACTGACAATTGGTGCCTTCAAAAGTATTGGCAGCTTCCTTATCCTAGATTAGTGTAATTGTTAAGAGGCTCCTATTTCTTCATCTACATCAGTATAAAACCACATAGCCCCAAACAGCTATAAGCTTCCACTTCCTGGGAGCAGTTACACTTATAGACTTGTTTCTCTGAGTCAGACAAAGACTCAGTGGGAACAAATATGTCTTTGAATGTTTTCTATATGAGTATGACCAATGGTTGTTTGTATCCTATCTATAAATCCGGTGACTAATGTGGCTAAGAATAAAATTTTATCTCTATTCCTTAAAATCCTGGACCTGGCTAGCCATACCATGGGAGCAGGCCCTAATAGGGACGTGTCCAGGTGCCACAGGTGAGATCATACTATTTCCTTTTTTTTCTGGAAAGGAAACAAACTAGCCATGTGACATATGAAAAGTTAAAGCGACATAGTTTCTGGGTAATTAATCATTTTATTACTAATGCTAGCATATTATTAATAAAAGGGTTCAGTGGCATGCCTGAATGCCAAAGACCCCTCATGAAACCCACTCAATGCTTATTTGCCCTTGGAAGAGTGGGTGTTCCTGAAGGTGATAATTGACTCGGATCTGTTAACAATTAATGAGAAGAATGAATATTATAATGAGAGGACCTGTTCTAATGAGGGGCTGGGGGATATGACTTTCATTATGTCATTTACTTCTAAATTGCCACCAGCCTTGGGCAATCTAGACAAAGGATCTACCCCCCCTGCCCAAACCTGCCAGAGAAGAACACAATTGGCTGGAATTCACCTTAAATTAAATTCTTTGTGAGGTTTTCTAGTTGGGTGAGGCAACAATTCCACCTAGATAAGATAGTCTAGGTGGGGTAAATTCTTGGGAAAGGTCAGGAATCTCCCCAGTAATTTGTTATTTAATAATCATTTCTTTTAGCCAAGTAATCTTGAATAGTTAGCTCACTTCCCTTCCCTGTTCCTCAGTTTCCTCATCTGTAAAATGAAGGGATTGGACTAGATTAACATCTTTTCCATCTATAACATTTTATGACTATAGAAGTTACTTTGAAATTCGGGCTCCTTTCTGCCCCTCTAGCTTCTCTATATAATTTTGAGTGTATTCTGTTTAGTTGTTACCGTACTTCAATCACCATTTGGCTGTAATGTTAAGTCTTTTTCTGCTGTGTTTATGCCAAGCTAGTTTTTCTCCATCTGACATTTACAGTAGTGTTTTTTTTTTCCTTTTAGTACATCAACTTGTACTTATCCTTTCCCAACTAGATCTAGTTTTTATAAACACCATTTAAAAAAATATAGATGTCTATATATATTTTTTTTACATTGCAATCATTTCCTTATCCATCCTTTCCCCTATCATCAGAACCAATCATCACTGCAATGGTATCTACCACATTAGTCATCCATCATTATCTAACCTCTAGATTTGGTGTTGACTATCATAGCACCAGTATCTATGAGGGTTCTCCCCTTCCCCACCCCCAAGCACTTTCTAGCCACAGCATGGGTTAGGTTTGTAAATTTTTTCTAAGAGGCTACAGAGACTTAACTGGCCAGGGGTGGATTTGAACCTGTGCCTCTCCTGATGCAGCTTCCTGGCAGTGTGGCAGTAATGGTATAGCCTCCTGGTAACCTAAGGACGTAAAAGAAAGGCCCATCCATAGTGAGGTCTGGAGCCTTCAAACTTGTTGGATATCTTGAGACTGCAAGAATCACTACACCCTGCCCTACTGACCAGACATGTTTTTTATATGGAGATTGGGGAAAGTGGAGGGAAGGAGGAGCAGGGCAAATCTACCACAGCTAAGTGCTATTATAACCTTGTTAAAATTCTTTTCTAGTTCAGGCTTAGGAAACGGTTTGTTAACAGTTTAACGACCTACAAGTGCCTCATTTTTGTCTCAACATCAAACCTGAACTAACAAGGTACTGGCCTGAGCCAAGCCTGTCCCCCAACAAGTGATCGTTGCATTTATTCTGAGTTGTTTCCTTTTTTTTGTTTTGTTTTATCTATATTAGTCTATATACTATATAGCCTATACAGAGTAGGCTACATACTATATAGTATCTATATTAGAATAGTCATTGTGTGTATTGCTCTCCTGATTCTGCTTACATCACTTGGCATCGGTTAACCCAAGTCTCCCCATGTTTCACTCCTTTTCAATGCCAAGTAGCATTCAAAAAGCAGTTACTAGATCCAAATTTCAGTGATAAAAGTGTTAAGTCTTAGAGCACTACCTGATGAGATGACAACACTGTCTGTAACTATTTCCAGTTACAGGAAGCTGAAATGTGTCCAAAAATCTATTCCCATCCTTTATGCCCAATGTTCTCGTTTCTAAAACTTCTGCAGATCATACTGGGGAAAGAAGGTTTTCTACCCAGAAAACCATAAACCATTGACCATGTGGGTTAATCCTCTAACTGTCCCCTAAGCAAAATACCTCCACAGGCCTAGACTGGTTGACATAAACCACGATGTTCACAGTTCTCCTTTTGAGAACCACAAAAACATGAATAACTCCCCCAAGCATGCTGACAGTTCAGGGGAGCATCCCAGGGTCAGGACAGGGAAGTTGGTGGCTGCTCCCATTTCCTTTTCTGATAAGTAGAAATGTAGCTGCATTTTAGTCACCAAACATCAGACCCAGAAGAGAGCTCAGGGATCATCCAGACCAGGGATTCTTAACCATTTTTTATGATAGACCTATCTGGCAGGCTGGTAAATCTATGGAACCCTAAAATGCTTTTAAATGCATAAAATAAAATCTATAGGATTACAAAGAAAAACAATTATGTTGAGTTAGTTATCAAATCATTTTTTAAAGTCGTCAGCAAGCATTTATTAAACACTACTATGTGCCAAGCACTGTGCTAAGTGCAAAGGATACAAAGAAAGAAAGACAATCTTTGCCCTCAGAAAGCTCACAATCTAAAACATTTCATAGAGCCCAGGTTAAAAACTTCTGATCTGGTCCAACTACCTCATTATACATATATGGAAACTGAGGCTCAGAGAAGGGAAGGGTCCAAGGTCACACTGCTAGTTAGGACTTTGGAGCTAGGACTTATTTTTTTTTCAAGGTTTTTTTCAAGTAACCATAATGCTGAGTTGCTGCAAACGCAATTTCTTTATGGTGGCTCCTTCTAATAGTGTCTCTGTCTCCCAGTACAAGGTTTTCAGCTGAGTTTATGGTTCATTAGTTACACTTCCTTATTCACTGTTTCAAGACTTGCTGTATTCTCATAGGCATTTTATCTCCTTTTCAGAGAAAGGTAGAACACACCCAGAATTGCTAAGCTGTTTCCTGTAAATCAAAATTCCACGGTAAAGTTAAGTCATGGGGTGCCCTGAGGGCATTTTCTGAGCACCTTGTTCTAGTGCAAAAAGTCATATTTGGGAACCCAGGTACCTCAAGATGGAACCTAAAAGAAATCAGATTGTGGACTCTAATGAAATTTAGTGCTACTAATTTGTACTTGTTGGATAAACAGAGGGAAAGAGTATGCAGGGGGGAATAAAAAGCGGGCATATTCCTAACCTGTCCTCTCTGAGCATTGGACTACAAGCTAGGAAACCTAGGTTCTAATCTGACCCCGGACAATTCTGAGAATTAATCATTCTGTGCCTCAGCTTTCTCAATTATATGCCTTGATTCTTCAGTGGATCTGTAATTTCATCCATGTGGACTCATAGGTTCGTAAATTTAGAGTTGGCAAGGAGCTAAGGAATTGTCTAATCTAACCCCCTACATGTGAGGAAACTGAGATCCAGAGAGGTTAAATACAGGCCCAAGGTCATATAGGTAGTAAATAGTAGCACTAGAATTTGAACTCAAGTTCTCCAATTCCAAATGCAATGTACTTTCTCATCTCATGTGACACTTACTTTATGTCCTCTGATAAACCCTGCACTGGGGGTCCATCCAACATGATGAAGGCCTTCCTCTAGTTCTCTTGGCCTTGTGTAGATACTAATGAAACATACAGGCTGTCCATGGTTATTTGACACTCGCCCTACATGACTGACCTGCCTTCTTTTCTGGCCATTCATCATTCCGATGTTGTCTTTCTGGTAAGTATCATTCTGATGCTTATCCTCTAAAATTCTTTCTTAATATTAGACTATAACCTAATACAGATATATACAATACACACACACACACACACACACACACACACACACACACACACACACACACATATGCTCACTGGACTGGGAATCAGGAAGACTCATCTTCCTGAGTTCAAATGTGGCCTCAGACACTAACTAGCTGTGTGACCCTGGGCAAGTCACTTAATCTATGTGGCCCAGTTTCTTCATCTGTAAAATGAGTTTGTAAAATCTGGAGATCTGTAAAATCTGGAGAAAGAAATGCAAACCACTCTAGTATCTTTACCAAGAACACCCCAAATGAAGTCACAAAGAGTCAGATGGGACTGAACAACAACAAATAGCCTAATCACTCATGTCCTACCACATGCCTCTCCATTACCATTGGATGAGTAGAAACTTTAATTCTTCAGAGGCTGTGGTATTCCGTGACTTACAAACCATTCAGGTCACTGGATAGGAGGAATATTAATGGCTTTCAGAAGGCTGTGGCCTTCCTTGGCTTGCAGCTATATAACATCATGGTGGAAAGAATATCTATGTTAAAAATATGGGCCTTTGTTTCAATAAGAAGTCTGAGGTCATTAAAAACACTATGCAATTTCCCAAAAGGATCTCCTTACAAACTTTTGGTAAACTTACTTTTCCTAATCTTCCATTATGCTCCTCTATGAGATTTCTATTTTAAATTGATACTACCTGTAGTTGCCGTATCTTTCCACTTGGCAAGGAGATTAAGCCTTTGCTGTCCAAAGACGTTTCTATGCTCTTTGAGGCTCATTGTGGAATTGATTTGCACTAGTTCAGCTTCCTTAGGAAATGGTGATAGTCTGTGTAGATGTCCACCCCTTTATTTATGTCCCCACAGCTTGCTCATACAGGTCAAACTGGAATCATACCAATTGCATGCTACATCACCTCATCTTAATTCTTCCTTCTGGTTTGTTACTGAAGTTTCTCTTTGCTATAATAAGTTGACACATAGCTGATGGAGATAACGCCCACATAAGTAACCAGATGTTTCTTGTCAGACAATAATCAGTTTCCATTTTTGTGATATTATTTGGTGCTTCTCAAGTCCAGTATTCCCAGATTCCTGTCCTGAAGAAGGGAAATGCTGAAGATATAATCTGTATCCTAGAGAGTATCAACTGTGTAATGGAGATAATAATTTGTGTACTATTCACTAAACAACATTAGTTGCTTGAAAGTCAGAATGGAATAGTGGATAGAGTTGGCCTTGGAGCCAGCAAGGAGGTTTAAGTCTTACCTTATGCTAAGTTTCCTGCACAGAACACAATGCCTGGCACATAATAGGTGCTTAATGTTTGTTGATTGGTCTTGATTTGACCTTGGGCAAATTACTTTCCCTCTCAGCACTCTCTGCAACCCTCTAAGACTAAGTTGCAAAGAAGCAGCTGACCTGCATTGATAGTTTCCTCTACCCATAAGGCAGTTCTTCATATCAATGAAATCCCATATCTAATCTTTATCCCTAATAATAATTTGCTTTTATATAGCACTTCCAGGTTTATATTGTGCTTTTCTTACAATCATCCTAAAATCCCAGCATTGCCACTTAATAGCTGCATGACCTTGAGTAAAAACTATTTAACCACTCTGAAGTTTAGGTATCTCATGAACTAGGTAGTGCCAGTATTATTAAAAACCTTGGACAAGTCTAATAAATGCCTGGGTTATTTTTTCCTTCGCTCCTTCCTTCTTTCCTTCCTTCCTTTTCTTCCTTCCCTTTCTTCCTTCCTGTCTTCCTGTCTTGAAGGATGTTGACTAGCAAAAAACAGTCAAATTGTCCGTAGTTATCCAACACTCTCACTGCCCTCCTTTTCCAGTGATATATCATTCTGATGCTGTCTTTTACATTCACTGCTTCCCCTGTGACATTCTTTGTTAGTGTTATGCTGTAACCTAGTGTTGCTGTCCTACACACCTCTCCATTCATCTGTGGGTGGCTAGAACTTTAATTCTTCTGACATTATGGCATACTGTGACTTGTAATCATTCAGTATCAGTGGAAAGAAAACTATTCATGTTTAAAATGTGGGCCTTTGTTTCAGGGTCATTAAAAGCATGCTGCACTTTCCCACAGTGGAATGGGTAAAATTTTGATTGGCATGGAAGGGAGTGATAGAACAGAATGAGTGAAGTTACAGATGTGGAAAGATATGAAGGGAGTGGTGAGTAGACCAGTTAACTCAATTAGAACCTGCTGCCAATGAGGCCAAGGTTGTGAGCTCGAGCTGGTCGTAGGCCAATTAGTTTGACTCAGAATGTTCCACAACTTCCTCTCCCCTAAAAATGTGGGCTATCGGTCATAAGGAGGATTGGTCTGGAGAGATGGGTCTGAACAGAACCATCACTATTACGCAAGAGAATATTTGTAAAGCACTTTGTAAACTTTATAGCATAATATTAGCTATTATTATTATTATTATACTAAAAACAACTTAGATGATCATAACCATTCATCACTTATTTATCATTTGCTTCACAAATGTCCTGTGGGATTAGATTATTATTCCCATTTTATGGTTGAGAAAACTGAAGCCCAAGGAGGCTGACATACTTGCCCGAGGTCTCCCAAGTAGTTAGCATTAGAGTAGGGCTTGAAACCATGTCTTTTCACCTAAAGTATTGTTTCCTTTTCTTCCAGCGTGTGTCAGCAATAGCATCTCTGTACAGGAAACCTGATAAATTACTTAGTGACAGAAAGGCCTCAAAATAAATATTTCGTAAATTCCCAAGAAACGTTTTGCCGTTTCTTTCTATTCCTCCAGGACAAAGATAATAAAATCAATAAAACTCAAATTTCTTTCTTCTCACTCAGATTAAACTGTTATTTTTTCTTGAACATATTAGCTGATCTAATTTATTCCCTCTCTATTCTGCCTATTGAAATTCCTCCCAACTTTCAAGTTCTACCTCCATTCAATTCAACAAATATTATGCACCTGCTATGTGCAATGTACTATGCTAGACCCTGAGGATACCATCATCAAAAAATAATACAGTTCTTGTCCTCAAGAGGCTTACAATCTAATAGGAACTATGATAAAAATAATAATGTTTATTTCTTTAAGGTTTGCAAATCATTTTGTAAATATCTCATTTTATCCTCATAAGAACCCTTCAAGGTAGGTATTATCATCCCCATTTTACAGATGAGGAAACTGAGGTAGACAGTGGCTAAGTGACTTTCCTAGGGTCATCCAGGTAGGAAGTATCTGAGGCAGGATTTGATGTGACACAGGATTTGAACTCAGGTCTTCCTGATTCCAGGTCCAGCATTCTATCCACTGTGCCAACCAAGGTAGAGTGTGAGAGGGATAGTTGTTGGTGCTCTCTCTACCTCCTCAAGTATTTCTGGATTTATTTATCTCTGTACATATTGTATTCACCCCATAGAGTAGAAGCTCCTTGAGGGTAGGAACCATTTCATTTTTGGTTTTGTTAGCCAAGTACCTAGCAAAGTGCCCTTTACACATACTACTGGGTTCTTTATAATTATGAGTTGAATTGAATTCAAAGGAGAGCTCAGGAATATTTGAGGAGATAGAGGTCACTTTCAGCTAAGGGGAACAAGGAAGATTTTCATGAAAGATGAATTTGAATAGGCAGAGATCTGAAAGAGGTATAGTCTAGGTGCCAGCAGTGAGGTGGCATAATGGATAGCTCAGGAAGATCTGAATTCAAATCCAGCCTCAGACACTAGCTGTGTGACCCTGGGTAAGTCACTTACCCCTGTTTGCTTTAGTCCTCATTTGAAGGGGAATAATATATATGAAATAAAGCTAGAAAGGTAGGTTGGAACTATGTCCATAGGACTTTAAATGTCAGTATAAAGAGTTTGTATTTCATTCTAAAGCAAATAGGGAAGCAGGGGAGGCTTTTGACTAGAGGAGTTACATACCTCCTCCATGAAACTTTCCTTGGCCCTCATATCCCTATTTCATTAGACTTCCTTCTTTTTATTCCTATAGTCTTTATAGTCTGTACTACTTTAGTGCTTAATTATATTTTATCATGTGTTTGCTAATTCATTCCTTGAGGGAGAGGCAGCATATTTTATACAGTGACATCTCATTTATCCCACTTGTTTTTTGAAGGGAACTTCTACAAAATTGAATTTAAAGCTTGTTCCTTAAGACCAAACTTTTTCTTTAATTTTAATCATTTTGGATGGAAATCATTTTAAAATTTTACACATACTTCCCTGCCTTCTTAAACAGAGTAAAAACTGTTTAACCTCCTCTCGATGGCATAGGGGCCAATTAATGGCTCTTCTAATGGCAATGACCATTAGAAACGTTAATAATTGTATTTTTACAATCATGTCCTCAGTGGTTGAGATGAATAAGTTCATTCCTACTCTAGCTCCTCCCTTCTATTTTTTTTTTTTTTTTGATACTTGTATCTGCTTTTTATAGCCTTTCTGTTTCCTCCCTTTGAGGTCGAGCTTATCATTTCCTGCCATTGTCATTGTGCTCAAATCTAGCAGCCCACATCTCTACTTCAAAACTGCTTTGTCTAACCTCCATGGGCTGGGAAACCAGATAACCAAACCTGTTAGAATTTTGTGTGCAGTGAGATTAACAAGGCTCCTAACAAATATTGATAGACAATGTGATCTTTACTGTATGGACTTTGCATCATTTATTTTGGTTGCCCAGCGACAATGACATCAGAGCTATAGGGTTTCTAGCCACAGCCCAGTCTAACCTGACTCAGCTCTCAAATTGATCTTCCTAATGTACAGATCTGCCCATATCACCTTAACCCCATTCATCAAATTCCAATGATTGCCTATGACCTCCAGGATCCAATATAAATTTCTCTATTTGGCTTTCAAAACCCTTCAGAACCTGACCCCTTCCTACCTTTCGAGTCTTCTTATACCTTACTCCACTCTAGGTAC
Source organism: Vombatus ursinus (assembly GCF_900497805.2). Classification (NCBI taxonomy): domain Eukaryota; kingdom Metazoa; phylum Chordata; class Mammalia; order Diprotodontia; family Vombatidae; genus Vombatus; species Vombatus ursinus. Next base: position 64,916,661 of record NW_020948983.1, on the reverse strand, counting down.
TCTTCAGTCTGGTAACATTGGACTCCTTGAAGATCCTCAAACACAAAAGTCAATCTTCCAATTGAACATTTTCATTGGTTCTCCACTGAGCCTAGAATGCTCTGCCTCCTCATCTCTGCTTCCTGGCTTTCCTGGCCTCTTTTAAGTCTGAGCTAAATACCCACCTTCTATAAGAAGCTTTTTCCAGTCCTCCTTAATCTTAATGCCTTCCCTCTAAGTAGACTCCCAATTTATTGTCTGTATCTTATTTGTGGGGTAGCTAGGTGGCACAGTGGATAGAGCACTGGGCCAGGAGGCAGAAAGACTTGAGGTCAAATCCAGCCACAGATACTTACTAGCTATGTGACCCTGGGCAAGTCACTTAACCCCTTGCCTTAGTTTCCTCATCAGTAAAATAAGCTGGAGAAGGAAATGGAAACCATTCCAATACCTTTGCCAAGAAAAGCCTAAATAGGGTCATGAAGAATCAGACACAACTGAACACCACCAACAACAAAAGTCTTGTCTGTACATAGTTGTTTGCATGGTGTCTCCTCCAGAATGTAGATCCTTGACAGCAGGGATATCTTGTTTTCCTTTGTCTCCTCAGTACTTAGTACAGTGCCTGGCATAGAGTAGGCACTTATAAATGCTTGTTGACTGACTACTTCATTTTTACAAATTAGGTAACAGAGGCTCCGAAAGATCAAAGGATTTGGTCAAACTCATATAGATAGGGGCATTTTTATTTCCTTCTTGGTTCTTCCTCATATTCAGGAATGGTGAGGTTACCTGATAAGTTACTTCCGGATAAATGAGGCATTACGGTATATACACATACCCTGAGCATGCCTAGTAATTGTGCTGAATGCACCGTGGCAATGCTTCAGTTAATACATATTTAACTGATTGATCCTTCCTTCCTTCCTTCCTTCAGGAAGAATTCCATGTGAATAGTCATGCAGGGCTTATGTTTGCTATTTTCTTTTTATTCTCTAAGTCCTACAGCTGCTCTCTGGAGGCCCACTAAGGGATTAGGATACTGTTTGCCAACCTCTTCATCAACAGATTGAATCTTTGCGGAAGAAGGCAGTCTTGATTAAACAGTCCATCTCAGCAGTGACTAGGATATTGTACTGTCTTTCTTTATGAGCCATTCTCAACATTAGAAGCTCTTGCTGTTATCATGCATTTCCTTTATTCCGCCCATGCATGGAATTCTCCGCTGTCTCATCTCCTCTTCTTGGCTTTCCTGGCATCTTTCAAACCCTAGCTAAAACTCTCTCCTTCAAAGGAAGCCTCTCCCTATTCCCCTTAATGTCAATGCCTCGCCTCTGTTGATTACTTCCAATTTTTCATGTATGTATCCTGTTTATATATGGTTGTTTACCTGTTGCCTCTTGCATTAAATTGGGGTTCCTTGAGAACAGGTATCATCTTTCACAGTTTTTTGTATCCCTGGCGCTTAGCACAGAACCATAGTAGGCACTTAATGAATATTTATTGACTGACTGACTACATTTTAAAACTTGGGGTGAGGTTGATGACTTTTGGCTGCCCTGCCTCACTTAAATGCAATTCACACACAAGTCAAGACATCACCCTCACGAGGTCATTAATTTTCAAGAATGAAGGGCAAACAACAACAAAACGTGGGGTCCAATGAATTGCAACAAAATCAGATGAATAAGGAACAGGTGGGCACCTTCCTTTTCCTCTATTGTTTTCCTCAACTATTTGCTCCAAGGATTTCCAATTAGATTTCCTCTTCTCTTGACACCGAGGCCTTTCATTTTTCTTCTTGGTAGATTTGGAAACAAGCAACCAAAAACAAATAAAGACGACCAGATTGTTAGAGCTAAAAAGGCTCTTAGGAAATCCTCTTGTTCAAAATCCTCTATAGACAAATGAGGAAAATGAAGTCCACAGAGGTGAAGTGATTTGCCATAGCTAATGGGAGCCAGAGTTTCAATGGAAACAACCCAGATACCTTGAATCTCAGCCCCATATGTATTCCATTCTATCACGCTATCTCCTATCTTTATTAATTGCTTCATTTTGTTAAGTGTTGCTGAGTACTAAATATTTCAGATTTTAGAGTGATAAGGGGCTTTAGAGATCAATTAATCCAACCTTCATTTTACAGATGAGGAAACTGAAACCCTCAGAGGTATGGTGAAGTGCTCAGGGTCACAAGGATCAGAACTTCCAGGGGTCCCTTACAGCACTAAAATGCTATGAATGAAAAGTCTTTGGAACCAATCTGACAGTCTGTGTATGAGTTCTCTGGACCAAGTTTTCCTGCCTTCTCATTCTATCAGAATTACTTAATGGTCAATTGGTCAATAAATATTTTTTAAGTTCCTACTATGTGCCAGGCAAGGGCAACTAGGTGGCACAGTGGATAGCATTCCAGGCCTGGAAGACTTATCTTCCTGAGTTCAAATCTGGCCTCCGACACTAGCTGTGGGACCCTGGGCAAGTTGCTTAACTCTGTTTGCCTCAGTTTCCTCCTCTGTAAAATGATCTGAAGAAAGAAATGTCAAACCATTCCAGCGTCTGCCAAGAAAATCCCAAATGAGGTCATGGAGAGTCGGACGCAGCTGAACAAAATGTGCTGAGCACTGGGGCTACAAATAAAGGCAAAAGAGAGTCCTGCTCCAAAGAGCTCACGGTTTAATGAGGGAGAAAACCTGGTACTGAAACGTAAGCTGGAGAGGCAGCAGGCAGTTGTGGTTGAAGAGCAGGCCTCAGAGCCAGGAAGTCCCTGACACATACTGACTACTGAGGCCTTGGAAGGGCCGCAGGCAACTTTCTAAGACTATAATTTGCAGAGAAGGTGCTAATCTGTATAGATAGAGGAAGCTCATCATTTAAAGTGGCCTACCTCATGAATTTACAGGCCCAGAAAAAAAAATAACTACTCTATTTCATAGGGTTGTTGTAAGGAAAACATTTTGTAATTCTTGAAGCATTATATAAATGTGAGTCATCATTATTATTGTCTAGACTTCTTGCTCGTCTTTAATCCGTTTTACTTTGAATGAGCTTATTTAGATATATGTCACTCTCCAACCCACTCCACACCCCCCCACATCCCCACCCCCATAACAAGGACCAGTTACAGGCCCAACAAAACAACACAGAAAGGAAAACAACGCAGAAAGGAGAATGATGGAACGCTTTGGCATAATCTTGATGCTGAATTCTTAAAGCCCATCTGTTAGGTTTTCATAGCCAGCCAATCCATAGTCTCTCAGAGACTGTATTATCTCTGTCATTTCTCAGTCAGGGAAAGGTTCAACACTTGTCTTTTGCCCTCTTTCTGCCCATGATCGCCACAGGGCAAAGAGCCTTTGGCCTAAGATCATGCCTTATCGTTCCTGCTTCCTAATGCTTGTCTTGTGGACTCTGTGACCTTAAAGACTCTAGCCCCCGTCTTCCTGGAACTAGGGTGCCTACCTCGTTCTCCCTGCCTCAACTCGACCTCATGTCTGCCTAGACCAATGGTACCTGCCATGCTTCTCCAATTCAGCTGGCTTCTTGACAAACTCCTTTCCATTGCTGGCAATGACTTTATCACCATCACCATCAGCATCACCATCACCATCATCATCATCAACATCATCATCATCATCATCATCATCATCATCATCATCATCGTCATGGTTCAGAGGAAAGGACAATGGTTCCTAGGATCATCACAGCAGCTAACGTTTATATAACATTTTAAAGTTTACAAAGCATTTTACACACATTCTCATTGGATTCTCATGGCAACCTTGCGAGGTATATACTTCAACTTTTATTATCATTATTTTATAAGTGAGAAGATGGAGGCTCAGTGACTTGCTTATGGTCCCACAGGTGATAATTATCTGAATGAGGAGACACAGGTTCAAATCCCATCTCCAAGTCTGGAGCTCCAGTGCTTTTTCTCAGCGTCACGTCATGACGTAGCCACATACACGTGGGCCTGTGGAAAGCTTCAGAATCACCTTAATTTCCCTTTATTTCCACTTTTGTATAAAGTGTCGTGGCATTTCTCAGATGCTATGGAGACTCTGTGGTCCCAGAGAACATAGGTGCTCTTTAAAGTTCATCAGTTGCGACACTTTAAAATATTTGCATTCCAAACTTTCAAATCAGAACCAAATCCCGGACGAGCCGGGTTGCTGGGGAACACCATCAGTCACTAAAATGAAGTTTCTGCAAAGAGAGTGAGAGGTTCTAAATGAGTCTGAAGTGGTTTTTTTGGTGCATAAATGCATTCTCTACTTCCACCAAATACATTAGAAGGATAAACTACCCAAGAGAAGAACAGAGGCAGCCACACAGAAACAGCAAACTACCACGTGCAGAGCTGGGTGCTAGGTACCCAAGGAGGAACAAAGTTGAGATAAGGCATGGCCCTTGCCCTCATGGAACTTACACTTATGTACTTAAGTGCTGTTCTCACAAAGGTGTCCAAGGATGACCACTTGCTAGGGTATTGCACAGGAGATTCATGCTTCAGGAAAGTGATTGAACTGCATGACTCTGAATTACTCTCTACTCTGAGAATCCACAGTTCCCTGACTAGATGGGAAAATTGGATTCCACCCTTAGAACCATGCTGGGTTCAATAGGCCAGTTTTGGCTTTGTCTTGTCCAGTTCCAGACCTTCACTGCACTTCCTGGACATATCTAACCATCTCTCTCTCCAGCTTCCCATCACACGTTGTCTTCTTCCATTAGAATACAAGCTTTTTGAAGGTTGGGGACTATCTTTTTTTTTTTTTTAGGCAATTGGGGTTAAGTGACTTGCCCAGGGTCACACAGCTAGTAAGTGTCAAGCGTTTGGTCTGAGGTCAGACTTGAACTCAGGTCCTCTTGACTTCAGGGTTGGTTACCTATCCACTGTGCCACCTAGCTGCCCCCGTTTGGAGACTATCTTGTTTGCTTTTATTTGTATCACTAAGTGGCAGCTAAGCAGTATAGTACATAGAGCACTGGATTAGGAACCAGGAAGATTCAGCTTCCTGAGTTCAAATCTGGCCTCAGACTCTTACTAGCTGTGTGACCTTAAGCAAGTTACTTAACCTTGTTTGCCTCAGTTTTCTCATCTATAAAATGAGCTGGAGAAGGAAATGACAAACCACTCTACTATCTTTGCCAAGAAAACCCAGAATGGTTTCATGGAGAGTCACGCACGACTGAAAAACAACAAGGATGGTCTAGTCAGGAAATTGTAGTCTTTTAAGGTTAGGAGGAACTTGAAAGGTCTTATAGTTCAGTTCCTTTCCTGAAGCATGAATCCCCTTTATAAAATTACCAGTATGTGGCCATCCTTGAGGGCCTTTGTAGTGAAAGCAGCATTTGAGTGCATGTCTGTAAGTTCTGTGAGGAACAAGATGCCTGCCTGACACAGAGTAAGTGCTTAATGAACACGTTATCTGTATCTACATATCCATATCTATCCATCTATCTAGACCAGAGAAACCTTTTTCGTGTCATGGTCCCCTTTGGCAATCAGGCAAAGCTATGGACCCCTTCTCAGAATGTCTGTAGATGCATATAATATATAGAATTGCAAAGAAAACCTCAATTATGTTGAAATACAGTTATCAAAAAAAAATTTAAGGTTCATGATCCAGACACTTTTCTTTCCCCAAAACATTCTAACACCTAAATTTCTCAATTGCCCCAAACGCTTTTCCCTGTACTTCCAGATTCTTGCAGTGAATGAGTTTCAGTGAGGTCACTTTGGAAGCTGTCTTTATCCCTTCAGATTATTAGCAGGTTAGGTAGGCATGAGACTGATTCATTATCACATTCACTTTCTGTAACAGTCTTGGGAGGCACGGGAGTGATGGGCCATAAGCCACAGCAAATCAGAGTCGGCTAGGAAGAACCAGGACTTGGAGTCTGTCCAGCGAGGCGAACTAAATTTACCTTTCTGGGCTTCCTTTTCTTCATGTGCAAAATGAAGGGGATTAGACTACCTGATCTCTAGGGTCCCTTCCAGCTTTAAATATATCATTCTGTGATCTTATGGCCTACATTGGGTCAAGTCCAGGGAGGCAGCTCAGACAGGAAGCACTGAGCTAGTCTCAAAGGCATAAGCACAGAATCAGAGAGAGAGGCATTAAGAAGCAGAGGCAATAAGGAAAAGCTCAAAGCTTAAAGCTGCAACTATTTCATCTCTACCTTATTTTATTGCCAGCTCTACAGAGTATCCCAAAAGTCTTAGCATAGTTTTAAGCTTTTAAGAGTTTTAATTGCTTAAAGCTGCACTAAGAATTTTGGGACATCATGTATAAAAAACAATACAGCCACATGTATACACATATGTGGATGCACCCACTGTAACATGCAGTGTTGTGCTGGCAAATATTTAACAACCAGCTCTCTAGAAAAGAAAACATGTTCACAGGACACTCTTCAATTTAATCTGCATTATTAACTTTTTTTTCTTTAACCGCTTTAAGTCTGGATCCTCAGCAAAATAATAAATCAAGCCCTAGTTTATAGTGTTTCCTTATTTCCAAAGTGAAAATATTCACACTGAAAATTTAACAATCAGCTTTCATTCACTGGTAAGAGCACACCACTGAGTACAGGGGAAATGAATTGGGCATCTGGTGTACTTGAGTCCTGGCTCTAAGAGGAACCAACAGCGAAATCTTAAACAAGATACCGTTTTATAAAATAGGGATAGTAAAACTTCCATACTGACCTCAAATGAGATGGTAGGTATAAAAATAGTCAGAAAAATATACAAGGCTATCTAAGTCTATCCATATGGATGATGGCATCATACATCTTCAGCCAGAAGGGACTCAGGGGCCGTCCAGTCCTGTCCCCTCGTTTTACAGATGAGGAAACTGACGCCCAGGCAAATTAAGTGATTTTGCCAAAGAAATAAGAGTCAGAGGCAAGATTTGAACCCAGGTCCTACTGATCTGAATATGCAACATATTTTCTCCCCTAAATCTGCCCTGTAAAGAACCTAAATGTGGCTTATAATCATATTCTTAGTGCCCAGAGAGGGAAGATATACTTAAATTGATACCTTGTGGAACCCCAGGAAACTCTGGAGTACTTGAGTAATTTTCATAAAAGGATCACATGCCTTTCTCCACTGGTAGAGGACTCTGACAAGTTCTCTTTACTGTGGGAAGATGTTGTACTTTTTTTTGTAACTGTAAAAATAGAGGTGACCGTAGTTAGAAGTTAAGATAGCTATGAGTCAAGCTTTTAAAGAGAAACATTAACCATGCTCAAACTACAAATAATAAAGTAGCAGGACAGATAATATACTAAAAGCTAGGAGGAATCTTTTTTTGTTTGTTTTTCAGTTGTATCAGTCTCTTCATGATCCCATTTGGGAGTTTTCTTGGCAAAGATACTAGAGTGAGTGGCTTGCCATTTCCTTCTCCAACTCATTTTACAGATGAGGAAACTGAGGCAAACAGGATTAAGTGACTTGTCCAGGGTCCTGCAGCTAGTAAGTGTCTGAGGCCAGAGTTGAACTCAGGAAGATAAGTCTTCCTGACTGCAGGCCTAGTACTCTCTCCACTGTGCCACCTAGCTGCCCTTAGAGGAAACCTTAGGGAGGCAGCTAGGTGACGCAGTGGATAGAGCACCGGCCCTGGATTCAGGAGGACCTGAGTTCAAATCCGGCTTCAGACATATAACACTTACTAGGCAAGTCCCTTAACCCCATTGCCTAACCAAAAACAAAACAAAACAAAACAAAACAAATGGAAAAAAAAAAAGAAGAAGAAGAAGAAGAAATCTCAGGGACTATATAATCTAAACCAGGGGTGGGGAACCTGCAGCCTCCAGGCCACATGTGGCCCTCTAGGTCCTCAAGTGATTAGGGCCACATGTGG